>NC_135802.1:113842217-114172217 GCF_964213995.1 Mustelus asterias
GCATGGCCAATCCATCTAATCTGCACATCTTTGAACTGTGGGAGGAAACCGGACTGCCCTGAGGAAACCCATGCAGACACGGGGAGAACATGAAAACTCCACACAGACAGTCACTCAAGGCCAGAATTAAACCTGGGTTCCTGAGGCCACCATGCCACCCAAAGATTTGAATCTGACATCTGTCGGCTTTGGAGGTGAGAGTCTCATCACTGTGCCAAGATTGAAAACAAGGTTAGATCATTTCAAGGCTACCAGATATTCCTACATATTCTTCAGATCCAGATAGATTGGAGGCATGCTTACCAACTAAACCACTAATATTAAAGGCAAAATCACCTGCTAAATCACCAATAAATATGAACACAAGCTTTTCTCCAACATTTTCACTGACGGGCACAGACACAATTTTCCCTTTTCCTCAGACCAAAAGACATTCAGGTTAAGAATTCATTCCAGTGACCAACACCAACCTTTACAGCAGTGAACATAACACAAGATTGGCGGGGTGCGGGATGGTAGGGTGATCATGGCCATATCCTTCCTTCAAATTTATGTTTTAATGTTCTTTATATCTTATAAAAGATTTTGATTATTTGACAGAGTATATAAGTAGAAACTGTTTTCCACTGACCGGAAGGAATAACCAGAGGACACAATTGAGATTATTATTTTCTTTCTCTGGAATGCATTGCCTGAACTGTTGGTGGAAGCAGATTTGATGGTATCTTTCAAAAGAGAATTGGATATGTGCCTAAAAAGAAGAAAATGCAAGACTAGAGGGAAAGATGAGGGAGGGGATCAAACTGATCATTCTTGAAGAGAGCTGGCACAAGTATAATAGGCTAAACAGCCTCCATTTGTGTTTTATAATTCTCTAAACTTCAAATTCAAGGTTTTGGTTTATACCAGAAAATGCCCTATTTGGATTACTTCAGTTCCTTTTATTTAGTTCAACATTGTTTGTTCTATTTAATGCATGAAAATGGTCATAAGCATAAGTCTACTTATTTAAAAGTGACCCTGAACTTGTCACCGATTCTTTTCCTCAAAACAGACAAATACTGTGAACATAATTGAAACATTAAAGAATATTTCAGGGATAGTTTTGTAAAACTTTATGATCAACAATCTTACAAGATTTGGCAGCAAACATAACAAATAAATGTACCATGTTTAATTTTGTTTTCTGTCTAGTTTAACCACTTGCAAGATTTTTGTCACACTTGAATCCAGTTAAATACATATGATTATGTCAGACTTTTTAAACTCTGTTTTTAGAGTTCAATTAAAATAAAAGTGTCTTTTTTTGTTCTCGCTCCACTCCTGTCCTACAAGATGTGCTGTGTTGTTGACACTCAGAGGGAGATGATTCAGCCTGGTCTCTGTGTTATCCTGTTCTGATGTAGGGAACATCCATAACCTGTCTTTTCACTGAATTGATGTGTATTTCTAGCCTTTTCTGTTTTATCTTGCTTTTCCAGGGTTTACAGCTTTTCCTTATTTTTTGACTCTTGGTGCTGCTGATCCACCAGGAGGCAATGCACGTTGAGGGAAAGTCATGGCTTTTCCACCTTCCCTTTGACTAAAAATAGTCAACCTTTGGGAAAGAGGGCAGTGAGAATGCTTTATTTTTTGACTAGGTTTGAATTTGTTAAGAGCCCATTTATGAACATTGAAACTGCTGGACTGCCTAAGGGTAGTTTCAAACTAGAGCATTTTAAATTTAAGCGACCTTATCTTCAATCTCTTTCACTCCTTCCAGTAATAGAGCAAAGCTTTTGGCTCCCTGCTGATGTTTACTTTTATATTTTTTCCTTTCTATTTCTGAAAAAAAAAATCACATTTTATTTTTCAGGCTTAAAACCTGGCATAAATATTAACTGAGGCTATGGTAGGTCTTACGATTGGTTTCCTGATGAGTTGTTAATACACCAAGAGAGATTGAGTCCCACCCCAGCTCCTTCAGTTTAATCTTCAAATGTCGAGTTGAATCTTTTCCAGACACCATCATGAACACAATGATGCTCAATTGGCCACAGAAAAATGAACACAAGCAAGTTATAGTTAAGCAGTTTAGCCTAGTAAAGCCCTACTATTTATCAGGTTGTGTTATATTTCAGATAATGGTGACTGTTTGAACACATTTACTATGACATTATGCACCTGACGCCTAAACTTTCAACAATTTCTTCTGAACCACCAAAGGGGCCGTCAAAGGATGTGGTTGTTTTACATCTCACCTTTTCTGAAGCTACTGATTCTTGCTGGCATATTATTCCACAGCTCCCAGCCTCTCACTTCCATGGGAATTGTATGGTGATATTATGGGTGAGCCGAGACAGTATAGGCAAGCATTTCTGTGGGTTTCTCCCAATGTGCCACCACAGCTGCAACAGATGTTCAGCAAAGCTCCGGAGAAATCATGTACACAACTGTTTTCACCTATTCATACCGTTTCTCCAAACTGCTGACCACCCCCTCTGGTGTTAAAGTGGGCAATTGGGAAAACCCATGCTGAAATTCCAAGCAGATTATTTCACCATTAACTCCCTGATCCTCTCCTTATTTCATGGTCATACCTCTGAACTGTCCAGCTCACATTAATAGATAACAAGCAGCACCGAGAAGCCCATATAATAGTTGTCTTCACAATGCCAGTTCAAGGATACTGAGACCCCAGTTGTAGTGCACCAAATGCTCACATAGTTGTGATCAGCCAACTTAACACACAGGAGAAATCGAACCTGGAATCGTATTTGTCTGCATGGCTCAGTTCCACCCTGAACTGTACCTACTGAGTCATTTTAGGAGCTTGAGTGATGTATTGTCTACAGATGCTTTCAAGTATCATCTACAGACAGCAAACACAAGCCAAAAGATCTTTGCTGTTTTCCAATAAAACTTATTACGTTCAACAATTTTCTGTGAACTTTCAAGCAGGTCATTGATTTTTTTTGCAGTCTAGCTGATGAGGTGAAATGAAGAACTAATTTCCCATAGCTTTTTACACAATTATCAAATGTACACATATATTTTGGAATAGAAATGCTGAGCACAAGAATATTTAAACAAAGTGCTGTTTTATATTTGCAATACTATAATAGGACAATTGGCAGCTTTAAAAGCTTATTGCATAATCTCTAGTCTAGACTCTAGTAAGTAGATGAACAATTAATGGATTAACTTTTATAGTACAATGCTGAGAGTGGAGGCGTGACTGTAAGACTATACATTTGGAGAAAATTATCCATATTATGTACTTAGCAGGAACAGACTTCAATAGAAATGAATAAAGGGAACATTTTGACTTTCACAAAACTATACACTTAACATGAGTATACACTTAAGAGAAATCCAGAAGCCATCAACATACTTTTAAAACTTTGACAGCTACTGGCTCCTTCAATTAAATACTTTTCTTGCCAAGATTAAACTGTTTATGGTAGGCTTGTCAAAGTAGAAATTTTGCTAGTCATGTACAATAATGAACTGCACTAACATGCTTATTTTTATTTTTAATTGCTGTATATATGTATATACATATGCTACATACATTACTAATTATTTTCATTCCAGGTCCATTATCCTTGATCCAATCAATGCAGAATGCAGTTGTACATTTTGAACTTCCACTTATTAGCTCTGGTAGCTGCTAAGTGGGACATTAGTACAAGAGAATGATCCATTACCCTCATTAACAAACTGTGATTCTACCATTAAAGACAGTACAGAGTAAATACATTTTAAAAATTATTATTATTCTCCTACAATGTGTGTCCTTTTCTTCTGAAAATGTTTATTTGCAGAGTAAGATTTTTATGTGACATCCACCTTCATCATGTTGTCCAATTGTCAGAAAGCCGTTTGACTATAGAGGCATTGTGACCTGTGCCCATTATAGTATAGAAACCAGACCGCCATCATAATTAATGATTTTAATTCCAATTCTCTTCCTGCACATAGGGTGCACTAGGTGGAATTTTGTCTGTTTCCATAGCTAGTAATTCCCAGAACAGGTCATCAGTCTGTCACCATGGGCTTGGGAGGGAATCCATGGAGGGGTGGTGGTGGGGCAATGTCCGTGGGGGGGTGGGGGTGTTGACAGATCTCCCAGTATATTGTGTACACTGTGTACACAGTATACTGGTGGGAGATCGGGGGGCCTGTGCAATGGCACCCTGAGCAGTCTGCAGCTCCGCCCACTCGCCCTGATGATGGGAATCACATTACGGCCTCTGTATTGCACAGAGTGCCCTAAATTACCTCGCTGGAAAAACGGGCAAGAAAATCTCCTGTTTTCTCGCCCATTCGACACTTAGAATTTTTCTGAGAAAATTCTGCCCCAACACATTTTGTCCATAGTAACATATTTAACAAATTGGGACTTTCATTTCACCTGATGCTGCACTTGATCAATATTTTCGTAAACCTCGTTTGTGCCCCAATTTCTTACAATCAATCTTTTCAAGAGCAATTAAGGATGGACGATAATGTTGGCCTAGCTAGTGATGCCCACATCCCGTGAATGAATAAATAAAAACGAAATGGGTATGATATGTTACAATAGAGCATATCAATTCCAATTCCTTCCAGAAAAAAATAAAAGACCTGGAAGAGCAAAACATAACCATTAGAGGGCATGGCTAATTTATTTTGGGAATACAATAAAGTATAAACTCAATGTAAAATTATTGAAAAGTGTGAAGGAAAAGCGAGGTAATTGTGTTCAGTCCCTGCCTTCAACTCCATTTCCTAGTCACTTACTCCATCTTGCATTCTGGCAACTCTCTGAGGTTGAACCAGCCTGTTTGCAGCCTTGGTGTTGTATTTCATCCCAAGAGGAGCTTCCCACAACATATCCAAGCCATTCAAGACCATCCATTTCTACCTCTATAGCAATGTCTGACTTCACCACTCATCTGTGAGCTGGCCTCCCATCTTCCACCTTTCACAAACCTGAAGTCATCCAAAAGTCTGTTGCCCATGTCCTAACTCGTTTCAAGTCCCAGTCACCTATCATTCCTATCCTTGTGAACTCCAATGGCACCTGATTAAGCAACACCTTGTTTTTTAAATTTTCATTCTTGTGTTTACATCTCTCCATGAGCTTACCCCTGTTATTTCTGTCATGTTCTCCAGCCCGACAAACTTCCGAGTTATCTGCATCCTTCAATTCTGGCTTCCTGTGCATGCTCAAATTTAACTGCTCTAAGTCGTCATGTTCCTTAAACTGCCTAGGCTCTCTATTCCCTCCATAACTCTCTCCACCTCACTACTCACTATCTTTCTTTAAAGATAGTCCTTAAAACCTACTTCTTTGACCAAGGGTTTAGTTAAATACTTGATTACCTCCATTTGTGGCTTGGTGACAAATTTTCATAGAATCCCTACAGTGCAGAAGGAGGCCATTCGGCCCATTGAGTCTGCACCGACCACAATCCAACCCAGCCCTATTCCTGTAACCCCACATATTTATCCTGCTAATCCCCTTGATACTAGGGTCAATTTTGCATGGCCAATGCTAATTAATGTTCTTGTGAAGTACCTTGGGATGTTTACTCTGTTAAAAGGACTATGTAAATATAAGTTATTGTTGATGTACTGAGGTTCAAGCAAATACACTGGGAATTTCTTGAGAGGTTCCCTTAATTAGCCTCCAGCAGAAGATAGACTGAAATCTTGGATGCATTGCGGAAACAGGGTTTCCACAGATGTCTAAGAAAATCCTGAGGAAATTCTTGGCAACAATTCCTTGAAAGTACAAGCACAATAGATAAAATCATGAAAGGGCCAATAAAGATATTGGGCCCCCAAAACAAACGGGCGCGAAATCGCGGTAAAGTTGGGCGTCAGGCCTATACCGCGATCCGCACCCAATTCCGAGCAGATCGCGGCTTTACCGACAGCCGATTGCATGCATTTAAATCGACTTAATGAACCGCACGCCCAACTCTACCGCCAAATCCCACTTTACCGTCTTCTGGTCCGATGCGGATCTGTGCTCTAATCGACCTGCCGAATAAAAATCCGAAGTTGCCGCTGCAGCCTCTGAAGAGCGGGGTCAGAGACTGCGTTGCACTGAGGTGAATAGTGACAGTCGTGGTATTTGAAGTATGCGGCCACTCCAGAGAGGAGGGATTCGTTCCTCCAGTGGGGAGGAGGGATCGGCCGCAGAGTGGCAGCAGAACCCCCTGCCCCCTCCCTCCCCACCGATCGGCCGCAGAGTGGCAGTGCCCCCCCCCCCCCTCCAGAGGATGATACGTCACACCCCCTCTCCCACCTCCCCCCCCCCCCCCCCCCAGGGGATGATCGGTCAACCCCCTTCCCCTCCCACCCCCCCCCACCCCGAGAGGATGATACGTCACACCCACCCCCCCTGCAGATGGTCTGTGTCAGACAGCCGCTCTCTCTGCTTTTTTCTTTCGCGCCCGGGCGCGCTGCTTCAGATTTTTTTTGAACTGCGCATGCGCAGCTCAGAGCTCCGATCATTCCAGCAGCGCTAAGCCCCGCCCACAGCGCGAATCGGACCGGAGCCGGCAAAACGTGTATGGGCGCGCTGCAAAGAGGATTCTGGGCTCGGATCTGTATTACGCCAGGATCCCACCCTTAGGCTCTGACTGGTAAAATCGGGCCCATTGTTTATAATTAAGGGTGTGGAGTTGAAGAGTAAAAGTTGCCTTAGTTGTTCTCTCATTTCATTGAACTTAGTCCTTTCAGCATTATATACTTGGCCCTTGTTCTAGATACTTTTTCAGAATTACAGAATTAGTACAAATTAATGGATAGACCATTAGAGTCGTGGATCCCATTATATAAAAGATATTAAAACCATAGAACATGTATTGCGTGGATTCACCAAGTTTGTGCCAGGGATGAGAAGCTATAGTTCTGGGAAGGGACTTAAGTTACAGGAGCTATTTCCTCTGGAACAGGGATGGCTAAAAGTAGATTTAACAGAGGCATTTAAATTCTGAAGTTTTGTTGAGATATGGATGGAAAGATCTTGTCCTCTGCCTAAGGAATCAGTGAGAAACACTCATCAATTTAAAATTGTTAAGGAACAGGAGGAGAGGTTAAGAGAAATTTGTTTACACAGAACGTTTGCTGGTACAAGGAATGCTTTACCACTGAGATTAGTTGAGTCAGGCACTATTGTTTCTTCTAAGGGACGCATAGATAAACATTTTAAATAGAAGAAGGTGCAGGGCCTAAAAGGATGAGAGAAGCAGTGGGATTTGATTTGGATTGTCCTATAAAGAGCCTACAGAAACACAATAGATGAAATGATTCTCTTTCGTGCTGCAAACTTTAAGCTTCTGTGGTTCTTTGATATGGTATTTGTAAATGATCATATACAGGAAATGAAATTTGCTTCCATCCATGGAAACAGTGACCGCAGATTGATAATGTGTATTATTGGAGAGAAAATGTATCTAGTAACAAGGGCCAAGCATATTACATTGAAAGGACTAAGTTCAATGAAATGAGAGAACAACTAAGGGAAATACACTCACAGGGCTGGTTCAAAAATACTTCAATATCTCGAACTAGGGTTTGTGGGCACCTGAGAGTTCATAGAGACTTCCAGGGGGCAAGTGAGATAATATAAAACTGCTTACTAAGCAGGGTTGGCCTTACCTAAGGGCAACATGAGTGCTTATCCAGAGTTTGGTCGAGGATGAGCAGGCATCATGGGCAAGTAAAAGAAATAAGCAGTGGCAAGATGTGAACTCGGTGTAAGCCTGGAGATGGAAGTGGCTTGCAGCCATCACATGTGAGGTGTAGAGCAGACTGACAGTCTCAACGAGAATGGGCCATATATGGTCAGGCATTGAGATTGGCATAAATGTCACCAGGTATCCCCACAGTAACCAAGGCTGGTGGTGGGAGCCAGGTGAATTCAACTTTGTTCAAGAGTGAGGATTTAAAAAAAGCAACATAATAAACTCAAAGATGGGGGCCCGATTCTAAGTGCTGAACTGGCGGAAAAAATTGTGTAAATCATGATTGTTTTTTCAGTGGGAGTTCAGACTTGAATCTCCCGCACTCTGTGCAATGCAGAGGTCACAATCGTGAATCTCATTAAAAGCATGGGAGGCGGGGCCTATTCATGCCAGAGACAGACAGTTCCGTGCCCCAGCGCAAGCATAGTGGCCCCAAACTGTCAGCCTGCAGCCGGCAGTTTGTTGGCCAGCTTGATCGCTGGCCAGCCCAGGACCCCTGCACTGCTGGCTCTTGTAACACCCCCATGGCCCAATTGCGGCCCACACAAGCATTCCCGGGCCAGCCCCGAGCGCCACCACCCCCCGTACGGTCCCCCCCCCCCATCCCCCCCCCCCCCCCCCGTTTCTGGGGCATCGGAATCTCCAGCTCCCCCTCCCCCCAGCAGTGACGATCCTCCCTTGGTAAACATCCCCCGCTTCCCCCCCCCCCCACCCCAGGAGGCAGACCCACCCACGGGAGGGGACCCCCCCCCTGCCAGGAGCCAGATCCCGGATGGCAGACCTCACCCCCCCACCCACCCCCCATCGCTGGCCTCCCTCCAGCCCCAACCGATCCTATCTGCAGAATGGCAGTGGGACTCCCCCACACCCACCGATTGCCCCCTAGACCCTGCCCACAATAGGCCCCGCCCCCTTGATGCTGCCCACTATGCCCCATTCCCTTGGCACTGCCCAATGCACAGTAGGCAGTGGCAAGGTGCCCCCTGGGCATGGCCACTCTGTCTCTTGGGCAGTGCCGGGAGCACAGGCTGGCACTTCCAGAGTGCTCATGCCCAGGGGGCACCATCCCCCCCACCATCTGACCCCTGGGGACCCCGATTGCCCCCTTTCACTCCGGCGGGGTCTCCTGCTAGTTCCCCACAAGTGGGGAGCTACTCTAAACCCCGCCAGAGTGAAATACTCCTGGCGGGGTGGAAGGTGCTTTCAGGGCTTGAGAATTCAGTCCCGGGCCTGATAATGACATTTAAATTAAACTAAAAATAGATTTAAATCACTTACCTTGTCTTCCCGCCGGTTTCCAGCATGGTCCCAACTGCGCCTGCTCTCCAGCTGTGGGCGATGCGCATGCGTCGGGAGCGCATGCGCGTACCCCACAAAATGGCCGACATGAGCATCTCCCAACCCGACACACCAAAAAAACGTGCTCATCGGGATGGGAGAATCGGGCCCTGGATGTCACAATACAAGTTTGGGTCTCATCTGGGATTGGAGAAAGATTTAGGATTTTCATTATCAAATGAAAAATCAAGTATAGACAAACTGTTCTGTGAGAAACAGGCACTCCCATCTCAGCAATATATGCAAATCATCTGCTTTCTTAAAACCATTATTGAAATAGTCTTTACATGAAACACCTTCATATTGCAGCATGAGGATCATCTAGTATTATAAATTAGATGGTGGATCTGTGATTACTAATCTATTTGAAAAGGGATGCTTCAACCAAAAAAGTTAGATAATCACTGCAATGAGTACACATGGAACATTATTATTGAAGAATGTTGAGCACGCAGAGTAAATAGATACAAAAAATGAACAATCTCAGATAAAACAAGCAATAGATTAATAAACAAATTAAAAGAGATGGGGAAAGTTATCTTGACATATCAACAAAAAAAACAGAAAAATATTACTAGGTTCTCCTGCAGGTGAAGAAGACTTGAACAAAGAACAGTACTGCACAGGAGCAGGCCCTTCAAGCCTGCGCCAATCATGTTTACCTATCTAACCAACCGCCTATATCCCTCTATTCCCCGTTTGTTCATATGCCTACTAAGATAAGTCTTAAATGTGGCTAACATAACTGCCTTGACCACCTCACTTGGCAGTGTATTCCAGGCCCCCACCACCCTCTGTGTAAAAACATTTCCCCGCACATCTCCACTGAACCTTTCCCCCCTTATCTTGAACTTGTGCCCCCTTGCAATTATATAACAACTTCCATGACCGAGAAGCCTTAAAATACTTTACAACCTAAAGTAACTTTGACGTGTAATTGCTTTGGTGATTCTTCTTAGATGTACCAAAGGAGATAATAAAAACAGACCTCAGCACAATTTAACACATTAGAGAGTAAAAAAACAGCAGTGCCAAACATATAAGATGGCAGACAAAGAGGTGAAATCCACAACAGAAACCAAGTGAATGAAAACAAAGGATGAGCACAAGTTAATAGTCTAAATAATTATTTCTTTCAATAATTCACAAGAGAGATCAGGCATAACTGGTCAGGATTTTATGGCCTCGCTTGAGCGAGACTGGACATTCCCACCTGAGGTCAACGGACATCTTCGTTGTCCGCTCCTTGCCTGCTCCGATTCCATGACGGCCGAGGCGGTAGAATTGCAGCAAACATCTCTCTCTTCATTGTTGCTGTTAATATCCTGGAATTCTTTACCGAGCATCTTTGTTATAGGACCGTTACCACAAGGCCTGCAGCCACCCTTGCCACACAGGAGCAGAAGTAACTCATTAAGCCCCACTGCACATTTTCCATTATTCAGTTATCCCACAACTTCATTAAACCAACTTTGTTCCATATCCTTTGATATTCTTACCCAACAAAAATGTACCAATCTCAGTTCAAGGAAAAGGCCTGTCACCACCTTTTCAGTTGGACTATAAATATAAGCTTGCCAGGTCATCCACATCCCAAGAATTTTTTTTTAAAAAGACCGGAATAATTAAATCACGAGCAATATGCCAGAGTGCTGAAAGACATGAGGGAGGAGATTTGTAATGAGCTTACACACATCATGAAGGACTCACTAGACAGTGGAGAAATACTAGCAGATTGGAGACAAGTTAGATTCAAAAGATTGGAGGCGGAAACAGATGATAACAACAGTGGATTCATTAATTTTACTTCAAATCCAGGTAAAATAATGGCTTCGGTTAACAGGAGTGAACCCAATGAACAAATTAATAGAACAGTAGGCAAGTTGAACCGAAAAAGTGAAGTGCATTCCTCACCAAACTTATCTTTTTTAAATTATTCTTTCATTAGATTTGGGTGCTGATAGCAAGGCTATACTATTCGTTGTATATCCATAATTGCCTTGTTTAGAGGACAGTTAAGAGTCAACCACACTGCTATAGGTCTGGAATTACATGTAGGCCAGACCAGGTAAGGATGGAGATTTCCTTCCCTAAAGGGCATTAGTGAACCAAGTATGTTTTAATGACAAATGATGATAGGTTTATGCTCATTATTACTGAGACTAGCTTCATATTTCAGATTGATTAATTGAAGTTAAATTTTACCAGCTGCCATGGTTGGATTTGAACCCATGTCCTCTCTGCTCTGGGGAACTCCTTCAGTGATGTCCTGGAGCTGAGATGACTGACCTTAAATAACCATAATCATCATCCTTTATCCCAGGTATGACTCCAACCAGCAAAGAGTTTCCCCCCTGATTCCTACTGACTCTAGTCTTGCTAGGGCTCCTTGATGCCACACTGAGTCAGACCTCATGAGCCATGCTGAGATGAAATAAAATTCTAAATATCTGTAGCAAATTTAACTATATATGCATATGTATAAAAAATATTCTCATTCATGAAGGCCCATTGAATATATCTAAATCTCCTTAGGTATTTAATCCCTTATGAAAACAAACATTTGCATTCACAACCTCACAACTAAGACAGCTAATCATTTAATAACCTCTTCAAGCCATCTATACAACTAGAGATCCTGCCAACCCGGCCAACAGAAAGCCTAAGAAGATTTAAGAAACCCCACCAACTCCTCTACTTTCTCAGGAGAAAAAAGGAAATTTGACATGTCCACTGCGGCTCTCACCAACTATTACAGATGCACCATAGAAAACATTCTTTCTGGTTGTACCACAGCTTGGTATGGCTCCTGCAAGACTGCAAGAAACTACAAAGGGTGAGTGAAGCCCATCCATCACTCAAACCAGCCTCCCATCCATCGACACTGTCTACACTTCCAGCTGCCTTGAAAAAGCAACCAGCATAATCAAAGACCCCATGCACCTCAGATATACTCTCTTCCATCTTCTTCAGTCGGGAAAAAGATACAAAAGTCTGAGGACGTGTACCAACCAACTCAAGAACAGCTTCTGTCCTGCTGCCATCATTGAATGGACCTGCCTCACATTAAGTTGATCTTACTCTACACCTTAGCTATGACTGCAATACTACATTCTGCACTCTCTCTGTTCCTTCTCTATATACGGTATGTTTTGTCTGTATAGCGTGCAAGAAATGATATTTTTCACTGTATACCAATACATGTGACAAAAATAAATCAAATCAAATCAAAAACCTCACCACCAGATATGGGAACAGAGCTTCTGAAACCAGGGCCTGCGCATATTTTGGTTACATCACAGAGATTCAATGGCCGGAATGTTACCACCTCAGCCGCCCCAGAATCGGGGCGGGCGAGGCTCGCAGAACGGCATTCTCCATTGGCCTCGGGCGGGATCTTACAAGCCTCGGCCGGGCGAGACGGTAAAATTCCGGCATATGACTCTACAATGATCATTGCTTCACGTGTGAAAGAATCCAGCAATATACAATATCTTGGCCCTGAATACACATTTAACTGAAACAGATATTAGTGTAACATAAAAACCTCTTGCTCTTCTGAAGATAGAGTACGCTGCAACTTGGTTAAAACAAACTATCGTTGAAAAAGAGCTGTGTAACACCCAGTTTCTAGGTGCTGTGCAATCTCATAATGGTGGAAAATGAGTCTGAGATGTCTGCATATATTTCTAAATGCAAGTGTGCCAGAGCCATGTTGGTAAAGGGGTTTGCATATGTACACTGAGTAAGTGCCAATCGATTGCAAGCTGATTAGGACATTAACCAGTGTGCAATGCTGGTTTTATGTCAGCACTATTATTTTTGAATAACCCACTCGAACCTTTGTTTAAAATTAACCTTCTAGAATTGAACATGGTGTTAAATGGAGTTAGATTTTCTTCTAGATATTGAACAAGATTGGGAGAATGAAAAAAGGCTACAAAGAGCAGGAAAATTTGCTGCTGGAGGGATGAGATAGAGGATACTGCAAAAACAGCGCCCAATCTCTTGTGGTGCCGACTTTGCTGATGTCTTTAGGCTCTGCCCCTCAGGAATGAATGCAAAACACACATCACTGTTTTTTTTGACCAAGTGTCAGAAGATCAGGAGAGAAAACTTGCCTGTTTCTCTGGGGAGAAACACATTGGTTTTCAGCCAGAACCTGACACTTTGGCTGGAATTCTCCAACTTTGCCCACAGCTGGGATTATCCAGTCCTGCTGTTGTGAACGGAGATTTGGCTGAGTACGGGTAGTGGGGTGTGCGAAATGGGAGAATTCTGACCTTCGCCATTTTTTGGGAAAATTCTACCCTGGTTATTTGCTGATGATTGTAAACTGTTCAGCGGCATTCGTAAAACTGCAGATACTAAAGCAATGCATGTCCAAAAGTAGTAAACCCTGGACAATATTGAGGCCTGGAATGGTAAGTGGCAAGTTACAATCATGTTGCACAAGTGCCAGGCAATCAATGACCATCTCCAACAAGAAAAAATCCAATCATCTTCCCACGACAGTCAATTGCATTACCATTGCTGAATCCCCCATTATCAACATCGTGGGGGCCACCATTGACCAGAAACTGAACTAGAATAGCTATATAAATACTGCGACTACAAGAGCAAGTCAAAGGCTAGGAATCCTGTGGTGAATAACTCATCTCCTGATTCTCCAAAGTCTGCCCACCATCTACAAGGCACAAGCCAAGAAAGTGATGGGTGAGTGCTGGAGGGATGAGATAGAGGATACTGGAGTGCAGCTCCAACAACATTCAAGAAGCTCAGTACCATCCAGAACAAAGCAGTCCGCTTGATTGACACCCCATCCACCAGCTTATACATTCACTCCCTCCACCACTGACAAACAGTAGCAGCAGTGTGTACCATCTACAAGATATATTGCGGCAACTCACCAAGGCTCCTTTGACAGTTTCTTCCAAACCCATGATCTCCACCACCAAGAAGTATGAGGGCAGCAGATGCATTGGAACGCCAGCACCTGCATTCCCCTCCAAGCCACACACCAACCTGACTTGGAAATATATTGCCTTTCCTTCACTGCTTCTGTGTCAAAATCCTGGAACTCTCTCCCTGGCACTGTGAGTGCACCTTCAACACATGAACTGCAGCGGTTCAAGAAGGCAGCTCATCACCACCTTCTCCAGGACAATTACTGATGGGCAATAATTGCTGGTCTAGCCAGCCTTGCCCACATCCCATAATAGAATAATTTAAAGAAAAAAAACTTTATCTGCTGAGGGGCTTTAAGGAACAATGTTCTTACCTTAACTTCACCAAGGAGTCACCTTCACTAAAAGGTTATGATGGAATTTTGCCAATTGCTGCAGTCACAATTGCAATTGAACAGGACAAGAACCTCACTGCCTATGGCTGTCAAGGTGTTGTGAGTCTCCGCTGGAGACATAAATAACATCTCACAGTTTGCAGTACACTGCTGAGGGAGCCCTTGACATTTTCATAGAGAGGCAGGTTGAGCTCATTTCCTTTCACCGGAAACAAGCAGGCTGAGCAAGCACAATGGTTTAAGATCGGAGTCTTCTCCATGGTGCCGGCTGCCATTGACATCTCACACACAATGCCCTGCTACATAATGTTGTATTCACAAAGTGTTACCACCAATTCCATTATGGAAAAAATTGGCTCCAAGATCTGCACAGAGTCCACTGAAAATTTGGAACTGGACTTCACCGTGCCCCTTGACAGTGAATGCAGACTTTCTGGCAGGTTTTCCAATGCATTTTGATGATACCCATCAGCCTTTTTCTGCAGCGTCCCCCAGCAAGGGGGACTTCTATGCAGTTATACTGTTCTACACCCAAGTTGACATGCTATCCTTGCTCCCTCAACTGGTTGCAGTGCACTCATGCCTGGTATCTTACAGCGTGCAGATCCCTCCTCTATCCAAGCTTCACAGATATGCACACAGTATGAGTGTTGGTACCTGTGAGTCTAAGATTGATTGATGGTGTCTCTTCATCTTCGCTGTTTCCTTCTACTTCCTCCACTCACTGGAAAATGGTCCTGCCTCATGAACTCTGCAGTTTTCATGAACCAAAAGGGATTGCACCTCCTCTATGTGCAGCTGGTGTGTGACCATCAACAGCTCATCCTGCAAACGAATGCCTGCTATCCTGGCAGCAGTCAAGGTATTTTGTTTCCTGTTGCAATCCTCTATGTCACCTGGCAGGCTGGCTATTGGGTGAGAAGTGGCATTCATGAACAGCAAAGGTTACAATGAGAGCTCTGCTGCCACTAGGAACAATTTACAGCACATTTTTACCATCTTCAAACAGCATTTCCATTGCTTGGATCTCTCTGGAGGAACAATGCAGTTTTCAGCTGAGCAGGTATGAAGATTTTTGGTGGTACACTATGCCCAATGCTGCACAATCTGACCAACATGAGTGAACTAACCTTCCATCACCACTGGGAAAGTGAGGGGCCAGAGCAGGTGGAAGAGGAGGAAGAGGAAATGGAAGAGGAAAGGGAAGGGATACTACGACAAAATTTGTGATTCCTGGTTTTGGCTGAATCTTGAGCCCCTGCTGCCGATCCCACGTACGGAGAGTGTGGGTTGTTACCTCCATTGCAGTAAATGGATATGGGTTAATCATGCACAACAATTTCTTCCTGTTTCATTGGATTAGCCATACATTCCCATAAATATAGTACATTTTAACTTTTTGTTTTGTAAGATTTGATAACATCTGAATAGAATTTTATAAATGATGACAGGACATTTTGTAAAACAATTGCCTCTGCTGTTCTAATGTACATTCAGTGGAGGGTAACAAATAAGGTTCTGTACCTTTAAAAGTCTGGCACCGTGATGTTAAACGAATTCAGCGAAAAAAAAAAGTTGCTGACATTCTAAGGAAAGTCATCATTAAAAAGATCCTGAGGGACATGTTTGCACTTTTACATGGTGTACCTCGTCCATCACTAATAGCACCAGGATCCAGGAGGTGATGTTTTCAGAAAGGTTTGATGTTCGAAAAGCCCACAGAGGACTAGAAAAGTTATTTTCACACTGGAAGTGGTTGTACCAACTCTCGAAACCATTGATCAGGAATCTGGTCTGCTTTAACAGGATTTCTGGACAAAATTTGACACAATGCCCCAAGAACTGAAAATGCTGTGTGGTTTAAACTGACTGATTTTCCTTGGGGCCAGTGAATGGGCTTTCTACATGGTTGATGATAAACTGAACATGTTTTGTAGCAGTAACATTACACAATAAAACCATAATGTGATTAAACAGACAATACCCCTATTCCCGAGGTCTACTGAAGCTGTGGTTCCAAACTTAAAAATCAGATCTGCTTCTCAACTTACTTTGTTAACATCTTCTAGGCTTCTTCAATAAGTTCAGTTCATTTTATTAAAATCAGTTTGACATTGCGGTGTATTTTTACAGAGCTGTGAATGAAGAAAACAGCAATGTGTGCACTTCCTGTCCTTCATATCTGGGGCTCAATAGGCAAGTTAGCATCATAAAAGCATTGCCAAGATTAACTGACCATGGACTTGAGCCAAAGATCTATCTGAATCATAGGCCTGACATTCTAAATAGCTCAGGTTTCTTGCTTTCTCGGGTTCTCATATCTTTTCAAATAGATCTTGAGTTAAAACCTTTTGAATTTGGGTGGCAATGCAAAACTAAATTCTGAATGATTCTGAAGATGCAACCCAAGTGTGGTAGCATTGTCCCTTTAAGGGGTGGGTGTTCATGGGTCACAGAACCCTACTGGGACCTATCGGGAGAAAGTGCGCAAACTGGCACCTATCAGGAAGGAACCTATAGTGTGAGCCCGGGGGTCAGTGGAACTAGATCTGTACATGCATTGAGCTTGCTTATATATAGGTTTGTCTTTCATAGAATCCCTACAATACAGAAGGAAGCCAATCAGCCCATCGAGTCTATACGACTACAATTCCACCCAGGCTCCATTCCTGTAGCTCCACACATTTACCCTGCTAATCCTCCTGACGCTAAGGGTCAACTCAGCATGGCCAATCAACCTAACCTGCATATCTTTGGACTGTGGGAGGAAACTGGAGCATCTGGGGAGAAAGTGCAAACTCCACACAGACAGTGACCCGAGGCTAGAATTGAACCCGGGTCCCTGGCACTGTGAGGCAGCAGTGTCAACCACTGTGCCACTGTGCCGCCCTTCACTGTTGTGATTCAAGGCTTCATCCTTGTAATATATCACTGGCGATAAGAATAAATGTGCCTACAGTCGCTAACATGACAGCATCTAGAGGGGGCAGGGTGAGTCCCTGAAAGAAAAACCTGCAAGCGAGGCTAAAAAAAAGTTGCGATGCCAAACTTACTCGAGCAGCCATATCACTGCTCAGGAAAATCGATCTGTTTGATTCGGAGGTTAAAAGTTGGGGTCAGTACATCGAAAGACTTTGACATTTTATCGCAGCCCAAGAAAATAATACCTGAAGAAAAGCAGAAAGTTATTTTACTCATGGATTGTGGGCCTCAAACATACATCCTTGTGAGAAGCCTCCTGCAAGGGATCTCCAGAGTGGTCATGTATATGGACAATGTCTTAAAAACTGGGGCATCACCAGAGGAGCATAGGGTCAATTTAGATGAAGTCCGCAAAAGATTCAAAGAAGCTGGTGTTCACTTGAAAAGAGAAAAATATGCTTTTGAGGCCAGTGAGCTCAGGTATTTAGGATTCCGAGTCAATGCAAAAAGCTTGCACCCACGAGAAGAAAAGGTAAAGGCAATAAAAGAAGTGCCTGCACCAAAGAATGTAACAGAGTTGAAGTCCTTCTGAGGGATGGTCAACTATTATGGTCATTTTTTACCCAACTTGTCCACCATTTTGACACCATTACACTGCCTTCTTAAAAGATGTCAATGTTGGCAATGGGAGGATTCTCAGAGGAAAGCCTTTCACCAAGTAAACAGGCCCTGCAATCATCGACCTTACTTGTCATTTTGACCCAGGCAAGCAGATAATAATGACGTGTGATGCATCACCTTATGGCATAGGGGCTATACTTTTCCATAAGGTGGAAGATGGCATGGAGTAGCTTGTTGCTTTTGCTTACAGGACCTTGTCAAATGCCGAAAGGAGGCATTTGCAGATTGATAAAAAGGGTTTAGCAGTAATATTCGCCATCAAGAGATTTCTTCAGTATGTTCACAGCTGCCATTTCACCATCATTTTGGATCTTAAGCCGTTCCTAGGATTATTCCGCTGATCACACCAACCGGAGTTCAAACATGAGCCTTACTGTTAACAGCGTACATTTCAGCACAGGTTAGGGGTGCAAATACATCGATTCTCTAAGTTGGCTCTCACTTCTACAGATCTTCACCTCCCATTCCACAGGAGATAGTCCTTGCTTTGAAGTTTATGGACACGCCACCCATTTTGCTGGCCCACATCAAGATATGGACCCAGAGGAACTCAGTCCTTTCAAAGGTTAAAAGAATGGTTTAGACCAACTGGCGTTTGACAAATTCGAGCAAGTCGGGCCTAATTGCAGCGTGGGGATTAAATCAGCTGTGAAGACGGGGCGTTTTTGTGGGGGACCCCAGGGTAACAACTACCACTCCTCCGGGAGCTGCACAGTGCAAATCCTGGGCAGGCCAAGGTGAAGGTGTAGGCAGGAGCCACTTTTGGTGGCCAGGATGTGGCCAACTCTTGTCAACATTGTCAAACACAGCAGACCCTTCCACCTGCAGCAAATTACATCCCCGGGAGAGGCCTGGCCGCCCTTAGATGAGGCTCCACATTGACATCACTGGCTTTTTCATGGAGATGATGTTTTTGATCCTGGTGGCTTGATGTTCATATCATGCACTCCACAACCTTGTCAGCCACCGTAGACAAACTGTGACAACTTTTTGTGATTCGCAACATTCTAGAAGTAATTGTTTCTGACAACAGCACTGCTTTTACAGCTGAAAACTTTCAGCACTTTTGTCAGAATGAATGACATCCAACACATACAAATGGCCCCATACCACCCTGCTTCCAATGGTTTGACAGAAAGGGCAGCGCAAACTTTCAAAGTATCAATGAGGAAATAATCCAACAGACCTTTGCCCCTCCGATTGGCCAATTTCCTACAGGGGTTATGCCAACCGAATTATTGATGGGTTGTTGCCGGAGAACACACCCGGATCTTGCTTTTCCAAATTTGACAGGGAAGGTGGAGGCTAAGCAAAACACACATAAGGACTATCATGATTCCATGAGGGGAGACAAGTCATTTAACCTAAACAACTTGGGTTTTGTCTGGAACTTTGGGGGAGGGAGGTGGTTCGCTTGTCCGGGTACCCGGGAAGATAATTCAAAAGACTGGCCCAGTATCTTATACTAATTGACTTGCAGGGCCGTGAAGTGCAGAAGCATGTTGATCACATCAGAAGGTGGGAAGCTGCAGTCCCCACCGCCAGTCGTCAGAACTCCATAGTTTAGTCCAGTGTGTCAGCAGCTGAGTTGGTGCTAGCAGAACCTAGTGTTCCCCAAAAGAATCTTTTGACCCACCTACCACTATTGTGGAGTCTGATAGCCCCTTCTTTGCAAATTCTGTTTTGTCTGTATCTATCTGTACATAAAAGTTTTTGTTTGTATTACAGTAAAATAATTACGAGGGGAGGAATGTGGTAGCGTGGCTCCTTTAAGGATCAGATGCTTGTGGGTCATTGGCCCCTCCTCGAACCTATCAGGAGGAAACACATGAACCTGTGTTAAGGCGCAGGTCCTGGTAGGAGGGAACCTCTAATGTAAGACTGGGAGTCGGTGGAACTAGACCTACGCCTGCATTGAGATTGTTCGCATATAGTTGTACCTTGCCTTCAATCACTGTTGTGATTGAAGGCTTGCTTGTTGTGATACCTTGCAATATAATACTGAGTATCTAATTTCACATCATAAAATGTTGGAAATTCTCAGTGGCGAAAGAAACGGTTAACAATTTAGGTCTGGGACCTTTGGTCAGAATTGTTGCCAGACCTGCTCAGTATTCCCAGCATTTTCTGTTTTATTTCAGATTTCCAACATCTGCAGCATTTTGCTTTTGTATCAGTCTTCACTATTTTACATTTTGGCGACTGTTGATTTAAAAAATCCCTTTTTAAGTTAATTAGGAACAGTTTCATCTATTTTATTTCCATTTCTAAATTTTTTCAGTGCGTGAAATCATTATGCAAATCACATGGTTAATGTTCCATTAGTGCTTTGTTTTCTAGTACTCTGTAAAAGAATTCTTTCTTGCTTTAGATCTTTCTTGCTATAATGCTTGCACAAAAACTGAGCAATGGGAGTGTAACATTCTGGGGGCGATTTTACCATTTTGATTCTGAGTGCTGAATCTGGGCGCAATTCAGATCCGACTTGAAAACCTGTTCTCAGGCACATAGCCTGAAAAAAAGAATCACGAGTCTGAATCGTGCTGTGGGCAGCGCTTAACATGCCCCAAACCCTGCAGCTCCAATCGGAGCCTTCAACTGTGCATACGCAGTGAAATCAAAATTGAAAAACGCTCCCTGTCACATCGCTCCTGGGCCGCAAAAAGCGGATAAAGCGGCTCGAGAGCAATGGCCCCCACAGATATCGCCCAGCCCCTACAACATAACGTTCCCCCTTATCCACCCAACCCCCCGCTACCCAGACTGATCGTGACCCCCTGCCCCCTTCCTCCCCCACCGATCACCCACAGAGTGGCAGCGGTCCCCCTTCCCCCCCACTAATCACCCGCAGGGTGGCAGCAGACACCCCTTCACCCCCACCAATTGCCCGCAGAGTAGGAGCAGACCCCCGCTGCCCCTACCCCCCGTCTACCCCACCAGAGATCCATCTGGCCCGCCTCCATTCTCTTCTTCCCCCCCCACCAGAGATCCATCTACCCCGCCCCCCCCCCCCCCCCCCCGACCACCAGAGAATGATCGGGCCTCCCTCATTTTTCCCCCCCCCCTCCCACTAGAGATCCATCTGGCCTCTCTTCCCCCCCACTCCACCAGAGAATGATCGGGTCTCCCCCCCCCCCCCCCCCCCCCACCACCTCCACCACAGATCCATCTGGCTCCCCCCCCCCCCCCCACCAGAGAATGCACGGGCCTCTCTCCACCCCTGCTCCACCCCCCCACTCCCCGCCCCACCAGAGAACCATCTGGCCTCCCTCTTCCTCCCCCCCCCCCCCATCAGAGATTGATCTGGCCCACCTCCCTCCCCCCACCCCCCTCCCCCCCCCCTCACCCCCAACACCGATCTGAGTCCGAGAGCCGCTGAAAGCTCTGAACTTACCTCTTCAGAAGCTGGAGTGCCCGAAACTGATGTTTGCCGAGCATGTCTGTTTCGTGCCGAATCTGGACGCGAACGCGATGGTAAAGAGGGAAATGCAGGTAAGATTGGGCGTCCAGCTCATTAAGTCAATTTAAATGCATGCAAATGTCAGGCGTGGTTCCGATTGCGGTCATTTTCGGGTCTTGGTAAAGTGGGAATCTGCACGGACATGAGCGCAGATTGCGCTATTCGCCTCACGCCTGACTTTACCAAGTTTTCGCGCCTGAAAATGGGCGCAACACAATGGTAAAATTGGGCTCTCTGCTTCAAGATAACAGCCTATTAATCCACTCAAGTCCATTAAATATTACTGATTCTCAGCTGTCAATAGCACTTCAAAGCAAACTTAATTTGTGAGTCAATACTAAATGCAACTGCATTATACTGGACAATCCTGGCAAGTTATTAATTTGAATGTTCAAGCTGGCTACTGTCTAGACAGTGGATGACCATTTTTTAATACATAGTCACAATTGAGTATGAAGCATATTAGCTTGGTAAAACAATGTAGGACATATTTGAGCTCCATTATGCATCACGACTGATAATCCCAACAATTAAAAGCGACATGGTTTCAGATATTTACCTTATAAATGTAGAAAACTGTGGCTTCAGCAGAATTCCAAAGATAGAAATCCTATTATTAGCAAATTATAAAATATCCTAGACATAATTCACAATATATATGTTTTACTGTTGAATGCCTGATAAATAACATTAGAGTTACAAATTACCCTAAATGCCATAATGACTTAAGACTTCTGAAATATGATAGAACTGTATAAGTGACTATTGTTGGAGAGAAATACACAAAGTGAAAAATGTGGTCATTCTCTTATAATGCGTGGGCTTGTAGCTTTCAGCATTTGAAGAAATGTATTACATAAAGAGCAGGCAAATGATTTTCCAATCATTTATAACAACTTGTGACAGTTCACATCCATCTTAAAATGCATGTCTGATGCAACATTACATAGTTAGTTTATGTCATAATTTCCTGCAGCTTGTTTCCCTGATAGAAATATATTTCTCTGTACGTTTTGTTGCTATTAAACGACCCGATTTTGAAGACTTGACTATTATGGACTTTCCAATACTGTGCAATACTTTTGTGTGTTACCCCTGAAGAAGAAAACTTTTAACAAACTACAGGTTGAGCAAAAATAATCCTTACCTTAAATGAGAATCACTTTCCTAGCAAGTTCCCATATAAGCGAGTGATTCTGTGGCAAAACGTTAAGTTTCAATGTAAAGATAATGGGGCAGAAATTCCTTTCATGTGGCAATGCAAAACATTAGGTATCGGAGTGACAGCCCATTTTACACAGCACCTGACATTCAATTCCATTGCAGTCAATTTCTACCCAATAAGTTTAGAAACATAGGAGCAGGACTAGGCCATTTGGCCCTTTGAGCTTGGTCCATTAGTCAATAAAACGATGGCTGATCTGGATGTGGCTTCAGCTCCACTTTCCTGTCTGACCCTCACAATAATCCTTGACCTGCTCACCTAACAAAAATCTGTTTAATTCTGCCTTCAATAAACTCAAAGACCCAGCTCACCACTTTGTAGAAATTTCAGAATGATATCTTGATAACAAAAGATAAATAAATTATATCCTGCTGAAACTTAAAATATTTTCCTGAACGTTGAACCAATAGTATTTTAGCACAGCTTGCTAGTTGTGAAACCCAGTCCAAGAAGATCCAATGATAAAAGTACCCCTTGCATTGGAAATTCCCTATTCCGATCAATTTTTATCCAACAGATTTATAATCAGGCCCAATTACTGATATCAACAGGCCAAGTTTTATTCTATTAGATATAATTTATATTTCCAATGGACATTTTAAAAGCAAAATAATTTTACAACCATGTCTTTGATTTGATTTTGAAATATTACATGAAAGATAATGTGATTACAACGAATTGATCAGAATATTACTTAAAATAATTAGAAATGATTTTCTTCGTCCATGCAATTCAATTAAGGTAGTATTTGATTACACTGTAAATACTAAATGGACTAATACTCTCACATGCATTCTGATTTTTTTTAACAAACCCTCAGAATTCTGCAGTTCATTTTAGGCTACATCTATCAATGAAATCAAGATTAGAATGCTTCAATTTTAGTCACCAATGCTAATGGAAATATATATCCTTGTGATACATCTCACATCTGTATTCTCTAATGCAAAACAAATCGTACATTTATTTCCGTCAGTTAAGAATTCTATCGTACTGCAATTTACAGTTAAAATGTGTTATTTTTCTAAACCAGCAATTTTAAATATTATTCCACCTCAGTTCATTTCTTTCATTATTCCATCATTTAACTCAGAGCTGTTGAACATGAGCAATTGAAAAGAAAAGGCAAAGACTGTATTATATCACCATCCTGGGAGCCTGATTGTTTCTGCTGCGTTAATTTACACTAAAATCTATGACCCTGTGAAGCTGATTGATTGCTGAGGGCAGAAATCCAGCCCCTGCTCTAGTTTATTTTGTGAACTGTAGCCTTAGATATGGCTGCAAGCCATGACGATATTGATTTGATATACACTAGATGCCTCCTTGTGCTCTTTGGGAAATTTATTGTATGGAGTCAAAATACAGTCAAACGGGAAAAGACAGCTCTTTAAATTGAAGAGGGTTATCATGGTTTGACTCCTGGGTCACTCAGGTTGCTGAATGGCCTCAACACAACCAGGATGGGGCTGGCCTCAGGGAATAGTGTTCATCAGTTTTGAATGTCATCTCCCTTCAATAGTTCTGAGTTATTGCTAATAGGGACTTCTGTAGTGGGTGACATTTGGTCATTTTATGAGTTAAACAGCATTGTCCCTTTCTTGCTATGCTACGGAAGATTAGTCTCTCAACCAGGATGTTGACTGGTACAATTCCTATTTATTTTCACTTTTCTTAGGGCAAAGTTTTCTCCTCAGATTTGTTGATAGTTGCTCAGATTTCCAAACAAATCCTCTTCTCTCAGACATTCACAAATATTCGTAGATAATTTCTACTCCTTTATAGGCATCCACCACATAGGCTAGGATTTTCCCCACCACAAGGGATGCAGAGGGCCAGCCAAAAGTCCGCTGACTTTCGACAAGACCAGATGCTCTCAGTGGCACACGTGGCCAGAGAATCCTGCCCACAACACAATATTTCTGCCTGAGGTGTCTGGTGGGCAATCTATTCTGGTGTATTACTGCCAGTTCAACTCTTGAAGTGGCTGTTCAAAGGCATTAGAAATGCATTTGATTAATTTTCCTGAGGGAAAGATGCCTGTCTCCATTTGCTGTAATCCTCTGGTCAAGTTCCTGAAAAAAGGAATTGACTGTCTTGAAAGTCAGAAGACAGAATCAGTATCCCACCTAAGACATTTCATAGAATCACAGAATGGATATAGCACACTGGCTGTGCTTGGCCTGTCGTGTCCCTGCCATCTCTCTGAAAGAGCAACTCAGCTAATTCCACTCCTTTGCCCTTTCCACAATCTCTGGCAAAATTTGTCTCTTTCGGCATTTACCCATTCCCTTTCGAAACCATGGTTGAATCTGCCTTCACTGCACTCTCAGGCAGTGCATTCCAGATCCCTAAACACTTGTTGTCTAAGAATGTTTTCCTTCATGTTGCCATTGGTTCCTTTGCCATTCATTTTTAATGTGTCTTTTGATTCTCGTCCCTTCTGCTAAAGGGAACGTTTTCTCCTGGTCAATTCTGTCTGGACTCCTCATGATTTTGAATATCTCTAGCAAATCTCCTCTCAACTTTCTCTTCTCTGAGGAGAACAATTCTAGATTCTCCATCCTATCCACATAACTGAAGCCCCTCATCCCTGGAACCATAATTGTAAGGCGGCTAATAATGATCTATCTATAGAAATGTAGTGGAACGGGGAGGAACATCCCCGCATCCTCTGGATCCATACTCAGATAAGAATTTTCAAAACATACATTTTTTATTGGTTGCCATCAGCAACCTTACTGCAGGATGCTAGTTGGGCTATTTTGTCTGACATTCCTGAACATGTTGTCCGAGGTAGGTTTTTTACCCAGAGAGTGGTTGGGGTGTGGAATGGACTGCCTGCAGTGATAGTGGAGTCAGAAACTTTAGGAACATTTAAGAAGCTATTGGATAGGCACATGGAGTACTTCGGGATGATAGGGAAGAAATAGCCTGATCTGGGTTTCAGACAAGGCTCGGCACAACAACGTGGGCCGAAGGGCCTGTTCTGTGCTGTACTGTTCTATGTTCTATGTTCTATGTTGTAGGGGAAGTAACTTCACACAGGCAGCGTTAAAGAAGTTTTATGTCCCTTATTTGCACATGCAATACACTCAATGCCTGCCATCCTTGGGCATCCATATCTTTGCCTTTATAAACATGGCTAATGGCACGCTCCCATTACATTATGAGCATGTGCTTCCTGACTGTTGTATTAGGGACCTGGATGCCCATTTATGATGGACTTCAAGGTAATTGCGTCATCTCCTAGCAACTGGCAGAAATCAGTTTTGTTTGGGGACTAGGAGCAAATTATTCACTTAGCATCTCACACTGAATCATAACAATATTCTTCACATAAAATTTTGGGGACCTAAAATAAATAAAAAGTCCTGTGAAACATTTTAATCAACCCTATGAAATGATCACATTTAATATATTTGAGGGCATTTTAATGTAAGAAATATGATGAAGTGACATTAATCACTATCATTTTGTATTGCTGAGATTGCAGGAACTAACAGTTTAATATCCTTCCTTATATAGCCATAAAATATAATAACTAAATGATGAGTGAATAGTTACTGCAGAGATCATTTTTGGAGAATGCAAATCTCATCTATTACTTCTTGAAAATGTTTCCTAAATAGAACATTACATTCTATTGACATTCTATTGGTGGCACAGTGACACAATGTTTAGCACTGCTGCCTCACGGCACCAGAGACCCGGGTTCAATTCTGGCCTTGGGTGACTGTCTGTGTGGAGTTTGCACGTTCTCCCCATGCCTGCGTGGGTTTCCTCCGGGTGCTCCGGTTTCCTCCCACACTCCAAAGATGTGCAGGTTAGGTGGATTGGTCATGATAAATTGTGCCTTAATGTCCCAAGATGTGTAGGTTAGATGGATTAACCATGGGAAATGTGTGGAGTTACTGGTAGAGCCGTGGGCATGGGTAAAATGCTCTTTTGGAGCGTTGATGCAGACTCAATGGGCTGAATGGCCTCCTTCTAGGGATTCTATGGTTCTATTATGTGAGGGCCTTCAAGCCCGGTGAGGAAGCCGAATGTGACTGTGAGTTATAGCGTAGGACATCCTACTTAATTCTCAACATGTTTCACTTTATTTTCAAAGTCATCCTTTGACTCAGTGGGTTGAAAATTTGAGAAGGATACTAACTTGTGTCTGAATGATAAGATTGGAGGTGCCCATGCAATGGGGTCTGGAGGCTCATGTTAATCAAGCTGTATTCATCAACATTATGTGGAAATGCCGGCATTGGACTGGGGTAAACACAGTAAGGAGTCTAACAACACCAGGTTAAAGTCCAACAAGTTTATTTGGTAGCAAACGCCATTAGCTTTCGAGTGCTGCTCCTTCGTCAGATGGAGTGGAAATCTGCTCTCAAACAGGGCACAGAGACACAAAAGCACCCACCCACCCAAATCAAGATGCAATTTCACGTTTGATTGGGCAAGCCCTTCACCTATTAAGGCCCTTAAGTGGCCATTTATGAACCTTGTCCCACTCAGCATCAATTTTTAAGTTGGTGGGAACTGAGGCAGGTAGGGTGGGAAACAGATATTTCCACCTTTCCCCTTCTTGGATGGGAAGGGGAGCACCTCATTCTGAAGGTCCCCTCAGAGTTGTCAGAGTTGAGGCACCCTCTGCACCTCCACCCCCCACCTCTCCGCCCCCAAAGACATTTCAGCTTCGAGTCCCTTCCCACCAGCCTACCCTCCAATGCTGCGATCGTCCCTACCCTGGACCCAGCTGGGCATCCTCTCCCTTCCTGCCCCCCGGTCCCTCAGGACATACCTTTTCCAAGGTCCCGGAGCTTAGTCCAGGCAGAGCACCGCAGTACCTCTTCTGGTCACTGCAGCACAGTGCCTGGCCAGGTTGAACAGCTGATTGGCCGACTGCTCTCACACGCAGGACTTCCTTCCAAGTGCCAATCGCTCGCCATCCTCAAGACTCTACACCATCTTTTTTGGTTAAGTTGATAAATTATTGTTACAGAAGGCCAAATTTATAGGCCACCATCTTTTGTAATGTTTTCAATTTGTACACTATGACGTTAAAATAAACATTATTATGACAGTAATGACATTACTCAGAATTATCTTTATTATATCTCTATTACTGGGCAGGACGGTGACACAGTGGTTAGCACTGCTGCCTCATAGCACCAGAGTCCCAGGTTCAATTTCAGCCTTGGGTGACTGTCTGTGTGGAGTTTGCACACTCTCCCCGTGTCTACGTGGGTTTCCTCTGGGTGCTCTGGTTTCCCCCCACAGTCCAAAGATGTGCAGGTTAGGTGGATTGGCCATGGTATATTGCCCCTTAGTGTCAGGGGGATTAACAGGGTAAATAAAGAACAAAGAACAAAGAACAATACAGCACAGGAACAGGCCCTTCGGCCCTCCAAGCCCGCGCCGCTCCCCGGTCCAGGATTGAATCCTGAATCCAGGATCCCCGCCCAATTTTCCAGCCTATCTACATACCAATATCCTATCCACCGAGCTGTCCCTCACAGCTACGATGCTTTGTTCATTACAACCTATTAACTCACCCCCACCCCCCCATTCCAGACCATGTGATCGCCAGGGAGAGGCGAAAACCCAGAGTGAAAAACTCCAGGGCCAATATGGGGAAAAAAAAATCTGGGAAATTCCTCTCCGACCCCCTGAGGCGATCGAAACGAGTCCAGGAGATCACAATGGCCCTGATCGGAAAATGCTTCCCAACCCTAGTCATTTCCACTTCCACGAACACCATATGAATTCCCTGCCCCCGAGACAGGTTCCCAACTATCCGCATGGGGTTATGGGGATAGAGCCTAGGTGGGATTGTTGTCCAAGAATCATAGAATCCTACAGTGGAGAAGGAGGTCATTCGGCCCATCGAGTCTGCATCGACCACAATCCCACCCCTGTCCTATTCCCATAACCCCACGCATTTACCCCAGCTAGTCCCCCTGATACTAAGAGGCAAATTAGAATGGCCAATCCACCTAACCAGCCCATCTTTGGACTGTGGGAGGAAACCAGATCACCCAGAGGAAACCCTTGCAGACACGGGGAGAATGTGCAAACTCCACACAGACAGTGACCCAAGCTGGGCATCGAACTCGAGTCCCTGGCACTGTGAGGCAGCAGTGTTAACCACTGTGCCACCATGCCACCCCCCGGTGCAGACTCGCTGGTCTGAATGGCCTCTTTTTGCACTGTAAGGATTCTAGGATTCTTCTCGGATAAAAAAAAAGCCAGGAAATTTCCCAAAGCTGTTCTCACTCTATGTATCTTAACTTTGTCACAAAATACCACTTATTTAATGAACAGGGTTTGAGAGAAATTATGACAGTAGATTAAAAGCAACAGTGAGGAAATAAACTCATAAACAAAAATCAACATTTTACTTCATCTTTATTCTCGATCTGCTTTCCTCTAATTTTATTATTTCAATTAACTTCTTTTGCAACCATCATGAACGTTTTCCCTGAACATTGTCAAATTTTTTTTTACTTTTCGTCAGTGCATCCTATGTCTCATTCATTTTATTGGGCAGATGAGCAGGTGAGCATACAAAAACATTGGCCTTTAATTTGCTAAAAATTAGCATCAAAGTTATTTACCTAATTGAACTGAATCTGACCTCAACATGGAAACATCAATCTCTGACACAATTTTCTAGTACTACAATGAAAGGCAGAATCCCCTATCCTGTCCACAGCAGGTTAGATGTTGGTGGGAGTGAAGAATCCAGTGAGAGCTGCAAAGTTGGAAACCCGCCGATGTACAAACAGTTTGAAATTTTCCCAATGGTGGATTAATGGTGGGTCAGTTATTCCACTGCCTGGTAGCGTGAATTCAATTTGCATTTATTTGCATCTCATGAATGCTCATAAAAACAGCTGCCACCAAAATCTCATCAGGTCTTCCAATCTTGTGTCATACCAGCAGGAAATTACATTGGCCTCAAACTTTTGAACATACAATGCGGACCTCAGTTCACGAGACACTTCGAGGTGAGGTCAACTACATCACCTACCTGCCATTGCGCTGACCCCTGCCAGTCCTGTTGCACTGAATGCCGCTCTGTTGGGACAGACTAAATCATACACTCCAGCTCCATGCTGAGCTGGTCTTTATGGACAGCACTGTGTTGCTCAGCTAATGGACCCTCCTGGGAAAAAGCTTCTGACTATCCACTCTGTCCATGCCTCTCATAATCTTGTAGACTTCTATCAGGTCGCCCCTCAACCTCCATCGTTCCAGTGAGAACAAACCAAGTTTCTCCAACCTCTCCTCATAGCTAATGCCCTCCATACCAGGCAACATCCTGGTAAATCTTTTCTGTACCCTCTCCAAAGCCTCCACATCCTTCTGGTAGTGTGGCGACCAGAATTGAACACTATATTCTAAGTGCGGCCTAACTAATGTTCTATAAAGCTGCAACATGACTTGCCAATTTTTAAACTCAATACCCCAGCCGATGAAGGCAAGCATGCCGTATGCCTTCTTGACTACCTTCTCCACCTGCATTGCCACTTTCAGTGACCTGTGTACCTGTACACCCAGATCCCTTTGCCTATCAATACTCTTAAGGGTTCTGCCATTTACTGTATATTTCCTATCTGTATTAGACCCAGCAAAATGCATTTGTCCAGATTAAATTCCATCTGCCATCTCTCCGCCCAAGTCTCCAACTGATCTATATCCTGCTGTATCCTCTGATGGTCCTCATCGCTATCCGCAAATCCTCCAACCTTTGTGTTGTCCGCAAACTTACTAATCAAACCAGTTACATTTTCCTCCAAATCATTTATATATATTACAAACAGCAAAGGTCCCACTACTGATCCTTGAGGAACGCCACTTGTCACAGCCCTCCATTCAGAAACGCACCCTTCCACTGCTACCCTGTCTTCTTTGACCGAGCCAGTTTTGTATCCACCTTGCCAGCTCACCTCTGATCCCATGCTATTTTACCTTCTGCATCAGTCTGCCATGAGGGACCTTGTCAAAGGCCTTACTGAAGTCCATGTAGACAACATCCAACCTTACTACTACATTTGGTACAGCCTCAACATCCACATTAGAGGTGGAAGCAGCCTTCTGAGTGCTACATCCTGATGCCTGTGATGATTTTGATGGATGTCCTCTGGTGGCCCGAGCCCTGCAGGGCCTCGGCCTGATAGGGCCTCCTGCTCAGAGGCCGTAGTACCCTTGGCGGCTTGCACTGCTGGAGTTGTGCGGGCGCAGGCAAAAGCCGCACACTTTTGGATTATCCTGAGAGGAGGCTCCCAGGGTGTCTGGCTGATGCTCATACTTCCTCTGGATGTCAGAAGATAGTGGGAGCTCAAGGTGGGTCGTTCCCATGTGTCCTACATCCTGATGGTGTCCACCAGAACCATGGAGTACATGGTCAAATGCAAATCCAGTAAGAAGTCTCACAATACCAGGGTTAAAGTCCAACGGGTTTATTTGGTAGCACAAGCCACTAGCTTTCGGAGCGCTGCCCCTTCATCAGGTGAGTGGGAATTCTGTTCACAAACAGGGCATATAAAGACACAAACTCAATTTACAAAATAATGATTGCAATGCGAGTCTTTACAGGTAATCTAGTCTTAAAGCTACAGACAATGTGAGTGGAGAGAGGTTTAAGCACAGGAGATGTGTATTGTCTCCAGCCAGGACAGTTAGTGAGATTTTACAAGCCCAGGCAAGTCGTGGGGGCTACAGATAGTGTGACATGAACCCAAGATCCTGGTTGAGGCCGTCCTCATATGTGCAGAACTTCGCTATCAGTCTCTGCTCAGCGATTCTGCGTTGTCGTGTGTCGTGAAGGCCGCCTTGGAGAACGCTTACCCGAAGATCAGAGTCCGAATGCCCATGACCACTGAAGTGTTCCCCAACAGGAAGAGAACACTCTTGCCTGGTGATCTCCACATCAAGTGCAAATCCGCAGAGCCTGCTGTTTCAAGGTCTCCATGGTGACTGCCAACTTTCCCATGGTGACCACGAGGCACTTGCAAGTGGGAGCAATGACATCAGACAGAATGCAGACGGGATCCTCCGTCATTTACTTTAATCTGCTGAGAGAATCTAGAACCTCTGTCCAATGTTCCGCTGTCTGCCGGTCCATCTCCATCAGTGAGCTGGCAACCACTTCCAGAGGCTGATCGTCCGACTGGGACTGAGGAGGTGGCTAGTTTCTAGAAGCTTTCTGAGTACCGGAGACCTGAGTTATCCCTGCCTTTGACTGTTGTGGGGACATACTTGTGAGGTTATCTCCAGAAAATGACCTTGCATCTAACCTTGAGCTATGCTCCACCGAGGTGCGTGTCCTTGCGATGGTGGAGTTACGGATGAGCATGTGACAGTCCTTCATGAGTCCCCTCATTCTTGGACATGTCCTGGGTGTTCAGAGAGCTGCTTAGCTGCCTGGTTGGCCATAATGCGCTCATGCCTGCAAGAAATAAAATGACAATTTCTGTGGATGAGCTGAAAATACTCCAGAGCACACCTGACTCACTGTGATTGTTAGGATTTGATGAAGTGATGGAGCTGTGATCTGTACTAGATTGTTGTGAGAGGCCAAACTTTGTGTCACCACAGGAGTGATCCCTATCCTCCCCAGCTTCCTTGGGTTGTGTGAGGGCAAATATTGTTACTCCCAACAAGGAGCTGTGCTGGAAGAATCAATCCAGACTGGTCTTATAGGTTCAAGCTGGTTTATTGTAAGATACTTCCTCAGTCCTACTAACCGACAAGAGGCTCTCTACCCAGCTGTCTCTATTCATTGGCTAATAAATGTCACATGTTTAACTAGTGATTCCCCTAACGAGGTCATTGCCATACATTGTGATTAACAGCACATTGACAAATACCTCTGCTTGTTGTCTGCAAGTTTGGCCTATATTGAGACAACAAAAAGGGATGTGGTCAGAGAGGATGGAACAAAGGTTGGGTGAAATGTGCTTTGTGTGTGGTGAGCCCTCCTCAGAAGGGCTGGAGGATGGAGTGTGAGCATCATGATAGCTGGGATAGTGGGGATGTGGAAGTCTCTGTGAGGGGATGAGTGTTGATATATGTGCCTCACTAATGGTTGGATGAGATCTGCGAACAGAGTAGCCATTTGAATACATGATGCCACAATAGGCGTTTGATAATGGAGGGACTTAACCTCCAGAGTGGATGAAATCGCTCATCTGCTTCCTGTGCACTGTGTTGTGTTTCTGCAATGGTTGCTAGTCTCCAGGCTGGAAAGGTGACATATGGATGCTTCTTGGAACCATCCCTTGAGTAGAGGATATGCCTTTGAGCTTGCATTCCTCTCATCAAGGAATTAAGGGCCTGGTGGCAGAAGCAGGATGCTGCCTTCTTTTTGAGCAAGATGGACTTTTAGAGTTGACAAGGGGGAGCCAGTTAATGTGGTATATTTGAACTTTCAGGAAGCGTTTGACAAAGTCCCGCATAAGAGATTATCGTGTAAAATTAAAGCGCATGGGATTGAGGAAGTGTATTGAAATGGATAGAAAACTGGTTGGCAGAGAGGAAACAAAGAGTAGGAATTAATGGGTCCCTTTCAAATTGGCAGGCAGTAACTAGTGGGGTGCCACAGGGATCGGTGCTGAGACACCAGCTATTCACAATATATATTACTGATTTGGATGAGGGAACAAAATGTAACATCTCGATGTTTGCAGGTGGGTGGGAGCGTGAACTGTGACGAGGATGCAGAGATCCTTCAGAATGATCTGGACAGGTTGGGTGGGTGGGCAAATCAATGGCAGATGCAGTATAAATGTGAGGTTATTCACTTTGGAAGCAAAAACAAGAGGCAGATTACTACCTGAATGGCTGTAAATTGGGAGAGGGCAGTGTGAAAAGGGACCTGGGTGTCCTTGTGCACCAGTCACTGAAGGTAAGCATGCAAGTGCATCAGGCGGTAAAGAAGGCAAATGGTATGTTGGCCTTCATTGTGAGAAGTTTCGAGTACAGGAGCAGGGATATGTTGATGCAATTATATAGGGCCTTGGTGAGGCCAGACCTAGAGTATTGTGTACAGTTTTGGTCTCCTTTTCTGAGGAAGGATGTTTTTGCTCTCAAGGGAGTGCAGTGAAGGTTTACTAGGCTGATTCCGGGGATGGTGGGACTGATATATGAGGAGAGGTTGACTAGGTTAGGATTGTTTTCACTGGAGTTCAGCCGAGCGAGGGGGGGATCTCATAGAGACTTATAAAATTCTAACATGGCGTGAGTTCACGCCATTCCGGCCAGTGGGAATGGCGACACTGGAACCAATCTCCACCTCACTGAGACAAATAAATGGAGAATTCTGCCCAATGTTCTTACCACTGGACAAATGATCTCATCTGCAGCATCAGCTCCCAGCAAATTCTGCTGGTTGCAGGAAATTCCATCTGATCGACAATTTGGCATCAAAGGAACAGTTGTGTAATCAAGGTCAGAGTAATGTAAAAGTAAAGCTGGATTTCGGCCACATTTGTTGAGGAAGAAGAAAAAGCCAAAAATACAACATTAGAGCACAGGAAGAAAGGCTATTATAGACAATGTGTTGACCATGTCAGTGTGGGGCCTGTGGTTTGCAATAGTGCTTAGTGTGTGAAGGTATGGTAAAGCATATGAATATTCGGTCTGAGTCCTGACTGATAGATTGCTGATTGATGAGTGATGGAAGTGTGGTGAATTGAGCAGTGGCAGAGGCTAATGGTGCAGTTAATAGGATATGGCATTGCAATATTCATTCACTGACCTTGATCATTTGTGTGTGATCATTAAACTTCTTCCTGCTTTGTATTCATACTCTTGGAGCTCTACTCCTGATATTGACCTCCAATTCCCACTATCTTCTCATTGTGTCTGGAGGGCCACCTGGTCCAATTGTGGATACAAAATATCACTTCCTTTCTCCTTCTGCTTCACCAAGATCTTGAATCTAGTGTGGAATTTAATTTTACCATAGACTGCAGGCTGGGACTGGGGGAGGGGTTGGGGGGGGGGGGGGGGGGAGTGGTCAGGGGCGTGTGTGCATGCAAGATAATCAGCAGGAGTGCCTGTTGCCTTCTCAACACAAAATTTGTTTTCTCTCCTTGCAGATGCTGCCAGACCTGCTGTGTTTTTCCAGTATTCTCTGTTCTTCTTTCCCAATTCTTCAGCACCGTGCTGTACCGATCCTTTAAGAAATGCGGGCCATCTTTAAGTAGTTCTGGTGACAATATTGGGCCCCATTGTTGATGCATGTAGCTAATGAACAGCTGGGAAGTGCCTCCTCTATGTAGGAATTATGCAAATACACTGAAAGCATCCTGCCTGCATTTCATTTAATATGCATGAGATAATCATACATTTTCAATTGCTGTGTCTATTTTCAGGGATTATCCAATTCAACCCCTCACAGTACTTCAAGCAAGGATGAACCAAAGTTCATTGAAAGTTTAACACAATCATAGAATCTACAGTGCCATTTGGCCCATTAAGCCTGCACCGACAACAATCCCACCCAGGCCCTATCCCCGTAACACCACGCATTTACCCTGATAATCCTCCTGATACTAAGGGGCAATTGAGCGTGGTGAATCAACCTAACTCACACATCTTTGGACTGTGGGAGGAAATCAGAGCACCCGGAGGAAACCCACACAGGCACAACGAGGACATGCAAGCTCCACACAGGCAATCACCTGAGGCCAGAATTGAACCCTGGGTCCCTGGAGCTGAGACGCAGCATTGCCAACCATTGCGCCACTGTGCCTTTCAATTCTATCATTCTACAATTAGATCCAGTGCTTTTCTGGGGCTGGTTTAATAGCTATATTAACCTGTGTCACTCTGTGTAATTGTGTAATTAGCGATTTATGTCATTTACCCCAGATTTCCCTGTTCCTCTATTCCAGTTTGACACTTACTTTCCAACTCTTTTGTTGCCTCCCTGTTATTCCTCACCTCACATTTTTCTATATTGAAGTTGATTTGCCAATTGCACACCCATTCTGCAAATTTGTTATAATCATACTGAGTTTTTGCAATTCTCTGTATTAATGATAAGCCCCCGTTTGATGGTCCCCACAAACGTTGAAATTCTGTATCTGATTTTTGAATCCAAATGATTTTTAAAATTGTGAACAACGGTGATCCCAAGACTTGTCCTTGTGGGACAGCACTTCCTACCTTTCACCAACTTGAGTAACAGTGGTGATCCCCCACTGAACTGTACGCATCCATACTTTGAGATCAGCCATGATCGTATTGAATGGCAGAGCAGGTTTGAGGGGCTGAATTGCCTACTCCTGCATCTAATTTTTATGTTCTTGTGTTCTTTCTATGATCTTTGCTGTCCAGGAGTATTATCAGGGCCCATAGACTTTGCAGTATCCAGTTCCTTCAGCCCTTTCTTGATATCATGTGGAGTGAATCAAATTGCTTGAAGACTGACACCTGTGATGCTGGGGACCTCAGGAGGAGGCTGAGATTGATCATCCACTCGGCACTTCTGGCTGAAGATATCTTAAATACTTCAGCCTTGTCTTGTTCCTCTCTCCTGCACAAAAATGTTTTCTTAAATCACTTCCTAAAAGGCTGAAGAGCAAATTGACACACAAACTGGAGTGTTCAATCTTTCTGTTTCTAATCGCTGTGCATGGTGACACAGTGGTTAGCATTGCTGCCTCACAGCACCAGGGACCCGGGGTTCAAATCTGACCTCGGGTGACTGTCTGTGTGGAACCTGCATGTTCTCCCTGTGTCTGTGTGGGTTCCCTCCAGGTGCTCCAGTTTCTTCCCACAGTCCAAAGGTGTGTGGGTTAGGTGGATTGGCCATGCTAAATTGCCCCTTAGTGTCAGGGGATTAGCAGGGTAAATATATAGGATTACGGGGATAGGGCCTGGGAGAGATTGTTGTCAGTGCAGTCTTGATGGGCTGAATGGCCTCCTATTGCACTGTAGAGCTTCTATGATCCTGTGATAATTATGTAAGTCCATTTACCATTGATGCTCACTTTGTTTGATTGCTGATGCCGAGCTCACAAATTATAGAAGTTGCTAGAAGCTAGAGTTGTAAACATTAACAGAACGTATTAAGTTTCTGTTACACGCTCTGAAACTGGTGTGTCATCCCTGCATAGCTCTGAGATATAAAATATACAACATAAAGCATGAAGAAAATCCATTAAGACATCAAAACTGGCAATCAGTATTGGATTCTGGATCTTTACAATCACTACCCACAACTTAAAAGAGATTTTAACTCTGTTCATTTTATTCTGGGTAACTATTTGTGTTACACAGCCGGGACAATCTGAAGTTTGCACTTTTAAATTGTCCAGAGGAAGTTTCCACTTTTGAGCAATTGTTGTGCAAAGCCTTACCTGGGAAGTTCTGAGAGGAATTCCCAGTGCATCTTTGGTGTACCCCCAAATTCAATGCTGGGGAGCTCAGAAGTTGCGGAATATCTGTTTGCTTGCTTATTTCTACTTTTTTTTGTTTTTCTTAAATGCTTTTGTTTTGAGAATTTGTGAACAGAAACATCTGAGGGCCACAAATCAGGCATAGGGATCACGCTATGGAATTACTCCATGTCTATCAGTATCATGCAGGCAGCCTTCTTTCTTCATCCTGTCAGCTCATTATAATGATTGTTGTGTGCAGCCAGTGTTAACCGTGCTGTTCATTGACTGCACATATTCGGAGGAAGCCCAATGTCATTACTTGCTGATCATACTTAAAGCTAGTACCACCTAAAGGGAAGTTACATTACAGGCCACAGCCCAGGAGTAGGTAAGGAACTTGTTAATGTGTCACTGAGAGTGTAGGGGATGGGGTGTCCCATTCTTGACCCCTGACTGAGTGAGATGATCTGATCCTTTGTTGAGGAATATTTGAATGGTGAATGGAGGTCGGATTATAGGGGAGGGTTGATGGCAGGGAGGATCTGATGGCTAGCATTATATTGTTATTTCATTCAAATATGATTTCAGGACTATGTGCTCATGCGTATATATGCTCCAGAGTGCCACATCACTCACAACTGCACTACAGTCAAGGTACCGAGAAACAATGTAGCAGTCCACGGTGCATGGTGAGATGCATGAAATATATGCAAAGAACTCTCCAGCATTTTGTATCCAAAAGTGTGGTTATTTCAAAATTCTGGGAACCACAAGACAAAACAGTCTGGAATGGGTCCAATGACGGCCAGGTGTGATGGTCTAGTTACCAAGGTCAGCCGGTATTTGATGGTCAGGAGAGAATCTGACAGCCGTCAGGGGAAAAGATAGCTTGTGGTGTCAAGGGAAAGACTGATCTTCCTAGCCTACAAGAAGTAGTTGGTAAGTTGATGGAGAAGATCCTGAGGGACAGGATTTATGAAGATTTAGAGAAGTTTAGTATGCTCAAAAGTAGTCAGCACGGCTTTGTCAAAGGCAAATCGTGCCTTACGAGCCTGGTGGAGTTCTTTGAAAATGTGACTAAACACATTGACGAAGGAAAAGCGGTAGATGTGGTTTACATGGACTTCATCAAGGCGTTCGATAAGGTCCCCCATTCAAGACTTCTCGAGAAAGTGAGAGGGCATGGGACCCAAGGGGCTGTTGCCTTGTGGATTCAGAACTGGCTTGCCTGCAGAAGGCAGAGAGTGGGTGTAGATGGGTCTTTTTCTGAATGGAGGTCAGTCACCAGTGGAGTGCGCAGGGATCCATTCTGGGACCCTTGCTGTTTGTCATTTTCATAAATGACCTGGATGAGGAAGTGGAGGGATGGGTTGGTAAGTTTGCCGACGACACAAAGGTTGGTGGTGTTGTGGATAGGTTGGAGGGATGTCAGAAGCTGCAGCGTGACATAGATAGGATGCAAGACTGGGCGGAGAAGTGGCAGATGGACTTCAACCCAGATAAATGTGTCATGGTCCATTTTGGTAGGTCAAATGGGATGAAGGAGTATAATATCAAGGGTAAGACTCTTAGCAGTGTAGAGGATCAGAAGGACGTTGGGGTCCGGGTCCATAGGACTCTTAAATCGGCCTCGCAGGTAGAGGAGGTGGTTAAGAAGGCGTATGGCGTGCTGGCCTTCATCAATCGAGGGATTGAGTTTAGGAGTCGGGAGATAATGATGCGGCTTTATAAGACCCTCGTCAAACCCCACTTGGAGTACTGTGCTCAGTTCTGGTCGCCTCATTACAGGAGGGATGTGGAAATGATTGAAAGGGTGCAGAGAAGATTTACAAGGATGTTGCCTGGATTGGTTGGCATGTCTTATGAAGATAGGCTGAGGGAGCTCGGTCTTTTCTCCTTGGAGAGACGAAGGATGAGAGGTGACCTGATAGAGGTGTACAAGATGTTGAGAGGTAGAGATCAGGTGGATTCTCGGAGGCTTTTTCCCAGGGCTGAAATGGCTGCTACGAGAGGACACAGGTTTAAGGTGCTGGGGGGTAGGTACAGAGGAGATGTTAGGGGTAAGTTTTTCACTCAGAGGGTGGTGGGTGAGTGGAATCGGCTGCCGTCAGTGGTGGTGGAGGCAAACTCGATAGGGTCTTTTAAGAGACTTCTGGATGAGTACATGGGACTTAATAGGATTGAGGGTAATAGGTAAGCCTATATATAAGCCTAGGTAGGTAGGGACATGACCGGCGCAACTTGTGGGCTGAAGGGCCTGTTTGTGCTGTATTTTTTCTATGTTCTATGTTCTAAGTACAGTCAGGCTATTTCCCTCCTAGCAGTCCTCTCCCCACAAATACTGCTGGGTTTCCCCAGGCCTGGGAAAACTAGCTGGCAGAATAAATTTCTTAAAACAGCTTAAATATTAAGCTAATACAAAGCAAAATATAACCAGAAAGAACTCAGCAGGTCTCGCAGCATTTGTGGAGGATAACAGAGTGTATTGGATTTTTCCCAAGCGAGGGAGGGTGGGTATGAGAGCTTGCGGAAGTTAAATCCCCTAAAAGTGACATGAAGTCAGGATACCAGCATAATCCCACCCTCTTCCGGCTTTTCAAACCCAGAGCACTGGTGGATTAGTTTTACTCACAAGATCAAGGTCCAGGGCTGATTGACTGTATTTGTATGGCAATCAGGGCAAACATGAAGCATAAGAAGTCCTTCAAAAGCAACTGATCTGTGATCACAGCAAGAGCATAGTTCAAGCAGGAGCCATATCACCACCAGAGTGACATTAGAGCAAACTATTGGATTGCACAAGATTAACTTCTGCCTTCATGGATCTGGAGGTGCCCTTCAATATGCCCCTACTACAAGTCTTGTAGTCTGAGGAGCCCTTCATGGTGCTGCTGAGAGGATTGGAGCTAGCGCCAGAGGAAGGTGGAGATTGAGCAGCATCCTCCATTGAGGTCGGGGAGCATCCTGATGTGTCATTGTTGCCTGCAGCTGTCAGAGAAGTCCACAACAGACTCATCCAGGCATAAAGTGTGCTTATTGCCATCTATGCTTTTCATCATGAGCTCTGTCAACATCCCCAGACACCCACAAGCACCATAGTCACACCCTTTCTCCTTCATAGAACCAGAGAGCCATCAAACCTCTACACTGCAGAAAGAGGCCATTCGGCCTATCAAGCCTGCACCAACTTTCCAAAAGAACATTCCACCTGGACCCTCCCCTTCTGCCCTATCCCCGTGCATTTACCATGGCGAATCCACCTACACATCTTTGGACACTAAATGGCAATTTAACATTGTCAATCCACCTAACCTGCACATCTTTGGACTGTGGGAGGAAACCGGAGCACCCGGAGGAAACCCACACAGACACGGTGGGATTGTAAACTCTCCACACAGACAGTCACCCAAGGCCAGAATCAAACCCAGGTCCCTGGCATGTGAAGCAGCAGTGCTAACCACTGTGCCACCCTGTTGATTATCAAGGTTGATTATTCCTTTCACCACAATTAAACTAACAAGGGTCAAAGAGGAATGCAGCAATCTAGAGACCATGAGAATGAAGAGCTCATATCAAATCATGCTTTGATTGAAATAAAGCACTTAATGAAACATTGAAACTGTAATGAGCATCCACATGAATTCCTTTTGTTGAATTAAGGTGTCTTCCTCTTATGCTTTCTATTACTTCTATGCAGTGCTGCCCCTGTGGTTTTAGCTGAGTTGGGAGCAGGCTGCTTATTTCCTGCTGCTGTTGTACACACCCAATGGATTTTAGGCCCTAACAAAGACTGCCCTATGTGCACCTATCCACCTATGTGTACCTTTAAGACTTGATTAGCTGTAATTATTCGCATTCCAACCATTATTCTGTAAATTGAGTTTGTGTCTTTATATGCCCTGTTTGTGAACAGAATTCCCACTCACCTGAAGCAGGGGCTAAAGGCTCCGAAAGCTTGTGGCTTTTGCTACCAAATAAACCTGCTGGACTTTAACCTGGTGTTGTTAAACTTCTTACTGTGTTTGCCCCAGTCCAACGCCGGCATCTCCACATCATCACCTATCCAGGGACAGACTTGGTTACTGGGGCAGGAAATAGTTTGTGCTTTTCTGTCTGTGGAGGGAGTGATGGTGGGGGAACAAAAGGCTGAGAATGGGAGGCAACTTACACTAAATACGCTAATTGTTCTGCTACCACATATCCAGGGCAGAAACCACGAAAATATCAACACAAGCAATTTATTTTTCATTTTGTTTGGCCGTGTGAGGCAAAGATGACTGTTTTACAAACATTCTGCCATATGGCTTGCGACAATATATTGATAAGGGATTTCTCTTGGTTCCCAATAGATTCTTTAACAATGTTCTACATGTGTAATATGACATATGGCCATGACATGATTCGTGTTAGCATGGTCTTCGAGCATCTGCTTCAACGAAAACTCTTAGGCCAGAAAAACAGTTGCACAAATAAACTTCCTTACCTGGCGCCAATACTTCAAAAAACAGCAGTAGTTATCCTGCTAGAATTTGGATTTCAGTTTTTATGAAGTTTTTCCATAAATTACATTATGCATGCATCATTTCTGCTCTGCTTATAACTTTGTAAATTAGGATTGGCTATATAATGAGATTGACACCTATGTTAATCCATTGACTCCTTAATCGAATGTACTCCATACAGAATTTGGATTCCGTGATTGAACTTCATTAAGTCAAACTAACGACCATTCTTTCTCACAGAATTTTTGATGCAGGCAAATCCATTTACTTGAGCAAACATATAAAATGGTTCTTATATCAGGCATGCATTTTAATTTAGTGTTTTTTTTTCTCTTTCATTAGATGTGGGCATCACTGGCAAAGACAGCATTTGTTGCCCATTGTGGATTGCCCATGAACTGAGGGCAGTGTTGATTGGATCTGGAGTCACATGTAGGCCAGACGGGGGAAGGATGGCAAATTTCCTTCCCTAAAGGACATTAGTTAACCAGGGGCAAATGTTGTGCCTTTGTTTAAGGAGGGCTGCAGGGAAAAGTCTGGGAACTACAGGCCGGTGAGCCTCACATCTGTAGTGGGTAAATTGTTAGAATGTATTTTGAGAGACAGGATCTACAAACATTTAGAGACGCAAGGACTGATTAGGGACAGTCAGCATGGCTTTGTGAGTGGAAAATCATGTCTCACAAATTTGATTGAGTTTTTTGAAGGGGTAACCAAGAAGGTAGATGAGGGCCGTGCAATTGACATTGTCTACATGGACATTAGCAAGGCCTTTGACAAGGTACCACATGGTAGGTTGTTGCATCAGGTTAAATCTCATGGGATCCAGGGTGAGGTAGCCAAATGGATACAAAATTGGCTTCTTGACAGAAGACAGAGGGTTGTTTTTCAAACTGGAGGCCTATGACCAATGGTGTGCCTCAGGGATCGGTGCTGGGACTACTGTTATTTGTCATTTATATTAATGATTTAGATGAGAATTCAGTAGGCATGATTAGTAAGTTTGCAGATGACACAAAGAATGGTGGCATAGTGGACAGTGAAGAAAGTTATCTAGGATTACAACGGGATCTTGATCAATTGGGCCAGTGGGCTGATGAATGACAGATGGAGTTTAATTTAGATAAATGCAAGGTAATGCATTTTGGTAGATCGAACCAGGGCAGGACTTACTCAGTTAATGGTAGGGTGCTGGGGAGAGTTATAGAACAAAGAGATCTAGGGGTACATGTTCATAGCTCCTTAAAAGTGGAGTCACAGGTGGACAGAATGGTGAAGAAGGCATTCGGCATGCTTGGTTTCATTGGTCAGAACATTGAATACAGGAGTTGGGGGAACCCCCCCCCTGTTGAATTTGAAAAAGACATTGGCAAGGCCACACTTGGAATACTGTGTACTGTGGTCACCCTATTATAGAAAGGATATTATTAAAGTAGAAAGAGTACAGAAAAGATTTACTAAGATGCTACCAGGACTTGATGTTTTGAGTTATAAGGAGAGGCTGGATAGATTGGGACTTTTTTCTCTGGCGTGTAGGAGGCTTAGGGGTGATCTTATAGGGGCCTGTAAAATAATGAGGGGCATAGGTCAGCTAGACAGTCAATATCTTTTCCCAATGGTAGGGGAGTTTAAAACTAGGGGGCATAGGTTTAGGGTGAGAGGGGAGAGATACAAAAGGGTCCAGAGGGGCAATTTTTTCACAGAGAGGGAGGTGAGTGTCTGGAATGAGCTGCCAGAGGTAGTAGTAGAGGCGGGTACAATTTTGTCTTTTAAAAAGCATTTAGTTACATGGGTAAGATGGGTATAGAGGGATATGGGCCATTAGGACTAACTTAGGGGTTAAAAAAAGGGGCGGCATGGATAAATTGGGCCGAAGGGCCTGTTTCTATGCTGTAAACCTCGATGACTCTATGAGATGGGTTTTTACAATAATCAATTGTAGTTATTTTGATCACCATGACTGAGACTAGCTTTATATTCCAGATATATTAATTGAATTTAGATTTCACCAAATGTCATTGTACGATTTGAATCCATTCTCCCAAAATTTTAGCTGGGCCTCTGGATTACAAGCCTAGTAACATTACCCTTATGTTACCACCTCCTCAGAGGTTAGAGCAAAATAGATGTTTTATAACATCTTATGTTTTGGACAACAGATTACACCGATATACAAAAATGCTTAGAAACATTGATCTCCCATCAGTGCTGCAGTTATGGAAAATAAATGACTCCAAGAAGAAAATATCTTAGTTTACCTGTATGGCTAAGTACTGAAAGATGTACGATGACCACAGCAGACTTTGAAAACTTCTTATTGTTAATTTTCTATTTTCTTCTTGACAAAGATTCTTAGCTATTAATTTGCAGCGCGGCAGTTAAATTGGAATAGGTGGATATTTTGAGGTGGTTGATGAGCTCTTATAACAGCAAGAACATGAGATTATCAATATTGCAATCAGCACTCAAAAGCTCCACATTGCCGTCCCAACTGTAGCTTTCTAAGCTTCTCAAGGAGTTACCTCTATCACATAACACTGGGGTCAAGGGACACACCCAGAAGTCCAAAAGTCTTGAGGAATCTGTTTCACGTTATACGTACTCGAGTAAGCAAACAACATCAAACTGCAGTCCAATGTCTTGAACCATTCTGCTGATCACACTTGTGACAAATGTGCTCAATAGTTAGCCAAAATCAAACATTGTCTGTCCTTCCTTCTCTATGTAAGATGAAACCACTTCATAAATATGACTTTTATCACACAATGTTTAACTTTCAACTTTGGGTTTGGAAATGTGAATCACCCCAATTGCTGACACATAAAAATTATACAGCATAATGTTGTGAGGATTTTGCTTCAGGAACTTGTGCAATAGAATCAATTATGGCCTTAAAGCTAATTTTACATTGACTCTTAAAAACATTAAAATCACATCGTACCTGCAGATAATTTCAGTAATCATTTATGACTACTACTTTGTGGCTGAAAAGGGTATATGTTCTTTCAGGACTAATGAAATCTTGGGATTGCTGCCAAATTTTGCAGTCAGGTGACCTAATTGCAGACATCAGTTCCATGAAAACTGCTGCAAGTTCCTCAGTTTAATTGCAGAACTTCTGTTCTTCAAAAAGTATTTTTCTGCATTTCTAAAGAGAAACATATGGTAAATAAAGAGAATAGATAACATGATTTCTGCACTTCATGTCTGTGAATCAAAATAATGATCACTTTGATCACATTTGACAAAACAGCAATACTTCAAGTGAAGATCTGCTTAGGAATTCCTCACACTCATTGGCCCAATATTTTCTCTTAATGACAAAGTGACAACACTTGTTGCTGATTTTAAGGAAAACTGCTAACAAAGATCTACGAAAATTTGTGGCATGGACTTCTCTTTCCCAGGATGAGTTTAAATTTGGAACCAAGTCAAGAGGATCTCCAGGTGTCTTTCAATAGTGATGTCATCAAGCAAGGCAGCTAATCATATTGGAGCATTCCCACAGACACCACACTATGGAGTAAAATGCATTGATTTTTTTCACGTTTAATTAAAGTTTTCCAGTGAGCCAAACAAATGTTTCAAGTAGAAAGTGAAATCTGTAAACAGTTTTAGAGAAGTAAGGATAACAAGTTTTGCACTCACCACTGTGACAAAATCAAAGCTATTATCTTCTCATTGAAATAACTTAACCTGGTGGTCTTGTTTTGATGTGGAGATGCCGGCGTTGGACTGCGGTGAACACGATAAGAAGTCTCACAACACCAGGTTAAAGTCCAACAGGTTTATTTGGTAGCAAATACCATAACCTTTTGGAGCACTGCTCCTTCGTCAGATGGAGTGGAAATGTGCTCTCAAACAGTGCAAACAGACAATATCAAGTTGCAGAATACTGATTAGAATGCGAATCCTACAGCCGGCCAGGTCTTAAAGGTACAGACAATGTGGGTGGAGGGAACATTAAACACAGGTTAAAGAAATGTGTATTGTCTCCAGACAGAACAGCTAGTGAGATTCTACAAGCCCAGGAGGCAAGCTGTGGGGGTCTGATAATGTGACATAAATCCAACATCCTGGTTTAGGCCGTCCTCATGTGTGCAGAACTTGGCTATCAGTTTCTGCTCAGCGACTCTGCGCTGTCGTGTGTCGTGAAGGCCGCCTTGGAGAACGCTTACCTGAAGATCCAAGGCTGAATGCCCGTGACTGCTGAAGTGCTCCCCCACAGGAAGAGAACAGTCTTGCCTGGTGATTGTCGAGCGGTGTTCATTCATCCGTTGTCGTAGTGTCTGCATGGTTTCCCCAATGTACCATGCCTCGGGACATCCTTTCCTGCAGCGTATCAGGTAGACAATGTTGGCCAAGTTGCAAGAGTAGGTACCGTGTACCTGGCAGATGGTGTTCTCACGTGAGATGATGGCATCCGTGTCGATGATCCGGCACGTCTTGCAGAGGTTGCTGTGGCAGGGTTGTGTGGTGTCGTGGTCACTGTTCTCCTGAAGGCTGGATAGTTTGCTGCGGACAATGGTCTGTTGAAGTTGTGCGGTTGTTTGAAGGCAAGAAGTGGGGGTGTGGGGATGGCCTTGGCCAGGGGTGATAGATCACAGAGACCCTTGAGATCTCACACAATCAAAGTATCTCTTTATTCAGCAGAAATGCATACATACAAGTAGGCATTCTGTAAGAAGTTCTGCACCAAACCAACAGGACTGAATTGTGTTGAATTGTTTATTGTTTGTAGTGAACCTTCTCAGCCACAGGTGGCCTTGGCCATCCCCACACCCCCACTTCTTGCCTTCAAACAACCGCACAACTTCAAACAGACCATTGTCCGCAGCAAACTACCCAACCTTCAGGAGAACAGTGACCACGACACCACACAACCCTGCCACAGCTACCTCTGCAAGACGTGCCGGATCATCGACACGGATGCCATCATCTCTCGTGACAACACCATCTACCAGGTACACGGTACCTACTCTTGCAACTCGGCCAACATTGTCTACCTGATACGCTGCAGGAAAGGATGTCCCGAGGCATGGTACGTTGGGGAAACCATGCAGACGCTACGACAACGGATGAATGAACACCGCTCGACAATCACCAGGCAAGACTGTTCTCTTCCTGTGGGGGAGCACTTCAGCAGTCACGGGCATTCAGCCTTGGATCTTCAGGTAAGCGTTCTCCAAGGCGGCCTTCACGACACACGACAGCGCAGAGTCGCTGAGCAGAAACTGATAGCCAAGTTCCGCACACATGAGGACGGCCTAAACCGGGATGTTGGATTTATGTCACATTATCAGTAACCCCCACAGCTTGCCTCCTGGGCTTGCAGAATCTCACTAGCTGTTCTGTCTGGAGACAATCCACATTTCTTTAACCTGTGTTTAATGTTCCCTCCACCCACATTGTCTGTACCTTTAAGACCTGGCTGGCTGTAGGATTCGCATTCTAATCAGTATTCTGCAACTTGATATTGTCTGTTTGCACTGTTTGGGAGCACATTTCCACTCCATCTGACGAAGGAGCAGTGCTCCGAAAGCTTATGGTATTTGCTACCAAATAAACCTGTTGGACTTTAACCTGGTGTTGTGAGACTTCTTACCGTGGTCGTGTTTTCACCAGGCATCAACACTTTGGCTGAGAAGGTTCACTACAAACAATAAACAATTCAACACAATTCAGTCCTGTTGGTTTGGTGCAGAACTTCTTACAGAATGCCTACTTGTATGTATGCATTTCTGCTGAATAAAGAGATACTTTGATTGTGTGAGATCTCAAGGGTCTCTGTGATCTATCACCCCTGGTGATGAAATGTGGTGAAATGTGGCAGTAAGCTGACCTTTCATTTGCAGATTTGTTCCACTTGGACCTTGATGTTTAATGTCTGATGACCGGACAAGAACTGTATTGAACCATGCCTAATGATGGGTCAGTATTGTACTGCCATCTCCAGTGTCAAATTTCAAGTCAGTTTTAAAGCCGTTAACTTCCAAACATAGATCATAGAAATCCTACGGTGCAGAAAGAGGCCATTTGGCCCATCGAGTCTGCACCGATCACAATCCCACCCAGGCCCTACCCCCATATCCCTACATATTTACCCACTAATCCCTCTAACCTATGCACCCCAGGACACTAAGGGGCAATTTTAGCATGGCCAATCAACTTAACCCGCACATCTTTGGACTGTGGGAAGAAACCGGAGCACCCGGAGGAAACCCACGCAGACACGAGGAGAATGTGCAAACTCGACACAGGCAGTGACCCAAGCCGGGAATTGAACCCAGGTCCCTGGAGCTGTGAAGCAGCAGTGCTAACCACTGTGCTAGCGTGCCGCCCATGGTCCTTTACTCCTCCACGGAAATCTGTGATGCTATTTTTTTGTTTAGGGCCATTATTTTCAATGATCTGTGTGTCATATTTATCCCATTGCTCTCTTCCTTTCATGGATCTTCTACATTTATAGAACTGCTTGAAGTATCCTGTGTTTCCACATTGGATACACTACAGCCTCAGCCTTGCCTTCTGTGCAGCTTTGTTGCAGTGTAGTGTAAGCATCTCAAGATGGCTGCTGTAGGGTTTCCCAGCCATTTGGCTGCTCTGATGGGCTTTTGAATTGGCGGAGCTGTCACCTTTGGGCCTAAGGGTGGGATTTTCCAGCCCTTCTTGCCAGTCGGATCTTCCAGTTCTACTGAAGGTGACTCTCGTGGCAGCAGGTGAGAAACGCTAATGACCATTGACTTCAGCAGAACTGGATGACCGAACTGGCAGCCAATGGGGAACTGCCTCCACCACTATGGGGGGAGGGGGGAGGGTCAGAATATCCTAGCCTAAATGATTAGCAGATACGTCCAAAGTCTAATTGTGTCGATGGATGAGAGACCAATTTCACTCCCGAAGTTCAGCCTGCTTATCATATTAAAGTGTTCAATTGAGTGTAAAGTTATCTTTAGTCTGTAAAAAAAATGTCGGCTGCTCATTGCAGACTATGACGACAGTATAGTTGAGAATAAGTTCATTTTTCAGTCCCCCATACTTACAATTATTTAACCTGTATGTGTCGGTAAAAAACGATTTGATGGATTCTCTGGTATTTGGGATCTCCGATTCAAATGTGCTCACTTGACATCAAGGTTCTCTTTTGGAGTAAAATAATTTGAGGGCAGTTTTGAAGTCTGCAGGGGGCTCTTCTTCCCCCTATCTCAAGAGGACATCAGCGGTGCCAGGCCCTACGGCACAGAGAAATGTATTAACCTGGTGCTTCTGTTCTTCGGTATGAAGTCTAGGCACTGCTCAATACCTCAGGAAGTTTTTTCCTTAAAGAATTCCTTGAGGTTTCTGAGCGGCTGTGGAAGGGGTAACCACTGGACTGCTGCTGATGTTGCTACTGATACTCGGCGTGTCTCTCCCTTGAGTAAGTTGTCACATTCTTGCTACCAACAAGTCTTCTTCCACTTTCATGCTGTGGGTGTTCTGTCAATGGCACCCAACCATCGTTAGATTGGTGCCACCACCACCACTGCCACAATGTTTCCTGTTGGTTGCCTGATCTATCTTGTGTAACTTTGGTCTGACACAGGTAAATTATTTAAAACTGCTTTATTTACACAATATACGCAATGAGCTACTAGGTAGGCACAAATCTCTTACCTATAGAGTTTCTAACACCTGACTGCTGATGTTACTGTTACATCATATACATATCACTACTCATTGCCATAACTATTAACCCATTATGCCACAGATAGACTGTGTTGAGTTAGCTGACTTTTCATCACCACCTTCTTGTGTTTCCCACAGGGCAAGTTGCGGAGGAGGAGCAGGATATCAAAACCTAATCATTGTTGTCTCCTCAACCAGGAGAGATGTTCCTGAGCCGACACGGTCACACCATTCGTCCGCACCTTCCACCAGCACAGAGACATTCACCTCAGCTGGGCCTCAATCTGGTTTAGGATGGGGAGCACTGGGAAATTTAGCATGGCCAATCCACGTAACATGCATGTCCTTGGACTGTGGGAGGAAACCGGAGCACTCGGAGGAAATCCACACAGACACGGGGAAAACATACAAACTCCGCACAGACTGTCAACCAAGGCTGGAATTGAACCTGGCTCCCTGGCGCTTTGAGGCAGCAGTACTAACCACTGTGCCACCGTACTCCTTCAGTTTGAATAAATGTGGGTGACAATGGGATTCTTGCTTGGGGAAATAATTCCTCCTTCTGATGGAAAGTGAGTGACAGAATCCTCTGCCAGAAGAGTTGTGAGCCACAAAACATTGCAGAATTGGTGCGGCCCTTGTGGTCATGCCAGCATTTGCACTCCTTGATAGGTTGGCAGCCCCAGCAGCCGTCACTTAAATGAAAAATGCAGCCCTGGGTTCCACTGCCATCGAAGTGGGATCGCCCCTTTCTTTGGTCCCGATGCTTTGACCCCTGTCGACATTGCAAAATTCTACCAAAGCGTGGAGAAAGAAAAACAGTAATCCTTGGGGAAATCCTGTAAAACTTACTGTTTCCTGGAAAGCATCAGATATTTGGAGGTGGAGAGCAGAAAATTACAGGAACTTCATTGTAGCTAACTTAAATGATTTTTCTTGTGCACAGAGGAAGAATTGTGGATTCCTGTTTATCTTGCTTCTCATTTGCCAAACAAAGCATTGACTTTATGAATGAAGTGTCCATTGCTTTTCAGTCCAGTGTGTCTCAACCGTAACTTTCAAGATGAATCGTTGTGAAATAAAATTGCTTGAAAATGATCATCTCAACTATTACAGGAATTCTCGGGCGATGTAAATCTTGACGCGCAGTTAGATTGAACATTCAGCATTTCTATTTGTTAGACGTGAGAAGGAAATGATAAAGTGAAGGCTGTAGATGATAATTTTATGCAACAAAAAAATAGCGCTCACAGTATAAAAGGGACATCAGTAGACAAAATGATGAATTATTTTTAAAAAGTCCTTGTAGAAAGTGATGTCAATCAGGAATTGACTATAAATGCTGACAATAGGCTTTATAGGCTCACACCATTACCAAGGTTACAAACTGCAGTTCAAAAAGTTAGGCTTTTTAGTACTTAAATCCTTAATTATTATATTGAAAACATGGCCATAAGCACTAGAATCTATGCAGCGCTGAAATAGCAGAGTATTATGCCTCATATATCTTTTAAAAACAGCAGTGGAGCCTAGGAATTAAGAAAAGAAATGTTAATTCAATTACATAACCAATAGTCTAGCTGAACAAACCACAGTTGTTTCTAAAATAGACCAGTCAGCCATTTGCAATCGAAACTAGCCAAACATTTAATCAAAACCACATATAATTATGTGCTTTTCTCAAGAGAAAGCTAAACAGCTCGGACCTCATGCACTTTGCTAAGTAATTCAATTTAGGCAGGTAATAGATTTATAAAATAACTTCATCGTAAGTATAAATCAATGAAAGATATGCATTATTGCTAAATAATATGCTTTGGATTTTGTTTGACCTTCGGATGTATTGAATGTGGTGAATTAATCATTAGTACTTTAGTTACTTAACCAAGTCAGTGATTGTTGATGTGCAATATACTCCTTTTTGACATTCCTGCAACACCACTAGCATTTATCTTTAACACATAAAGACCTTCGATTTTTGTTACAATCCAATATTACAAGCAGGGCAAGATGATATTGATACATATTTATTGAGATCTTAAGCTGCAAAATAACTACAAGGCCACAGCAACAACTTGCATCTATGTGTTCATTTAATGTTTTCAGGAAAAATTGCTTTACAGAAAGGAGAGTAAAAAAAAATACAGATAATCAAAGGAATATAACCTGCACTGTGAATGAGTGAAAAAGGAAATGAAAATAAGCTTTGTCAAAAAGATGGGCTTTCAGGTTTTTCAAGATGGTGAGATAGACGGAGGCTTTCCATCTTGGTGAAAATATTGGAAATGGATGAAATTTCTAAGTCCTGCCCCCACCCAGTGTTTGCCATCTTTGCAAGGGTGGGACTGGAGATTGGCTGAGGTTCACATATGCACGATTTGTGGGGGAAGCCGGCCATTAAATCACACACTGCCTTCGCTGGAGTGGGATTTTGGAAGGAGAACCGGATGTGGAATACGCAGATTAGAACAGATAAGAGGAGGTCTGAATTTGGTGGATTATTATGGAAAGCCAGATTACTCCTTTGGAGTGGTAAGGTGCCTCTTTAGATCCCTGGAATACTGTTGGGGGAGGTAAGACATCCTTTGAGGGAGTTAAAAATGAACATGATCGTGCACTTTTTACTCACAAACTCATTGGAACTGTCAAGCTGTAAAAGAGCTGTCCAGCTGTCCATGAACTGTCCAGTTTTCCAGGATATGTCCAGCTGTCCAGGAAATGTTAAGGAGCTGTCTAGTTGTCAAATCAGTCAAAGCTATCCAGGAAGTGTCAAATTCTCTGAAGGAGTCCAAGGAAACTAGGTGATTTGGCATAGAGAGGGTAAGGACAAAGGGTGGTGGGGGGGCATGGGTTGGCACTAAGTTTGCATAGGGGTATGGGGCAGTGGGTGAGGGGGTGGGTGGAGGGACATTAAGTTGCCAGAGGGATGTGAGGAGCCATGTGGGTAGGAAGAGGACAATTAAGTTAGCTAAGGGGGTGGGGGCCATGGGGGTTGAGCAGAAAATTTAGGCATGAGAGTTGAAGAGCTTTGGTGAGGATGTTTCAGAAAATGGGACTGAGGTGACCAAAGGTGATGCCATCAATGATGGGGCAAAGGGAAAAGAAGAAGCAAAAAAAGTAAGAGTCAGAATACTGAAGGATAATAGAGGGGTTGTAAGGCTGGGTATGCTTGCAGATAAAGGGTAGATTGAGACCTCAGAGGAATTTGAGGGAAAGAACAAGAGATTTTAAATGTAATATTGGGAGACAAGGAGCCAACGCAGGTCATTGAGGGGAGGGGGTGATAGATGAATTGTGCAACAGGTGACTGAGTTTTGGTGAGAAAAGCCTTTACTTTCTCAGAAGACTAAGGAAATTTGGCATGTCAGCTATGACTCTCACCAACTTTTACAGATGCACCATAGAAAGCATTCTTTCTGGTTGTATCACAGCTTGGTATGGCTCCTGCTCTGCCCAAGACCGTAAGGAACTACAAAGGGTCTTGAATGTAGCCCAATCCATCATGCAAACCAGCCTCCCATCCATTGACTCTGTCTACACTTCACGCTGCCTCGGCAAAGCAGCCAGCATAATTAAGTACCCCACACACCTCGTACATTCTCTCTTCCACTTCTTCCTTTGGGAAAAGGATACAAAAGTCTGAGGTCACTTAACAACTGACTCAAGAACAGCTTCTTCCCTGCTGCTGTCAGACTTTTGAATGGACTTACCTTGCATTAAGTTGATCTTTCTCTACACCCTAGCTATGACTGTAACAGTACATTCTGCGCTCTCTCGTTTCCTTCTCTATGAACGGTACGTTTTGTCTGTATAGCACGCAAGAAACAATACTTTTCACTGTGTATGTTAATATATGTGACAATAATAAATCAAATCAAATCAAATCAAAGAGTGAGTTTTGAGGCCCAGCTTGTGTTGAACGATAATCTGGTTCAGTTGTGGGAATGGAATGATACCAGTTATGAGTGAATGGATTTTAAGGCAAGAACTAAGATATTGGTTTCAGTCTATCTGATGTTCTGCTTCAACATCAAAGTATAATGTTTTCAAAAATGAGAAATGTTTTTAATTGATGTAGGTCACAGTAGAAGCAACAGGGAACCAGCTGGGGGAATATTGAACCGACATGTTAATCATCAGCGCATGGGAAGAACTGCTCCATTGTTAGAAAAATTAAAACATCTTCTAATTTCGGGGCAACTATTATAAAGACCCAGACTGACCACACTCCAAATCCCACTACGGGACTCCCTCCACATCCTCAATGCTGCAGGAGATACTCTTCACCCCTCCAACTAGTCACCCATGGATTTCCCCCACCTGCACTGGATGACTTCACTCCCTTCTCCCCCCCAGCTCTTACTGCCACATTGAGGTCCGATCTGACCCCCCAACCTGATTTTCCACCATGCCGACCTAATCATGTCCCCTCTCCGCAGGCCCAATCTGACTTGATTCTCCTCCCTGCAGGCCTGACCCTGACCCCATTCCACCCCCACCTGAAGGTCCAATCCCACTCCCATGTCACCACCTCATCACAAGGTCTGACCGTTATCCCCCCTACCCTCAAACCTCCAATCCCCCCACCCTCCAAATACTAACCACTTATCTGAGATACTTACCTTTTCCCTGGACTGTCAATTTCAGTTGACCTTTAAACTTTTTTTTGGAGAGGAGATGGTTAGGTTCGCTCTTGTTGGAGATGGTCATTGCCTGGCACTCACTCGGGAGTTGCAAATGTTACTTGCCATTTATCAGCCCAAGCATGAATCTCGTGCAGATCTTGCTGCATATGGACACAGGCTGCCTCTATATCTAAGGCATCGTGAATGGTACAGAACATTGTGCAATCAGCACAATCATCCCCACTTCTGGCCTTTTGATGAAAGGAAAGTCATTGATAAAGAAGCTGAAGGTGGTTAGTCCTAGGACACTACCCTGAGAAACTCCTGCAGTGATGTCCTGGGACTGAGATAACTGACTTCCAAAAATCATAGCATGCTAGAACTCTAGATTCACACTTTGCAAAGGGCTGGAAAGCAGCTGGCACCCATACGTTGCAGGCATAAACAGCTTCAGAAGAAGATAAGTAAGGGAAGGTAAAAGAAAAAAATAAGTTCTGATTGATCAAGTTCAATGCATATGTATGTGAAATTCTGAATTCATGCTTAGCTGTGTTTCAATCTGTATTCTAACTGTTTTCATTTGAATATTGTGCATTGTTGTGTTTTCTAAAAATAAATACCCCAGCTATGAAGCACCATGTTGTTTTTGCTACTGATTAAGTATGTGTACTTTTATCTTACTGATTTTATGCAATTAATTTAACTTGCTAGGCTGATACCCAGAATCCTTTGTGTCTCTTGGGAAACTGGGACACTAACTTCTATGATTGCAGAGCAGAGGTTGTATGGGTCAATGAAAAGGTGGTCACCTTTCATTTTCAAATTGCACAAAAAGGATTTATCAAATTGTATTATGGATGAAAATGGGAGGTAAATGGCACTGTAGGGAGCAGAGTAATTCATATTGGTGTGGCAGCCTAACCTTATTTGACAGGGAGAAAACCATCTGTGGTAAGAATACCTTGGGGAAAATATTGGCTAATAAAGTATAAAGAGAAGGTTAGAGTCTCTTGTTACTCTAAGCTTTTCAGATACCAGATAGAGTCTGTTTATTTTGCATCATGTCAAATATTTTAAGATTCACATATACTGGATTCCCCTCAGATTGAATTCAGTTCCAAATCTTGAATGCAAAACAATTAATAAAATCAAATTTATTCATCTTTGCCCATCCCAATTCATAATAACAGATTTAAGTGTACAGTGGATAGTTGATATATCTGTTGTTACTCAACTAAAAAAAGCAGAAATAAAACTAATAATAATCCCATGTAACTGTACTTAAAACATATTTAAGAAGATGATATGCTTCTTTGAAGGAATAGCATGCACTTCATTGAGTTTTATTAGCCCTATATTAAATAGAAATTATGGAAGGCTATGGAGCTCATCTACCTTGAATCAATGAGCTTTTCTGCTTCCTATATTACGCTAATTGATAGCAAGCAGGTCTCCATTTTTTTGGGCTATATTCAGGACCCGAAAGCAGCCATTTTAATCTCTATGGTGACCCAGCTCCAAGCTCAGATCCCTCGGCCCCTACTAAATCAGCAACTGTCCATTGCCCTTTTAAATGCTTCAAATGCATCGTGTTGAGCTGCAATCTGTTCAATAAATTATTTAAGTGTAAATAATGCTGACAACTGTTATTGCCATTTTAACTATTTTAACAAAGATCTTGTGCTGGATTTTAAGTTGTTGCTGGGACAGTTGTTGATGGGGGTTGGTCCGTTTGTGCTCAGGAAATTTATAAGTTAGTGGATTTTGAACCCAACCACTGCATCAATATATTTCTGGACTAATTAGTGTAAGTGGGCATAACGATGGCAGATATGAGTCGACTCCAATATTTAAAGAGGTCCACCAAATTGCTGGATTTTGAAGTTGGGAGCAGAACAGAAGGTATTGACTGAATACAGTCCAGATGTTTAAAAGCTGGGCCTCATTTTAGTGACATCTTCCTGAATGTGTTACAGGGGTCTGTAAAGGCCTGCAGGGAAAATCTCTTCCTTACCGAGTGGAGGAAGAAGCTTACCGGTGAAACAAGCTGGAGATTGGCCATGAGATTAGCAGTAAGAACATGCTGCTCCCTCAGGCATTCACCTACAGCCTAATTTGAGCATCACCCCAACCCTTTCAGTCCGTCTTCTCCAGAGCGTTATTCCCCACATTATTTTGTCTTATAATTAAACAAATCCTTTTCTACACACTTCCTAAAATCCCCATTTTTACATTCCCCAAATACCCACCTTTCGTTTTAGGAAGTGTCATGCCTCTCTCTCTCTCAGAGTCACCTCTTAACAAGTGTTCTCCATCTATCATGTCTTACTCATAGACCTCTACTTTCTCTCCTTGCAGACGAATAAATCACAGGGTACAAGGGGGAGGCAGAGAACAAGAGGTGGACTTCGGCCACCTCACAACTGACAGTCACAGAAGAAGGAACAGTGGGCATCAGTGGAGTCTAAGCTTGCTTGGCTGCAGGAAATGGGGGCCTCCGATGCACTCCTGGGAGGAGAATGAGATCAGAAAACCATATGGCAGAAAAACTCACCTATGTTGATTTAATGTCAGTGCAAGTGAAATATGATCATGTACGTAATGATTACTTAAAACATTCTTACCTTGAGCATTCTAATTCAGGTCTTTTATCTCCCACAATGCTTTTGTATGTCTGCAGGAGGTGATATAGGAAGATGACAATGACAACATCTCAGAGGGGGTCACTCACTCTGATGATTTACCACCCCTGGACTCATGCATGGTTTACACATTGGTGAGTATGGTGAGGAAGGTAGTTGGGTTTTCACTTGGTAAGTCACACCTCACAAGAGAGCAAGAGTTGGCGATGGAGGGAGTGACAACTGTGGAAAGTCCTTGTCAGAAGTTGCAGAATGCTCCAAGCTCTGCTCAGCTGGGGATAGGTTCTGAACTTCAGGGGATAGCAAGGATACCCCTGGAGTGGCACAAATATGTGTGATATATTGGCAAACATTCCAACTGCTTTGTGCATACTTGCATGGAGATTGAGTGGCATAATTATTGAATGGCCTTTGTGATGATGTCTTTCTCCATGAAAAGGGTGGCAAGCTGCATACAACATTAAAAGCGACAACCAAAGGAGTGCAGACTCTCACCAATGGCTTGAATACTGTTACACTCAGGCGTTAAGTGCTAGAATTTCTGCCCTCTTTTTCCACAAGAGGTTTTTACAAGGAATACATTTGCCAATTCAGTGAGTATTTAACTCTTTAAGTGATGTGACTATAAAAGACGCTCAGGCAAGCTTTTTTTTAAAAGAAAGGAGAATAGTATTTATTGTACTTAACATCCAATTTAAATAAAATAATAAAAACGCTTCAACTTTCACTCACACGTGTATGCAAGAGTACACATAGACATGTGCTTACACAAACATGCACTCACACACATGCATGAGTGAAGTAATTTAAGAACTGAATTTGATAATCTTTCTGGACTCAGTGTAGAGGTGACTTAATGGTGTCAGTAGTTACTGGATTAATTTTTAGATGCTGACCATGATGTATAGCTGGTCAAAGAACAGGCAGGACTCAAGCTTGTATGTGGATGGAGAGAGAGAAAGTGTGTGTGTGAGAGAGAGAGAGAAAAAGAATGTATTTACACTGTCCTTCTGCATTTTTTCTTCCTCTTCTTCCTCTGTTCTTCCTAGCCTGGAGAAAGGCAGTTACTTAAAACATAAAAGGGGGAGTTAGTCGACTCATCACATGATCTCCCCTCACAAACTGGCCAGTTATCCAAATATGGTCATATCAAGTTGATTCCAGGTTCACGGTTTAGACATGATTGGATTATGGCTGGAGGAGTTCCCTTCACTTTGTCCGAAGTGATAATGTCTGACAGCTTGCTCCATACCCAGTTGAACACACGGGTTGTCTGAATGTTTTATAACTGGCTCAGCAGGTGGTTCATTCACATTCTTCTAAGGTGATTGTCCCAGATGACTATTTATAGACAGGCTGACTGTTTTAACAGCTTTGTAATTTATAAAGTACAGTATTCAACCATCTGAGAAGCTGTTGTTTTAAGTCACTGAAAAGCTGTCTTTCAATTCTCTAAAACTCTTTTAAAAGTGCTTTCAGTCTAATGAACAAATAAAGTAATTTTCATTATAAAGCATGGCTTTATAGCAAAACTGTGAATACCACTTTAAATGAGATGAATCATACCTTATCCTTAAACATTTATTGCCCCACTAATTTACAGTTCATTGCTGGCAGGTAAATGTAGGTGGACCATGAGAGATGAAGGTGAAGGGGGACATGGGAGTGGGCATTTAGGTTAAAATGATTTTCCATCTGTTGCACCACTACCCCCTGCTTCATTCAATCACTGCCCCATATACAGCGTTGTGTCCTAATGGCATAGTCTGCCTTGCACAAGTGCGGATGGGAGAGTCTTTGGCAAGACCCTCACAGATTCCAAAACACAGAGGTTGTCAGCCAAACCTGAAGGGGTGAAACCATAATCAGCTGGCAGGGCTGTGTTTCTCGGCTTTTTGGATAAGATCAAGTGTCAGATCAAGTCCAAGATCAGGTGCAATGCCTTTTCTTGTCAGCTTGGATCTTGGATAAACTGGATTCAATTTGAATTTGGTTTTTGGAGAAAGCAAGGAGATGGATTCACGTCAGCCCGGCCTGCACATTGTTTTTGTAACTTTAAGAATGGAGTAAAATTTTGTTTTAAAAGTCTCTGAGCAGTCACAGAAGGGTCTGAGACCATGCCACTCCCTCTGCAGAAGTTACTGAGGTTGTACTGTGCAGAAGTACTAGGAAGACTAAGAGTAAAGATGTGCCGTTGCTCTAGGGTAAGCACATAGGCGTGTTGCACAATGTTAAGTTAACTTTCTGTTTCATTTTGCCATCTATGATTTCTATGATTTCTATGATTTTGCCACATAAATAATGTGTTTCTCTGTGTGTAGAGAGGCTCAGTGACCTCCCTTACATAGCAGTTTACTATGAGATGTTGCTTCTGTCTCCATCATGAAAGGAGTCAGATGCATAGAAGGTAAGAGCCACCTTCAAAGTTGCTCTGCCCTGATTTGGAGTTGCAGTTGTGGCTACAACATTGAGCTAATTTCAGTCCTAACCTCTTTCGTGAAGTTATTACATCTCATGAATTGATCCTTGATGAAGTTTAGGTAAGAGAATTGCTCCGTAAAGACCATTGACATTTATGGTGTCATGCTGATCGCCCTTCATCCTCTCTTCCACTGCCTTCTTCCAGCACTTAATATCCTTCTTTGCCTATTTCCTTCTCATTCTCCCAGTTATGTTCAATGCCATGCCACCCATGGCTGGGAGTCCCTTGTCTCTGCGCAAGCTTTTAAATTGAAAGCAAAGTACTTCATCAAGAGCCAGACCACTCCCTGCGGAAATGGTAGCCAAGTATTTTAAAAACTCCGAAAACACATAGGACTGCATCAGAAAACAGGCTAAACAGCAACTAACCTGCAAGTTGGACAGCACGATGGCACAGTGCCAGCGACCTGGATTGAATTCCAGCCTTGGGTGACTGTCTGTGAGGAGTTTGCACGTTCTCCCCATGTCTGCGTGGGTTTCCTCCGGGTGCTCTGGTTTCCTCCCACAGTCCAAAAATGTGCAAGTTAGGTAGATTGGGTGTGCTAAATTATCCCAAGATGTGTCCCAAGAAGTTCATGAACTCTTTAAATAGGATTGATGTGGGCATATTCACTCTAATAAAAGTCATGCTTTTAAGTTTGTGTGTGTAATTGAAAAATGTTTTGCCGGCATCAAATTAGCATTGGACATTGTTAAGTGTTGCACACAAAAAACCCTTTACCAAGGAGGCCTTCGCATGTGTGTGCACACATCTTGAACACCATTGTTGAGCATTAGGTTGCTGTCTACATGCCTAAAATATAGACACCACAACAGCCCAATTTAGCCTCTATTATCTTTTATTTATATAGGCAAAGGTTATGTTTATTTGCACACAAGAAAACTGCTAAAGATACATCAGCACCTCATTTGGTTAAAGAATTTGAAAGCATTGCCTCTGTCATGGTATGTAAAACATATAACTAAAATTTCATTTTTAACAAGGCCAATTTTTCATTTACAACTTATTTCACCCAAACCTAACCCCAAGAATTTCACTGATAGCTATTCCTAAAAGTATCACCTTAAATGTCAAAAGACCCTTTTTGTGATAGCTAAGATTTGCTGCTAACAGGCAGCACACTCACAGGGAGTCCAGTAATGAAGCTGGCACATGTTTTACCTCTTGAAGGCAATCTTCTCCTCTTAAAGTGCAATTTTGTTCATTGTAAGGAAGCTGCTGCTCACTGTCTGTGCAGGAATTTCCTGCAAGGAGGAATAACCCAAATGAGGCATCAGCCAGGAGAACGAGAGCTCCAAGGTTTTCCAATCTGCCACTGGAAGGGTTACATAGAACATAGAACATAGAACAGTACAGCACAGAACAGGCCCTTCGGCCCACGATGTTGTGCCGCGCTTTATCTGAAACCAAGATCAAGCTATCCCACTCCCTATCATCCTGGTATGCTCCATGTGCCTATCCAATAACCGCTTAAATGTTCCTAAAGTGTCTGACTCCACTATCACTGCAGGCAGTCTATTCAACACCCCAACCACTCTCTTCGTAAAGAACCTACCTCTGATATCCTTCCTGTATCTCCCACCACGAACCCTATAGTTATGCCCCCTTGTAATAGCTCCATCCACCCGAGGAAATAGTCTTTGAACGTTCACTCGATCTATCCCCTTCATCATTTTATAAACCTCTATTAAGTCTCCCCTCAGCCTCCTCCACTCCAGAGAGAACAGCCCTAGCTCCCGCAACCTTTCCTCATAGGACCTACCCACCAAACCAGGCAGCGTCCTGGTAAATCTCCTCTGCACTCTTTCGAGCGCTTCCACATCCTTCTTATAGTGAGGTGACCAGAACTGCACACAATACTCCAAATGTGGTCTCACCAAGGTCCTGTACAGTTGCAGCATAACCCCACGGCTCTTAAACTCCAACCCCCTGTTAATAAAAGCTAACACACTATAGGCCTTCTTCACAGCTCTATCCACTTGAGTGGCAACCTTTAGAGATCTGTGGATATGAACCCCAAGATCTCTCTGTTCCTCCACAGTCTTCAGAACCCTACCTTTGACCCTGTAATCCACATTTAAATTTGTCCTACCAAAATGAATCACCTCACATTTATCAGGGTTAAACTCCATTTGCCATTTTTCAGCCCAGCTTTGCATCCTATCTATGTCTCTTTGCAGCCTACAACAGCCCTCCACCTCATCCACTACTCCACCAATCTTGGTGTCATCAGCAAATTTACTGATCCACCCTTCAGCCCCCTCCTCTAAGTCATTAATAAAAATCACAAAGAGCAGAGGACCAAGCACTGATCCCTGCGGCACTCCGCTAGCAACCTGCCTCCAGTCCGAAAATTTTCCATCCACCACCACCCTCTGTCTTCGATCAGACAGCCAGTTACCTATCCAATCGGCCAACTTTCCCTCTATCCCACACCTCCTCACTTTCATCATAAGCCGACCATGGGGGACCTTATCAAACGCCTTACTAAAATCCATGTATATGACATCAACTGCCCTACCTTCATCAACACACTTAGTTACCTCCTCAAAAAATTCTATCAAATTTGTGAGGCACGACTTGCCCTTCACGAATCCATGCTGACTATCCCGGATTAATCCGCATCTTTCTAAATGGTTGTAAATCCTATCTCTAAGGACCTTTTCCATCAATTTACCAACCACCGAAGTAAGACTAACTGGTCTATAATTACCGGTTAGTACAGGAGTTGGAAAGGTGCAGAGGAGTAATGAGGCCAGGAAGTCCTCAACGCAAATCCTGAGAAATGCCTGAGAGCAAGAGAACGGCGAGGCCAATTCCTGGATTCTGGCCCTGAGAACTTGCAGCAGTAACACAAGGAGCTCACTGATCTGAAATGGGTGCTTAAAATCAGTGAATGCATCTTCACATGACCGGTGGGCATTTCCGGCTGCACTCGCCCCAAAACTGGAAAATCCTGCCTGAGGTCAACAGACCTTTGCACGGTCCGTCCTGTCCTGCTACGATTCCTGTGGTGGGTGGGACGGGAAAATTCCCTCCGACTTCTCTTACGCAGTATACCACTAACCTCTCATACTGCTCAAGTGCATCAGACCCCCATCACTCACTAACAGTCAGGCCTCACACCCAACATTCAGATACTCCAACTCAGTCTAACATAGCTTCCAATATTGTTAGCCTCACACCCGCCTCTCCCTGCTTCCGCATATCTCTTTAGATATGGCAAGCACACCAACCAAACGTGAGTACTGATTTGCTTCTGTCTCTCTTGCAGGCTAAGGTGCCCCACAACAGTGGGGAGAAGATCAAAATCGGAGGCCTATCTCCATCCCTTTGGAGGAGATGGTGCTCCACATCAGGGGCAGACACTGACAAAGCCCCTTGCATTTGTTGTGAATGAGAGCATTCAGGATGAAAACGTGTTATGCTGCTTCTCAAATCAAACCTCACCCTTATCCTGCCACTTTGGCATGAAGTGCAAGATGCAGTTGGTATGACCATGGATATCATGCTTGGTGCTCCACTTCTTTCCTTCTTCCCAACCCTCCCCTTCTACATTGATGTTTTCAGATTCCCAAGGTCAACATCTTGGCCAATCAGTGCAGCTTCATGAGTCAGTACGAGAGCTCTGGGAGAAGCACTGTCACTAGAACTGATAACTGCAGCCCCAGAATCATAGTACCCCTGCAGTACAGAAGGAGGCCGTTTGAATCTGTACCAATCACATCCACCCAGGCCCCATTTCCTGTAACCCCACAAATTTACCCTGCTAATTCCCCTACACTAGGGTCAACTTAGCACGGCCAATCAACCTAACCCGCACATCTTTGGACTGTGGGAGGAAACCGGAGCACCCGGAGTAACCCACGCAGACACAGGGAGAATGTGCAAACTCCACACAGACAGTGACCCGAGGCTGGAATTGAACCCGGGTCCCTGACGCTGTGAGGCAGCAGTGCTAACCACTGTGCCGCCCAGCTCAGATACTAACACAGTGCATATCTTAGGAGTAGCACAGGGCCATGATCTACACATTGTTAGTTACTAGATGTGAGGGAGCTGCAGCTAGGCCAGAGATAAAGGATAGTGCATGTGCCAGTCCACCAGAGAGCTATGTCACAGACAGGTTTTGGTGAAGGAAACTTTGTTGAAAACTTTAATGGGGTGGCATATAGGAGCAAATGGTGAGTATGAACATCGGGATGATGTACATTGGTTGGCCTGCCAGACAGCCTGTTGTCATCATTAAACACCATGGGGGATTGCAGTTTCGGTGGGACACAAGGCACTGAGCAGAGTTCTGAGCTCATCTTTTCCAGCAGGTAACTCCATGATAGTTTGGCAGACATTGCCATGAAACAGCATTTGCTGGCCAATATCTTAGCTTTCTTTGCACACAGGAGGAATCTAGCCAACATCTCAGCACTGTAGTGGAAGCTCAGTCCGAGGTCATGGTACCCATTGTTGCTGCCATACAGACACAGACCTCTGCCATATTGCTGTAGATCTCAGGTGCTCAAAGGGACATGCAGGATCTGACAGTGGTCCACCGTGGTCAAGCAAAGGATTCCTAAGGCTCTGCACAAGCTGAATGGCAGTGGCTCCATGGAGCAAGATGCTATCCTCTCTGAGGATGAAAGGATTCATTCATTGACGTTCCAGTAGGACCCTAGCTGTTGTCTGCCAACCAGCCAACCCAGACTGTTGCTGCCTATGCCAGCCTGGCAGTCTGAAGACAAGGCCCAATGTCTAGAGCTGGTCAAGACCATCCTGCAATGCCATTCATAGTCTTCTCTACTGTAAGGCAGCAGCCATACTGCAATCTTTGGGGTAACGTTGAGTAGGAGGCTAGACAGGCAAGGCTCTTATAAGGTAACACTGAGGGGATGAAGAAGGATGAATAGTTCAGTTTGTAGATGTATTATTGGATATGTTGTTGTTGTTATGGACAGATTTTTACTGGCGTCTTTTATTTCAGGTCCATGGCCAAGAGGATGCTATGGTAGGACAGAGTAAATAGATTGAAAGATGAGGAATTGGCAGATAGACTGAAAGATGAGGGATTATGGAGCAATGCTGAGAATGGGATGAGGTCAAAGGAGAACGAGGGCCTCAGTAAGTGCTCAGAGGCATCCCATCTGGAGGGAAGTGGTCCTGGATGCCTCCTCCCAGCATCCTCCTTACCCTCCTGCTCCTTTCCCTCCTCCCAAAGTGGCTTCTGGATGTTTGTTGGCAAGGCCTGCATTGTAGAACACACAAAGCTTGGACACGTGCTCCGATGAGTACTCGAGGGCCCTCTTTGAGAAATTCAGGCAGTGGAACCATTTCTTGAAGATGCACATTGTCTGCTTCAGATGTTCCCTGTGGCAGCCTGGCTTTGTCCTCAGGTAGTCGAGTGGTAGAGGGATATCATGGATCATGTGTACAGATGGCATCCCTTATCTCGAAGCAACCAACTTTTAGTTCATCATGTTGCCCAAAGGTGACAAGAATGACTGACTTCTTCAGGATGGAAGCATTGTGGGTACTGTCAGGATTGTGGGCATTCTCCGAAAACATGCTCTTTTCATGGTGGCACACAAATGGCACATTGATAGGGTGCTGGTCCTTACAATTCCTGTATCTCTACTTTACAACAAAAAGAGAAAACGCTGGAAAATCTCAGCAGGTCTGGCAGCATCTGTAAGGAGTGAAAAGAGCTGATGTTTTGAGTCCAGATGACCCTTTGTCAAAGCTAAAAGGCATAGAAAGTGGGAGATATTTATACTGCAGGGGGAGGGAATGAAAGATGAATCATAGCCGTAGAAACTAGGGGAAAAGACTGCTTATAGCTGTCCACAGAGAGAATAAAGGGTGCGAATGGCCAAACGGCAGAGAAGCTATAAGCTGTGACAGATGGAGAAGTTGGGGGAGGGGGGAATGGGACAGAGGTAGAATGTAGAAAAGGGGAAGCGGGGGGGAGAAAAGGTAAGGGAAGGGGGATGAAGTAGGGGGAAGGAAAGAGTGGGGGTGGGGGAGGAAAATGAAGCAAGACCATAAGAAATAAAAGGTAGAGAACAGTAAAAAATTAAATAAAATAGAATTAAAACAAAGGGGGCCGAGGTGGAGTAGAGCAAATCATCTGAAGTTGTTGAATTCGATGTTGAGGCCGGAAGGCTGTAAAGTGCCTAATTGGAAGATGAGATGCTGTTCCTCCAGTTTGAGTTGAGATTTATCTGCTGAGATTTTCCAGCATTTTCTCTTTTTGTTTCAGATTCCAGCACCCGCTTTTATCCTGTATCTCTCCTTTATATGTGGGGCCTACAGAGCCACGTGCATGCAGTTGATGATTCCTTATACCATTGAGAATCCTGCTTCCCAGCAAAGCCACATGCCTGCTTCTCCTGTTTCTCTCTGATAAGAGCAAAGCCAACAAGGTCCCTTCTCCTAGTATACAGGCTTCTATCACCTCCCTAATGCAGCAGTGATTGGCAAATTGAGAAATATTGGCTTTGTCACCTCCTCTTGCCTGGAAGGAACCTCTTCCATAGATATTGAGAGTGACACGAACAGTCACTGGCAGTGTCATCCTGGCTCTGTTTTGAGGCCCTACAAGATAGCAGAGTGCAGTACCTAGAAGGGAACAAATCAATAAGGGCTAACATCAGGAGATTTTCACAGTGAACACGATCAACACTTTGATTAAACTCCACTGTCGATGAAAGCCCTGAAATCTTTCAAAAAGCAACTTGATTTTGCAATGAGAAACGCTTTGTTGTAGATGATAGAATCATAGAATCGCTACAATGCAGAAGGAGACCATTCAGCCCATCAAGCCTGCACGACAACAATCCCATCCAGGCTCTATTGCTGTAACCCTGCGTATTTATCCTGCTCGACCCCGCTAAGGGATAATTTGGCTTGGCCAATCCACCTAACCTGAACATCTTTGGAATGTGGGAGGAAACCAGAGCACCTGGAGGAAACCCACGCAGACATGGGGAGAACATGCACACTCCATACAGACAGTGTCCTGAGGCTGGAATTGAACCCCGGTCCCTGGAGCTGTGAGACAGCAATGTTAACCATTGTGCCATCCATTGGTTGAATTAAGATGGTCTTCTCTATTCATAACTACCTTATGATTTTTGAAGAGGAAAATGTTCTTAGTGCTGTGGTAGGACTGCCAGTACAACACCAGAAGAAGCAGCTAACCCTTTAAACTAGAGTCCAAAGAGGAGAGGAATGTTTTCAGCTTCAGTTAGGCCTTGGCCTAAGAAAGTTAAACCCTGAAGCAAGGCAAGGAGGTTGTCCCATGCACTTTCTTGGATGAATTATGACTACTGTCCCAGAGTTTACCACCATTTGGCTCCTGACGGTACTTGAAATGGTGGAGACAACAGAGATAAGAATAGAAACCAGATGGGGACCCACTGGCATTTACATATAACAGATGGAAAAGTGATTGTTGGTGACCAATTTAGTCGGCAGAAGAGAGAGAGATATTGAGATCCAAATAGGTAGTATCAGCTTTTGCGTGCAGTATATGTTATAATAAATTAAGGACAATGCGTGAGAGAATGTAACATAATGTTAATCAGATAACACTTAGTTGCATCCTTTACTTTGATTTAAAACTTCCAATTTTCACTGAGATATTCATTAATTCAGTAGATTTATGATCCCCATTTTCTCGGCATTAAATGGACCTTATTATTGATGAATTAATTGAATTAGATTCAAGGAAGAATCAACAACAAAAAAGGTTCTCAGGCCCCAGGTTTCTGCTCTTTATTCCCACAATAATTATACTTACAGGTTATTATTAATCTACTGTATCACAGAATCACAAAGAGCCTGGGTCTCACAATTTATGGGAAAACGAACAAGGGTGATGAGTAATTCTCCATTTTCAGGTCCTTTGTATTTTGGGGGCTTTATTTTTGAGGTAACAGTCCCTTACTATAGATTCAACCTGTTCCTCATGAATAGTCCATTTTTTGCTAAAAAGAATAAGGAGGTCATTGACCTTTGCTAAGTGCCTCATGATCTATTGGAACATATTGCGCTAAACTCTCCAGAGTGTCCAGTTGGTCCTTATTTAACAATACTGTTCCTGATGTCAGTAAGTTAGACTTTCTGAAGCTTGCTCACCAACATTGTTCTCCCTATCTCTGACTGTTTAACCGGCACAAGACCTGCCTGGCACGGCATTGAGATCATTTGAATATATTTTGCAGCACAGACATTTCCCCCTCTGTCACCATCTCACAACTGTCTCTTTCAGACCTGGGCCCCCAATATTTAGATCAGCCAGTCAGCAGTCATTAATCCTGGCCAAGAACTTAGGATTGAAGGATAAATTCTGAATTCTTACAGAGTCAACACAGTGAAGTGGAACAAAAAGCAACATTCTGAAGACAAATCCACATTCCTGACTGTCAGAAAAAAAGAGAGGAATATTTTAAAAACAAATTCACAATTCTTGCCTGTCAATTGAAAGAAAGCAGAGCAAAAGCATTCATCTAAGAAATGTAAAATGTACTAATCTTATACCATGTACCAAGGCTCAGCAGGTATTATAGGGGAAAAAGACTTGCATTTATATAGTGCTGTTTAATGCCAAAGGATGCCTCCACGTACGCTAGAGCCAATAAAGTACATTTGGAGTGTAGTTACTGGGTGGGATGGGATTCTCTGCACACCCCCTCCCTCCAGTTGTGTTCCTCGGCAGTGGGAGGCAGCCTGCTGTTGGCCAGCAGCGGGATCTTCTGGTCCCACCACAGAGAATGGGAATTCTATTGAATCCACTCCATGCCACCAGGAAACCCATGGTCGGGAGTGTACTGTTCGTGGGACCGGAAGATCCCACCAGTGAGAAGGGTGGGAAAATACTGTCCCCTATTGCAATGTCTGAAACTTGGCAGCTCGTTTGTACACAACAAACTCCCACAAACAGATAATGATAAAGACTAGGTAATCTGTCTTTAATGTTGATTCACGATAAATATTGGCCCAAACAACAGGGATCACTCCACGGCTTTTCATCGAAATAGCACCACCAGACTTCTATGTCCACCTGAGAGGGTTTAACATCACATCTGAAAGACAGCACCTCTGACAGTGTAGCACTTCTTCAGTACTGCACTTGTATGTCAACGATAATTTTCGTGCTCAGGCCCTGAAGTGGAACTTGAACCCAGAATCTTCTGCCTCAGAGGCAACAGTGCCACTGATTAAGTTACAGTGGGCTGAATTTCAGGACCCCAACATTGGGGTAAAAAGCAAGCCCCGAAACTGCACCTTTCCTAGTTGACAGGGATGGTTGGTAAGCAAGTGATAGAAATATGGCACACTGAGCAGTGAATGAGGCTAGTGTGGTTGTTGGTGGAATATGGCATTTGAAGATACGTTTTATGACCTTGATGTTGACCACTTGTGTGAGGTCACTGAACCTTTTGCAGCATCACATACAAGCTCTGAAAGTCAGACTGCTGTCATGACTGTGATGGCTATCTAGTTCCACTATATTTGTCTGGAGGGCCTCCTGATCTCCTGTGAATAGATCACACCTTTGCTTCCCTCTATGTCCTTCAACAAGGTCTCCAATGCAGCGTTGAACAATCTTGGAGTCTGCCCTCTGCCATGTTGTGCCATTACTCCATTACTAGTGTTCCCACAATCAATATCTCTTGTCGAATGACTTGCAGCCACAATGCACCTCCCTTTCAGAGGCTCAGGTTGGCTTTAAATAATGCAGGTCAACTCATGCTCGCCCTTCACAATTTTGTGTTCCTTCCTCAGGTATGCATCCTGTTCACAACATATTTAGTACTGGCGGTGCACAATCTTTTAATTTTGCCATTGTGCTGACTACATCAGAAGAAATGGGCATGGGGTATTTCTGAATAGTGATCCGCCTGCCCGTTTTCAGACCCTGTCCAAATTTGCGGTGTCCGTAGAAGGGTTTTTTTGACCCAAAACATTCACTCTGTTTCTCTCCACAGATGCTGCCAGACTTGTTATCCAACATTTTCTGTTTTTATTTCAGATTTCCAACATCCGCACTATTTTGCCTTTATTATTCATGGTATCCGTCTCTTGCTCCGGAATACATTTTGCTGGATTGTTTACTAACTTTATTGCTGCAAGACTGATTTGTCAAAAGCTGAATGTAATTGTTTTATCTGCCATTTGCAAGATGACAGCTTTCAGACAGGGTTCTGAGGGTTACAACTTCTCCCTCCTGAATGAAAATCTATGGGAGTGATTCTCCCATCCAGCTGTGCTGCTTTTGTAGCACAGCAGGCCGGGAGACTCGGGCGGAGGCTGTCTCGTGGGCTTCCCACTGGGTCACGGCCTCCGCAGGTCTCCGGCAGCCTATTTCTGGCGCCATCAGCTTCACGTCAGAAATCGGCGCAGAGCTGCATAGTTTATGCAAATGTCTATTTGCATACAATTTTAATATCATTAACAGGCCCGGAACTGAAGTCTCCAGGCCCACTAGCATTTCCCCCACGCCAGGTGTGGTTCACTCCAGCGTGGTTTATATAGCGCGCCACTTGCGGGGAGTTGGCGGTCCGACCCTGCTAGAGTGAAGGGGGGCAATCGAGGTTCCCCCAGAGGGTTGGGCACCAGGGGGTTGGTATTCCCTGGGCATTGCCACCTTGGCAGTGCCAGTCTGGGTCCCTGGCACTGCCCAAGGGGCAAAGTGCCAATACCCAGGGGGCATCTTGGCACTGCCCAGTGGGCATAGGGCAGTGCCAAGGGGTGAGGCCTAATGGGGGAGGGGCCTCTGGGGCAGTTGGTGGAGGTGGGGGGTCCCGCTGCCACTCTGTATTTGGGCTGAGTGATGTGGCGATGCCGGCGTTGGACTGGGGTAAGCACAGTAAGAAGTCTCACAACACCAGGTTGAAGTCCAACAGGTTTATTTGTGCTACCAAATAAACCTATTTGGGCTGAGTGACAGAGTGAGGGAGGCCAGCGATCGGGGCTGGCTATCGGGGTGCGGGGAGTGGGGGGGGCGGTCAACTTGCTGAGGGGGGGTGGAATGGAATTGGGAGATTGGGCTGCTGGGGTTCAGGGGCACATTGAGCCAGGCTGGGGTTGTAGGAGGTCGAGGCTGTCCCGCGCACGTTCGGGGGGGCCAGCGATCAGGCCGTAGGGAGGTCACACAGCTGGCAATGTGGGGTCACGGGGCTGGTGAGCGATTGGGTGGCCAGCAGTGCAGGGCCACTGTGCATGTGCCGATCTTGGTGCTGACAGATCGGTGCATGTGCAGTGGCCTGCTCAGCGCTATGCTGCTGGCCTCTCCAGTGGGAATAGGTCCCATTCCCTGAATTTCAGTGTGATTCACGCTGAGGCACTCTGCGGTGCGGAGAGTGTGGGAGATTCATTTTGAAACTCTCACTGAAATAAACAGCCGGATTTACCCCAATTTTTACGCAAATTCGACACTTTGAACTTTTTTGAGCCAGTGGCCCCCTATGTTCGTGTGTCTAAATTTATACTTTATAATCTCTTACTGATTTAGATGTTACAGCCTAAGTTTAGAAACAAGTCTCCTGGTTGGAATTGTAAACTCTACAGTTTTAAAATCAGGCAGATCTTCACCTGACAAGTATCACAGGGGAGACTTTATAGAATCATAGAATTCCTACAGTACAGGAGGAGGCCATTTGGCCCATCAAGTCTGTACCAACCATAATCCCACCCAGGCCCTATTCCCATAACCCCACATATTTACCCTACTAATCCCCCTGACACTGAGGGTCAATTTAGCTTGGCCAATCCACCTAACCTGCACCTCTTTGGACTGCAGGAGGAAACTGGAGCACCTGGAGGAAACCCACGCAGACACAGAGAGAACGTGCAAATTCCACAGAGACAGTGACCGAGGCCGGATTTGAACGTGGGTCCCTGGCACTGTGAGGCAGTAGTGCTCACCTAACTTCTGGCACAGCAGAGTCTAGTTCAGGCTAACATTGGCTAGTATTGCCTTGCTGGAGTTACAACAACTGAACAACCAAATCTGGGCAGAGATCATGATATTGTGTGTGTATAGGAGCCTTGATGGGAGAGAGAGAACCCCATACACCTTTAAGGGCTTTAGGGTCCAAATCATCTACCTTGTGTCTCATGGTCCATTTGGGTTCTCCACTTCGGTTTAAATAAACAGTCTCAAATATAACACTGGGCACATGCAAGACAACTTAAGATTTTTGAGGAATCAATCTTGCTAAACATTAGCAGATTTATTCCAGACCCATTTAAAATCTGTCGACAGTATACACTTTAGAGGAATACACAACTGGAAATTAATCATTCTGAAGTTTCATGGAAACCAAACCTTTGAATTGAATGAAGCCAACATAACTCAGAGGTTAAGCATTGTAGACCTATCAGCATTATGTCTGAAAATGCTGTAGATCCTTCTGAATTGCAGCTAGAACATTTCTTTCAGTTCATTACATACATATTTGGAATAGTCTGTTCAACTACCTGAGGTTCATTTAATTTTATGTATGCTAAATATTCTTTCTTACCCTGTTTCTAATAGTAGATAGCTTCAGAAATAGTTCCCAGCACAGTAAAGGTGAACCAAACTTGAAGAGCAGAACTGGGAACATGTACAATATAAATACAAATGGTTGCAAAATTTGGCTCCTTGGTACCACTGGAAATGGCGCCATAGAAACCAGAGGCTTTCAAAAATGACAAGAGTGGCTCTCCTTGTGGGCCTGCGTGGTGCCCATGTTTGAAGAGTACTCATGTGGGTGTAGTGTGTGTGCACTGGAAACTTTGACAGTGGGCAGATTGTGACATTGAACAACCGCTGAGGTTAGTTTGACAAACCTGGACTGCAGAGGTCCAGTGAACACCTTCTCCTAATCATCTGTTTCTATTCAACAATTCTGTGTTTCTCTTCAACAACTGGATGTTTCTATGGGATATGGGGAGAAGGCGGGGGGGGGGGGGGGCGGGGGGGGTGAATGAGGATATTGAATTTGATGATCAACCATGATCAAAATAAATAGCGGAGCAGGCTTGATGGGCCAACTGGCCTACTCCTGCTTCTAGTTTCTATGTTTCTAACATACATTCAATCAGATGGGATCCCTCCCCAAGAGCATTATTTAAAAGGCCTGCGGTGCAACATACAGGTCAAGCGTAATTGAGTTCAGTTTGCTCTTGCAAGGTATATGGTGTGCTCTTACAGCAGTTTTGATGACTTTCTCGATTTGGGAGGGAGAGTTGCTGTATTCCGACAGAGGAATATTGTGACTTGTCCACAGAAGGGTGCTACTGTGATGGAGCCATAGTCGCCATTCTTCTGTATCTGCAACACGGTAAAGAAATTGAGCTGAGGCTTCAGCGAGGGAAAGTTATCTGTGAAGGGTGGGGAAGAATGAGGCCCCACCCATCAAGTGTCTTCAGGAAGCACTTCTCATTTCCCTACCTCCATCAGGAGCCATCTCTACAGCACCTGCTATTCACCAAGGAGATGGTCAGCATTGTGCCACCTTCAACAGGACCAGCAGGTTCGCAGCAGAATGAGATCAGCTCTGCTAATTGCCACAAAGGCCATTGTCGCTCTCAACATCAGTGCAGCCTGATCCTTGCAGGCAGACACAGGCAATGTCACCAATACCTCCCCAGCAAGTCATCCATTGTTGTATGGATGATGCAACAGGTGATGGAGGCTCTGGACATCAACAGGGGAGACTTCATCATCTTCTCTCTAAGCAAAGAGCAGAAGGAGGATTGGGAAAATGGTTTTACCAGGGTAACCAGATTCCCAATAGCACAGAGAGCCATCAGCTGCACACATGTGATCTCTGCACTATAAATCTTTCTTTTCTTTCTCTCTTTTACTGTATGAATGTAAAGGAGGCAACATTGTGAACTTCCTCCCACAACACTAAGCAAGTTAATTAATCCTTTGACTCATTTTATCATGAGTTTGCTGTGGGGCTATTAATTAAAAATTGGATCATGTCAAAACCAAGAGGTTGGGAAATATGGCACCATTCATAAAGGGGAAGGCAAATCAAAAAGCCCTTTCTGTTTACAGATGTGTGGTGAGAGGAGAAATTAGTGCTGCTTAAATTAACATTCCACCCCCAAACCTGTGCATAACAATGTGCAGATCCTGACACTGTACTGGGGTTTGCACAGTTCCAGTACGCGAGCTAATTGCTGCAAGCACCAGATTAAGTTGTGTGCTTCTTCGTTGGAAGTGCAGTGCAGTTCTCACCCTTCCTCATTGGACTGCAGTGGCTTGCCAGGCAGCAATGCAAGATCTGAAAGCAGAAAGTCAGTCAGTTGGGGTTTGGGAAGTTGGGTGAGATGGAGGCCCACAGTCACACATTCTGCACTTGATTCCAAATAATAGATGATGTCAGGCGGGATTTAGCGGGACCATTAAGCAGGAGCATGCCATTATACTGAATGTTCTCCAAGAGCTGGATGTTACAGCCTCATGGTTTGGCAATGAAAGCATGCTTGTTCCCATTGATTCTCCTCAGCTCCCTGCAGTTATGGTCCACCATGTCATGCAAGGGAGAGGGAAGAGTGGCAGTGAGTGTGTTGCAATGTGTCTCCATAGCCAAACAGCTTGGTACGTGGAGGCTGCGACATGATGCTAGCAGCATTGTTGAGTGTGTAATGGTAAGGTGGAGCATCTGAACATTAGGCCCATGTCCTGGCAGCTTTGGAATGGTAATGGGTGAGAGGTCATTCAATCAGAGCCTGCCCCACGAGCAATTTCATTTTTTGAAGATTAGGGTGTCATTTTTAAAGGCTGCCCCAGTGCACAAAATAGAACACCCCCGTACCTACACCCATACAACACCCACTCTCCTGGGGCACTACCCCTTGGCATTGCCCAGGCACTAGCAGTGCCTGGATTGTGGAGCAGCACTAGAGACAGTGCCCAGTTACTGACGGGCATGACCTTCTTCCCTCTGAGCGATGCATTAACCTGAGTTCCAGATGCACACCATGGCCGACTGGCCATAATTCATGTCAGCGTGTCCTGGCATCAAAGTGCCACGGATAATCTAAAAAGGGGATTATCAACCATTGAGGCCTGATAGATGCAAATTTATTATAATGTGGAACCCGACATTGGGATTCCTGTTACGTTACTGGCGGGAGACACAATCGTGATGAAATTTTCCGTCGGTGTAAAACATGGCTTGGGTGTCTCATAAGACTTTCCACTCTCATCATCAAACCCACCCAGGAAGAATGGGAGCGGAAAATCCTGACCTATGTTTGGGGCAAAATTTCAGGAATTGACCATTCTCGCCTCCTGCTTCTATTCCTTTCTTCGAGTCTATGGGCCTCCTGCAGAAACAGAGCTTCTCCTGTCAACATCCTGGCTAAGGTCTTCAGAGCTGCACCTGAGAACCTGGAAGCTGTCTCTCTTGGTTGATTCTCCATTAGGTGCCTTCTCCTTCTAGTCATCTGCACTACAGTAGCTTCTGTGTAATGCGTAGCTCCTTTTTAAGGGGGGAAGGCAGACTTTATGAGGTGTGAATGAGCTGAATCATGTGCAGGCCATGAATGCTGCTGGACCCCCTGCTAGCTCTGCAAGTCTCACTCAGCAGAATCATTCAAGTAAGGAGGGAGCACAAAATGAGAGAGAGAATCAGGGTTAACCACGCCTGAAAACAGAAACAATTTAACTTCAAGCTCAAATATACTTCAATGCAAAAATTAATTTATTTAGACAAAGACAATTTTCCATTAGTATAAGTCAGCTTAGCTCTGCTTCGGGAGCTTAGAGGGTGAAAGTCTATCTGTAAGGACTAAAAACAACAGAAAACAATAAGATGATAAATTAACCAATTGCCAATAATTCACGGGTTAAATGTGTAAAGGTAAGAATGAGGGAATGGTTAGAATGCTATCCATTTAAATGAAAAATTAGCTTCAGTGGGACAAGATTCCATGAAATGCACATGGAAGAATTAAAAGTTAAAAAAAACTATTGGGGATAATCATATTCCAGGTAACAGATGGACATGTATGAACAGTCAAGCAAATAGGCACTTTGCCATGTAACAAACTAACAGGGATTCTTTTCCACTTGCTAAACAAGTTCCGTACAGATGGATGAGTCAGTATCTTTGCTGGAAGAGGGGATAGACTTCAGCAACTCTCTTGTGACAAACAAGTTTTTCAGTTCTATTGAAAGATCAGAAACCTGAAACATTAACTGTTTCTCTCCACAGATGCTACCTTGCCTTCTGAGGATTTCCAACATTTTTGTTTTCATTTACGTTCTTCTGTGTCTTTACTTATTATGCTGCTGCATTTTAAAGTGGTATCACAGTACAGGCAACATGTGAGTTTGCAATTTCAATGTCCATACATCTCTCCCATAACTAATCAAAAGGATAGTTTTTGTTTTACAGAGGACTGCTGTCAATTTCAACAAGGTGACTATAAAGTAATAAATTAATAGTGCCTTAAAAGTACTAGAGATCACAGAATAAATTGTACTCACAAATAAATATTCACTGACAGGCACTCATTCATAAATAGTAACAAGTTGTGTGGGATAGAGGGAAGTTTGGCCGATTGGATAGGTAACTGGCACATCATATCTAACAGAAGACAGAGGGTGGTGGTGGATGGAAAATTTTCGGACTGGAAACCGGTTACCAGCGGAGTGCCACAGGGATCAGTGCTTGGTCCTCTGCTATTTGTCATTTTTATAAATGACTTGGAGGAAGGGGCTGAAGGGTGGATCAGTAAATTTGCTGATGACACCAAGATTGGTGGAGGAGTGGATGAGGTGGAGGGCTGTTGTAGGCTGCAAAGAGATATAGATAGGATGCAGAGCTGGGCTGAAAAATGGCAAATGGAGTTTAACCCTGACAAATGCGAGGTGATTCATTTTGGTAGGACAAATTTAAATGTGGATTACAGGGTCAAAGGTAGGGTTCTGAAGAATGTGGAGGAATAGAGAGATCTTGGGGTTCATATCCATAGATCTCTGAAGGTTGCCACTCAAGTGGATAGAGCCGTGAAGAAGGCCTATAGTGTGTTGGTGTTCATTAACAGGGGGTTTGAGTTTAAGAGCCGTGGGGTTATCCTGCAACTCTCCAGGACCTTGGTGAGACCGCATTTGGAATATTGTGTGCAGTTCTGGTCACCTCACTACAAGAAGGATGTGGAGACACTGGAAAGAGTGCAAAGGAGATTTACCAGGATGTTGTCTGGTTTGGAGGGTAGGTCTTATGAGGAAAAGTTGAGGGAACTTGGGCTTTTCTCTTTGGAGCGGAGGAGGTTGAGAGGAGACTTGATAGAGGTTTATAAGATGATGAGGGGGATAGATAGAGTGAACGTTCAAAGACTATTTCCTCGGGTGAATGGAGCGGTAACTAGGGGGCATAACTATAGGGTTCATGGTGGGAGATATAGGAAGGATGTCCGAGGTAGATTTTTTACTCAGAGAGTGGTTGGGGTGTGGAATGGACTGCCTGCAGGGATAGTGGAGTCAGATACTTTAGGAGCATTTAAGAAGCTATTGGATAGGCACATGGAGCACTTCGGGATGATAGGGAGGAAATAGCTTGATCTGGGTTTCAGACAAAGCTCGGCACAACATCGTGGGCCGAAGGGCCTGTTCTGTGCTGTACTGTTCTATGTTCTATGTTCTATGTACTCACCCACACACCAACATTTGCTTACGATCAAACAACAGGCTATCCCTCACAAATATTCGTCAACAGATATAAGCCAGTAAGTAATATCAGATATACACTAACAAGAGAAAACAAGTACTCATGAGTGGGTAGAAACAACAAAGGTGCTCATGCAACAGGTATGCGCTGGTAGGGACTAATTAATAAGTGTTAACTGAATTACTGTCTGACATAAAGCCACCAGCAGGTACACACTAAACCTTTTCTAAAATGTATTCAACAACAAGCAGTCACCAACATCTATTCACTAACAAACACACATTACAAGATTAACAGGCAATCAACAATGGGTACGTACAAAGATTATTATTTTGCAGCAACAACAACCTGCATTTCTATAGTCCCTTTAATTAAGAAAAAAATCTCAAAGCTGTAACCAGAAAAAAAAGTAACAGGCACCCAGCCAAATAAGGATGTATTAGAAAGGATGGCTCAAATCTTTGTCAAGGAGGTGGGTTTTAAGAGGCACCTTAACGAAGGACAGGCAGGTGAAAAGCCAAAGATTTGCAGGGAGGCACTCCAAAATGTGGGGCTAAGCTGGCTAAAGGGATGTAAGCTAATGCTGGGGCAGACAAAGGTGTGGATGCACAAAATGGGAAGATTGTAGGGCCTGAAGAGGGTGCAGAGATAGAAGCAGGAAAGGTAAACAGCCAAAGAACCTAGCAAGAGCGGGGATGCAGAAATACTGCCGAACTTAACAACACGACTCATGAGCATTTTTGGACCCATTGCATTTCACCCTTAGTTGCTGGACACGTTGGCAATCTGGTCAATAGCCAGGAGGGAGATGCAGTGGCAAGTCACCACAACCAGGGATTCCAAATGATTGTCCTGGGCCATCAGGATGTTGACCATGGCAGGGAGGTGGAGAGAGGACATTGAGTCTCCAATTCCTCCTCTTACCTTTCCATAAATAAAAAGAAATAAATAATATGAATCTGTCCAATGGTGACTCAATGGAGCTGTTTATGTATGAATTATTTCTCTGTTGGAGAAGTGTTATGATGTAAGACTTAAGATTGCTTTCCTATGAGTCAACTTGGCATTCTTGAATAATGACAACAACTTAGAATAATAGATATAATTTAACATGTGATGGGATTTCATTGGCTGTAGATAGAATTTCCGCCCCTAACTAGGGAGAAAGTCCCACCTTAGAGATCTACTGGCCAATCTGATGGCCTGGCAGCTCTGTACTCCCACCAACAGCACTCGGAATACTGGGATTACAAGCAGTCCCCTAAGTACCAGAGGTAAGGATGGAAGTTTTGTACTAGAGTTGGGAGAGGAAGGCTAGGAGTCTTGTTGGAGAGAACAGGGGGATGGATGGGTTGGGGGAGTGAGAGGAGGGAGTGGGGAAAGATCTTTGGAGAGGGAGGGAGGGAGGGAGGGAGGGAGGGAGGGAGGGAGGGAGGGAGGGAGGGAGGGAGGGAGGAAGGCACCACCTTTCCATCCAAGGCCCAAGCATGGTGATTTACTGAGAATCTCCCCATCCCTGATCATCTCCCATTGATCTCAAAAGTGAGGCTGGTCTGAAAATGGCCCTAAAGTAGCTACTAATTGGTCATTTAAGGGCCTCAATTGGGGTGATGGTGAGTAAGCAACCCCAGGATCTCATAACATTCTGCCCAATGAAGAAACGACTGTTGCCTAGGAGACAAGTGCTCTTTATTTTATGCAGGGACATGTTGAACTACATGGATATCATTAATGAACAGTGACCTCTGGAGAATTCTAGTGTGTGAAAACAATCACAGTAATGTCTCATATTGCAACAATTGGCCTTCAACAAACACAAAAAGTGCAGGTTGTTCATTGTTGCCCTTGCATTACCTATTTGATGCATTTGTCAACTGTAACCTGATGTTTATATGGTAGCTTGGAATGATGCAGATACTCATTAGTACCACGGTGAATTTGACAACACTGGCTGTGTTGTAATATGTCTTTAAGGGATACCAGCATGACATCACTGAAAAGGAAGTGTGTCAAGTTGATAAGGATTTAGTCCGAACCAACATTCTAAGAAGTTAGTATACATAAAGGCACAACGTTGAGGTGTAACCAAGGACAAATCAGATCCATTCCAGCTCCTCAATCACTGTACAGTCCTATTGTCATCAAGGGCAAGATCCTAAATGCTATGATGAACAACATTCAAGAATGACAATCCCACACATCACTATAAGCAATTAATGAAATTTGCAGATAACAAAACCTTTACAAAATCTGGGCATACCAGCATATTATTTCTATACTTTAGGGATTCATAGATTCACCTATACATTTATGTAATGATAACTAAACATAAATGTGTATTGTAAATAGTTATATTTCTTTGGAAGGGAAGCAATTATCTTTAAAAAGAAAGGGAATATTGTAATATGCCTTTAAGGATATCAGCATGACATCACTGGAAGGTAAGTGTGTCATGTGATCTTGTCTTCATTTCAAACTTTGAGCAGAGTACACACACACAGCTTTGTTGCTGATGTCTAGAAGATCTCTACCTTTGTATATCTCTTCTCATGTGCTGAGTCAAAATAAAGGCGCAATTTGTGCTTAGAACCAGATGATGTGGGCAAGATCTTAAATGCATTCACTAGGGAGATATACATTGTAGCTAGAGATTTCAGTTGGGTCGGTGAAGTTCTAGAGCATGTTAAGGTTAATATAGAAAAGGTATTAGATGTTCTAGTGGGCATAAAGGTGTCTAAATCCTCGGGGCTGGATGAAATGTTGATAGTGAGGAGGGTAGCCTTAGGCTACAGACTGATCAGTTGGTAAGTTGGACAGAGCAATGGCAGATGGAATTTAATCCTGAAAAGTGTGAGGTGATGCATCGTCTGATAAGGGTAGGATATATATAATGAATGGTAGGTCCCTAGGGACTATTGAGGAACAAAGGGACCTTGGGGTACAAGTCCATAGATCCCTGAAGGTGGTAGCAGAGGTAGATAGGGTGGTGAAGAATGCATATGGAATGTTTGCCTTCATTAGTCAGGACATAGAATATAAGAGCAAAGAGATCTTGGTACATCCTTGGGGTGATATAGTGGCAGGGGCAGCACAGTGGCAGAATAGTTAGTACTGCTGCCTCATAGTGCCAGGGACATGGATTCAATGTCTGCGTAGATTTTGCATGTTCTCCTTGTATCTGTGCGGGTTTCTTCTGGATGCTCCGGTTTCCTCCCACACTCCCAAGATGTGTAGGTTCAATGGATTGACCATGGTAAATGTGTGGGGTTACAGGGATAGGGTGGAGGAGAGGACCTGAGTAAGATTATCCGTCAGTGAGTCGTGCAGACTCAATGGACCAAATGGCCTCGGTCTGCACTGTAGGGATTCTATCATTCTATGAATTTTATAAAACATTAGTTAGGCCACATATGGAGTATGTGTGCAGTTCTGGTCACCACATTATCAGAAGGACATGACTGCATTGGAGAGGGTGCAGAGGAGATTCACCACAATGTTGCCTGGGATGGAAAGTTTCAGCTATGAGGACAGACTGGATAGGCTGGGTTTGTTTTCCCTGGAGCAGAGGAGGCTGAAGGGGGATCTGATAGAGGTATACAAAATTACGAGAAGCATAGATGAGGGTAGATTGTAAGAATCTTTTCCCCACGGCAGAGGTGTCTAAGACCAGAGGGAATAGGTTTAAGATGAGGAGTAAATGGTTCAGAGGCAATCTGAGGAAAAAATATTTTCACACAGAGGGTGGTGGAAATATGAAATGCACCGCCTGAGAGGGTGGTGGAGGCAGGTATTCTCGCAACAATTAAGAAGCATCTGGATGAGCACTTAAATCGCCAAGGCATAGTAAACTATTGTCCAAATGCTGGTCAATGGGATTACTATAGATTGGTACATGATGGTGGGCTGAAGGGCCTGCTTCTTTTATGACTCTAAATGAACCCACAATGTGTTTACGCAATCCCTTATGAATGATAGCACCTTTATATCAATATAACAACACAATAAACATTGCTATCCCTGTAAGGGAGGCAGCACAACTCTTTCATTACCTCTTGAGTGAATTGCAGCCTATGAAGAGATGCCAAGGTCGGTATGCTTCTGTTTGCGATACAGATCATTCGATAATGTCAGATGTGAGCCATGTCTCAGATGCATCATCCTTTGCCTGTGTCCTTTCTTTATTTGCCAGCTTCTAGCTCACAAACAGCAGAAATAATTGAATTTCCATTGAAATGTTCAAATTGTAAATTATATGGATTCTCAACCTGATTCCCTGACCCTAGCATTGTTCATTCCATGCCATTGCCTCTGAGGTTGATTATTGGAAAATGTAGCTTTCTATCTTTTACATTCCTCAATTGCTTCTTTTGAGGACAAAAAAATTCAATTCCTTTTTGGTTTTGCCAACATTATGTGTCACTATTAAATCCCAGGCAGTCTGTTCTGCACATTCACCAGACTCAGAGAAGTAGCTGCACTTTTTTTCTGCTGAACTTAATATATCCATGGTTGCAAAGTTTCTGCTGATTATGGTAGCATGTTTTATACACCTTAGAGTATTGATAACTGAACTGGTCTGTTCTGAGCTGTCTTCTCTCTAAGGTAGATATTTTCAATTTTCTAGTCCCTTGTATTTCAACAGCAAAATTCACAATGTCTGTTTACTTATTTTTTTCATGCAGTACTTTCTGCAAAGCTAAGTTGTGAGCAATAACAACCCTTTGTTTCCTGTCAGTCAGTTAGGGAAGTACTGCTGAAGAAGCCATAGTGACAGCAACTGTGATGCACTGGTAGTGGTGAAGATGGATATTTAGGCTAGTGTATGAGGTATGGATTGAGTGAATTGCTTTGTCCTGGACAATATTGAGTTTTTTGAGTGTTGTTGTATCTGTAGGCATTCAGATAAGGGAGAAGCATTCCATCACAATCTCGTGGTTTGTGCTTTGGAGACGGGAGAGATATTTTGGATGATGAGGTAAACCACTCACTGCAGAAGACCTGGTCCAAGTATGTTCTGCTGCGGTAGTGAATGCATTTATATGGATAGTCCAGCTGAGATTTTGAGCAGTGGTAACCTCGAAGGGTGGCGAAGGGTCACATTTAAGGAGATAACTCACATCAATGGGAGATCCTTAGGCTCTCTCTTGTTGGAGGTGCATCTGGCTTTTATGTGCCACGAGTATTTGAGCTTGGATTTTGTCCATATCTTGCTATATGTGGACCTGGACTATGTCACTATCTGAAAAGATATCTGCCAAGAGAGCTGAACAATTGTCAGTGAGCAGCTCCATTTCTGGCATTATCATAGAGGGGAGATTACTGATTATGTGGCTGAAGTTGGATCCATAGGCCTGCCCAAAGGAACTCCTGCAGTGTAGTCTTGGAGTTGACATCACCATCTTCCTTTATGCCAGAGTTGGCTCCAACCAGTGGAGAACTCCCCCAAATCCCTATTAATTACAAAACATGAGGATCCTTTGGCGGCACAACATGTGGCCAAATGCTGCCTCGATGTCAAGGGCAGTCATTCTTATCTAACTTTTGGAACTCTGCTTTTGAGCCCATGCTTGGATCAAGGCAGTAATGAGGCCTGTCTAATGGCCTTGGTGACATACAAACAGAGCATTTTCTCTCATTTGTATGACGCTATGGCTGGAATTCTCTGATGACGTACATCTCTTCACCACTGCCAGCAAGAATGGGAAATTGGGCACAAAACCAAATCTCCATCAATAGCAGCGAAACTGGAGATCCCAGCCATGGATGAGGTCAGAGAATCCCGGCCTATATCAAAAAACTTGCTACGTTCCTGGTTTCTCTTATTCTGTAACGTTCACTGAATATTTTTTACCCTTTATGTCTATCATCTTTTTCAAAGAAATTACCGACCTTCCATAAAGCTGTTATTATTTCCCTTTTTTCGAGATGCTTCCCTTCTTTAAGATGCCCTTTAACATTTACCTGCTCCTGGTGTCAATCTCATTTGTCTGGTGTTAGGATGAGTACCCTTGCATCCTTTTTAAACACTGATATTATATTTGACCTTCTCCGATTCAGCAGTATTCCCATTTCCAATTAATCCCTAAAAATGCCTGTCAGGGATATAATTGATTTCTTTAGGGACTTCCTTATAAACCTCAGTAGACAACTTATCCAGGCCTTGTGCTCTCCGTTCTCCTAGTATGTCCAATACTTCCTCGTTTGTAATTGCTAACATTCATTGCGGTTCTTCCCTGGACATTCCACCTTTGCACTGCAATGGTTTTCTTTATGAACGCTGCCACAAAGAAGCTATTAGGATCACTGTCCTTTGGATATTATGTCAGTCATGGGATACTTCAACATCCTCTTGTTTCCCTGACTGACGTAAATATATTTTAAAACATTTTTCACAATGCATTTTATTTTCTCCACAATTAGGATCATCGTGCCTGAAAAAGGTTGTGTGTTTGTGGGGTGGCATCACTGTGGGGTGGCACCATTTATTAGCTACACACCTGATTAGGGGTGGCACAGTGGCACAATGGTAAGCACTGGTGACTCATAGCACCAGTGTCCTGGGTTTGAATCTGGCCTTCGGTAACTGTCAATGTGGAGTTGGCACATTCTCCCTGTGTCCATGTGGGTTTCCTCTGGGTGCTGCGGCTACCTCCCAAAGTCCGAAGATGTGCAGGTTAGGTGCACTAGCCATGCTAAATTGCCCCTTAGTGTCCAAAGATATGTAAGTAAGGTGGATTAGCCATGATAAATGTAGGGGGTTTACAGGGATGGGGGGAAGTGTCGATTCCCCTGGATCATTTATATATTTATCTATTAATTTTGTTCAGTCATGGGATAAGAGCAGCCTTCTTAAACAGCTATGGTCCATATGTTACAAGTATTACTTTAGTGCTGTTCAGAAGGAAGGTGCTATGATTTCATTCTATGACGTTGAAGAAATGGGAATGTGGTTCCAATTCAATATGGACTGTGGCATGGAGGAGACATGTAGGAGTTGGTATTTCCATGTGTCTGCTGCCCTTGTCCTCTTTCATGGGAAAGGTTGGCAATTTGGAAAGTTCCGTTACAGGAGACTTGACAATTTGCTGCAGTTGCATCTTGTATATGGTACATATGGTACACATTGCAAACATGATATGATAGTAGTGGAGAGAGTTTAAGGTGGTGGATGGCAATGGTGTAATTCCATGGGCGGTCGTACCCCTCCTCAAAAGCCCAGCGAGTCACGATCCCTGGCTGGAACAACCCCATGACTGAGTCCGCCCAAAGCCCTGGCTCCCAGCGCACCACAACCCCACCCCACCCCTCTCTCCCACTGAACATTTCTGGCTACCCCGACACCTCTCTAAGCAGACTCACCTGTTATATGCCTTCAAAGCCACCTGACAGCAGCATAATACCTAAAAAACAAAAAGCATAACCACCTCCTTTCATAGAGAATGTGAAGAAAGTAAAGAACATTCAAGTACTGTCATACTGGATGACGCTGGAGGAGAGAAATGCAATAGCCTCAGTTGGAGTCACAATTGAGCATAGTGTATATCTGAAACTGAGCTTGATACAGTCAGTGGCAGGTCTCACCCCTGTTTGGACAAAGGAAATGAGGAAGAGGAAAAAAGAGACATATTAGACTATCAGAACAAAAACATGGGAGTAAAGTGTGTGCAAATATTAGTGGCTTATCACTTTTCACCTCCAAGGGATTGAAACTTACAAATGAATGGCCTCTGTACCAGCGACATACAATGGATCCAGCTGGAGTCATAGGAGAATCATAGAATCCTTACAGTGCAGAAGAGGCACTTGGCCCATCGAGTGCACTGACTCACTGACTATCTTAACCAAGCCCTCTTCCCCACTCTATCCCTGTAACCCCATACATTTTACCATGGTTAATCCATCTAATCTACACATCTTGGGATACCAAGGGCAATTTTACCATGGCCAATCCACCTAACTAAGAGACATTTATGACAACCTCAGCATATCTGATGCAAAGGTGATTTGGTTTGCACTTGACATACTACCTGGCCCAAAGCACCAGACCTTACTCTGACCACTTTGGCTTACTAGAACTGTGCAAATGTTGTTGACACGGGAATTGGCTTGCATCCTCGCTTCAATGCTGCAGAAACAATTGACCACATAGTTACCCAGATGAGGAAGAAAATTTGCCAACATATCAATGTCATCAAAGGTGAAATTTTGAATCTTATTGATTAGTCTATAAATCTAAGTAACAAAACTGTTTCAGTCATTTACTCAATGTGAAAGATGGATTCATAGAATAGAATTCATACAATCCCCACAGTGCAGAAAGAGGCCATTCAGCCCATCAAGCCGGCACTGACAACAATTCCACCCAGGCCCTATCCCTGTAATCCCACATATTTACCCTGCTAGTCCCCCTGAAACTAAGGGGCAATTTAGCATGGCCAATCAACCTAACCTGCACATCTTTGGACTGAGGGAGGAAACCGGAGCACCCAGAGGAAACTTATGCAGACACAGGGAGAACATGCAAATTCCACACAGACAGTCACCCAAGGCTAGAATCGAACCCGGGTCCCTGGTGCTGTGAGGCAGCAGTGCTAACCACTGTGCCGCCTTGACACTTCATATTCTTAGATCTGATTAAACTTCCAGACCAAAAAGCTGATACAACCTTCTTGAATGTGTCCCAAAATTTGGTTTTGATGACTCCTGCCTGAAGCAGCATCTTGTAGCCTGTGTTAGTAATGGAGAGAATGTTACACTGGGCACCAAATCAAGTGTAGCTCACCGACTTATGGAGCAATATTCAGATATTATTATCTGGCATTGCCCGAACTAGAATTTGCAGTGTGAAATTCAGTGGCAGAAGCTAGTGGACTGAACCTTTTCCATTCTTCTATGGACAAGTTATACTCTGTATAACAGATCACCTCTCAAACAGAGGCAAGTGGCAGAAGGCACTGCTGAATTAGAGGTACAGATTTCCCAAACAGGCTAGATTTTAAGCACCAGATGGGTAGCAGGTTTATTTTGAACAGTATCGGCTGTATGGTGCATCAGTGAAGCATTATGCGTTCATTTTGAGCTGGCAATGAACGATGAAACATGGGGCAGAATTTTCCCAAAATTAGGCAAAGTGTCTGTTTCAGCAAATCCCACCATCCCCGGTGCAATGACCTGGACTGCAATTTTTAGGCCCTTGGAAAGAAAAAATTCCCAATGTGAAAAATGCCGTGTCTGATTCTTCGGATCCTGACTCCGTTTGAGGAGAGAGCCCTGGATCTCACAGGGCAGCAGGAGTGGGTCTGTGCTGGGCGCGAGCTGGATTGTGAGAGAAAACTGAGGAATCTCTGTGCTTTCATCCAGTTGCCCAAACTTAACTGAGTTCTGTCTCTCCTATCTGGAAGCATTCATCCCTCAGCTGCTTGAGATGAAGAGCTGGGAATTCCAGGAGAGGGTGTTAGCAACATCCCTGGGATTGCAAGGCCAAATGGATGAGTCCTAAAGCCTTCTGTAGATGGAGGTTGTGCCAGCAATCCGAGGCACCGAGGCCAATCCGAGGCACCCAGAGTGGCATCCACAGTGGAAAGCCTGGGGCTAGAGGTCAGATCCGTGGCAGGAGATGTCTAAAGCTTGGCTCAGTCCCTGAGCACCATGGCTGAAAGTTTCAATTGTGTGATGCAGACACTGGTGGGCATTCATGAGTGAGAGCGCCAGAGGTTGGCTCGACGTCTGGGTCTCCCTGCAGCTGCTCTTCCTTCCTATGGAGTAATACTGGGGCCCATGAGCACCCGGGGTGGAGGAGGGTGCAGGGTCTTCCACCCAGGGATTGACCAGCCAATCTGACTCCACCATTCCTGAGACCAGCACAACTCAGGCACATCAGACAGAATAGGGTGGCAGTACAACACCAAAGTCACCTGAAAGTAGGCCAAGGTTCCCTAGGTCTTGGCCCTCCAGAGGATGCCCAGCAAGGGCATCTCAGGTAACAGGGCGGAAAGTGGAGTTTAAGCTGAGATTGAATCAGCCATCGTTGTATTGAATGGCAGAGCAGCCTCAAGGGGCTGAATTGCCTACTCTTGCTCCTACTTCTTATGTTCTTATGGAAAACAGCAAGCCATCTCCAACTTAGATGTGTATTCTGGAGACACATCTAGACGTAGTGGGAGGGTATGAAAGGTTAACAAACTATGAGTTCACAGTGTGGCATGGGTGACATTAGGATCTAGTAGCTCGGGGACACTGCCAATTGTCAATCTTGACATGTCATTGCATCAAATATTATTGCTACTCACTTTAACACCTCAGAAGCTAATGTTTTTCCTAATGGCATGGCACATCTCTCTATCAGGACACAGTTGATCAGAGTATGTCCATGTCCTCCGAATCATAGAAGAAAATATCATACAGTGCAGAAGAGGCCCTTCAGCCCATTGAGTCTGCCCTGCCATGCGAGAAACACCTGACCTCCCACCTAATCCCATTCACTAGCACTTGGCCCATAGCCCTCAATGTTATGACATGCCAGATGCTCATCCAGGTACATTTTTAAAGGATATGAGGCAATCCGCCTCTACCAATCTCCCTGGTATCACATTTCAGACTGTCGCTACCTTCTGAGTAAAAATTTTTTTCCTCACAACCTCCCTGAACCTCCTGCCCCTCACCTTGAATCTATGTCCCCCCCTGTGACTGACCATTCAACTAAGGATAACAGTTGCTCCCTATCCGCTCTGTCCAGGCCCCTCATAATCTTGTACACCTCAATCAGGTCGCCCCTCAGTCTTCTCTGCTCCAATGAAAACAACCCAAGCCTATCCAACCTCTCTTTATAACTTAAATGTTCCAACCGAGGAAGCATCCTGGTGAATCTCCACTGCACTCCCTCCAGTGCAATCACATCCTTCCTACAATGTGGTGACCAGAACTGCACACAATACTCTAGTTGTGGCCTCATCTAAGTTCTATACAATTCCAATATGACTTGCCTGCTTTTGTAATCTATGCTTCGATTGATAATGGTAAGTGTCCCATATGCCTTTTTCACCACCCTCCTAACATGCCCTTCCATCTTCAAAGATCTATGGACAAACACGCCAAGGTCCCTTTGTTGCACAGAACTTCTTTGATTTGATCTATTATTGTCACATGTATTAGCATATAGTGAAAAGTATTATTTCTTGCGTGCTATACAAAGCACACTGTTCATAGAGAAACAAACGAGAGAGTGTAGAATGTAGTGTTACAGTCATAGCTGTAGTAGAGAAAGATCAACTTAATGCAAGGTAGGTCCATTCAAAAGTTTGACAGCAGCAGGGAAGAAGCTGTTCTTGAGTCGGTTGGTACGTGATCTCAGACTTTTGTATCCTTTTCCCGACGGACGAAGGTGGAAGAGAGAATGTCCAGGGTGCGTGGGGTCCTTAATTATGCTGGCTGCTTTGTCGAAGCAGCGGGAAGTGTAGACAGAGTCAATGGATAGAAGGCTGGTTTGCGTGTCATGCTGTTTGTTGAATAGTTCCTTGTCAAATTACTCCTTCCAAAGTGTATCACCTCACACTTTCAGGGTTAAATCCCATCTGCCATTTATCTGCCCATTTGACCTATATCTTTTTGTAGCCCAAGGCATTCAGCCTAACTCAATACTCAATACCTAAATGTCCAGTCTAAAAGGGATAGATCCTCAAAGAACCAGATTCTAACCCATATTCTGGCCAGTCTCCCTGGTGGAAATGAGGCTTAAGACCTCACCAGCAATATTCTCTCTAAATTGCATAGGGAGTGTACTGCGCGCAGCACAAACAGGCCACTCACAGGCAATGATCCCCTAAGATGTGCACATGCTCAACCATGGCAATTGTGCAGTACAAAATAATAGGCCACACACACAGGGAAGAAACATTTGAGAGAAAATTTCTTATCTTCCCTGTGAACTTTGTGGTCAATGTGCATGTATAGGGGCTATTGATAATGAAAGGCCTGTGAAGGCCTGTGCTTGGTGAATGTTCCAATCTCTATTTCAACTCTAACCATCATAGCTCATTTGGCTGGACAGTTGGTTAGTGATGCAGACTGATGTAAACAACACGGGTTCAATTCCTGTACCAGCTGAGGTTATTCATGAGGGCACACCTTCTCAAACTTGCCCCTCGCCTGAGGTGTAGTTGTCCTCAGATGGTCATCTGGGACTATGGCAACTTTACTTACATTATTCACAATCCATAGAACAAAATATTTATAATTTCAGTTGCAAAAGTACCATTATTATAGATGGTTCTATTATTGAAATAGTATCACATGAAATCATAGCAAAAGCGCACAAAATTTCACAAAACTCAAGAGATTAAGCCATAATTACAAAAAGATGAAAATATTACCCTAGAGAGATTTGATGGACCAAATACCAGACAGGAGATTAAGAAAAGGTTATTTTATGCAGTGCATTGCTATGATCTGGAATGCAATGTGTATAATTGTGGTGGAAGCAACCAATGGATAACTTTCCAAAATGGAATTGGATATAGATTGGCAATGTAAAAAATTAGAGTAATGGAGCAAAAGTGAGGGAGTTAGACTAATTGGATAGCATTTCAAAGAGAAAGCTGAAGAATGAGGACCAAATGGTCTTCTTCTGTGCTGTATTTATTAGTATCACAAGTAGGTTTACATTAACATTGCAATGAAGTTAATGTGAAGATCCCCTAGTCACCACCCTCCAGCGACTGTTCAGGTACACTGAGAGAGAATTTAGCATGGCCGATGCACCTAATCAGCACGTCTTTCGGACTGTGGGAGGAAACTGGAGCACCCGGAGGGAACCCTCGCAGACACAGGGGAAATTTGCAGACTCTGCACTGACAGTGACCCAAGCTGAGAATTGAACCCAGTGCCCTGGCGCTGTGAAGCAGCAGTTCTAACCACTGTGCCACAATGCCGCTGTATAACTCTATAGTTCTGTAATTATGAGTTACTTAAGTATACTTACCTGAGAATTTAAAGGGAATGAAATGGTTTTATAAAAACAAATGTATCTCTGATGTATTTAATAAAAATCTGTAATGGTCCTTAACTGGTTAATGAAAGTTTCCTCCCCCTCACCCGGCCCCCTCCTTTTGCTGCTACCTTTTTCACTAGCTGAACAATTTACTTCCATCACCAATTATTCATTGTCCAAGTATCAATGCCTTTGTTCATTCATTGCTCTATGTAAAATGTTTTTGGATCTCTTGACATTCTTAAACCATCAGGATCCCAGAGAAAGGAAGATGTCGGTTTTCAAATCGTTACTATTTATTAAGCTTGATTTTACTCGAGTGTACAAATAACCTGTAGTTGGATGTTTTTATACTCCAGAATTTCTGCCTGGCTGCCTAGGTGTAGGTTTTATGTGGGTCTTTCACCCAATTTTTTACCTTAAGCACAGTAAATTAACTAAAATAAAAACAAATAGAGCAAATATCTAGTTTTGACAGTGATTTGGACCTAATAATTAACTCATTCTGCCGATATTTATAAGTTAATGAACTAATTGTGTTTAACAGTTCAGGGTTATATTATCACTGGAACAGGTGAACTGAAATATTGCCTATTAACTTATGTCATGCTACTTATTATCATATATTGATGTATTCTGAGCTTTTTATATATGTCTCAGAAAGGAAAAATTGAAACAAATACTTATATATATTGATAAATCAGGCCATATTTCAAAATTAACAAAATATTGTATTTTTGTTTCATTTAGAATCGCAAGTTGTTGAAATACATAGGAATTGAATATTCATGAAAGTAACATTTACTTTACCCGGAAGCATTTAACATAAAAATCAAAATTTGTACAACGTGTTGTTAATTGTCAAAGATTTCTTAAGTACATTTTTAAAAATCTCTTGATAGCAGGGTAAACAGTATTCAGTATATTGATTGCTTTTGGTGAATTGAAACCCTTTTCTTTTATCTTTAGAATTCAATAATCCACAATTCAGAATAAAAGTGCAATATTCCCTTTGTCCCATTACGAATAGATTCAGTGTGAGAAAAAATTGAGGGACAACACAGTTAACATTTTTCTGAGTTATGAAGGGACAATAATGTCTTGATACAACACCCTGTAAAACTATCTATTTGTTCTGCGCTGCAGAAGACATTCAGTCCTGAAGAAGAGTCCAGACTGGAGCCATGTTTCGAGTCCCTGCACAAGGGCATATCTCTGGTTTCAGTGTGCTAATGGAAAAGGCTATTTTAGTGGCATTGATTGACTGCTGTGTTTCTTCAAATGGGCAAATTCCAATATCTGGAAGAAAATGGATCATAACTACTTAGAGGTATAGTACTGACAAAATGCTCAGCTGGGGTGATCTCAATTCGAGCAGCATGCCTTTCTGCAATTAAACTGTAGGAGGAGCAGCAATACCATACTATAGTTCTGGATGTCACCAATGTTTCTTCTATTCCATCTAACTGCAGACGAAACACAATTTCGTACGTTGTCAGTATTTGAAAGCCCGCAGTTAAATATATCGCACTGTAATATAATGTGAACACTTTGCACAGTCAAATAATTCTGATTTATTGTATTCATGTGTTACTCCAAAGCTCAAAGCAGAATGACAAAGCGAAAAGATATTCTATATATTAGAGAAATTGTTTGATTAATGCAGTGCTAACAGAGCATTGGCTTTGTATCTACTGATAACCAAAGCTCCTGGCTTGCAGTTTCCAAAGAAAAATGGATGGAATTATGCAATAAAATTCCTAAAATCAAATTTCCATAGCCCCATGATGCCAAATTGGAATTTGTCTTATTCAGTTACCAGGAATGAGTGTGTTTGATTTTAAATGAATAAAATTACAGAATATGAATCCTCAAATATTGGTGAAAGCAATGGCTTTAAGTTTTCGACATACAGTGGAAGCCTTTGAAAATGGAATGGAAAGAAAGTGGTTACAGATAATTAAAACTAGCTTTGAAGTAGATTGGCTAATATGTGAAACTGTAGGCTGCAACTAACTAATTTTGAGTTATTTCTCCAATCGTGGAGCTTGGTTTGCAGAGACAGCAAGTTAGACACTGAACATGAAGATTGCACACTCAAATCTTGGCCACCCAATTTTCCAGTCATTAGAGTTAGCATCCAGAAAACTGGGAGCCCTGCAAATTGGGCAAACTTTACACTCACGAGATTGCAAATAGAATGGATACTATTCTCCTTTTGGTCTCAATAGCAGGAGAAATTCGAGTAGATGGGACTTATATCTGCTCCATGTCTACGTCACTTACCCTGGTATATTTTCCTGGATCAGGGCCATTGAAAAAGTTTGTAGCAGGGTGTGGCATGGAGGATAGGAAATTGCTGTGCCACTTAACATTTTGGCAATTCCCTTCTCCACATGTTCAGCCTCCCTGATTTTCCACCTGACTGAATGCAATTAATTGAACTACCCTTATGTTTACAAAGCCACCGGCAGCTGTCTAATCATTGTGGGTATCGGGAAAGTATCCTTCGCACCAAGTACTGATGCTGAGTAAATGACAGGAGATGCATAGTTTACATAAACACACCAATGGTATTCGTCATGATAGGCTCACTCATATAGGGTACATATACTGTATGTGGAAGTGACGGTGAGAAACGCGAACTGTCCCACCTGATCCTATTCCCATTGACGGCTCAGGTCACGTCAATTTACCAGATTAAAAATAAAGTTTGTCGCTTCTATCTCAAACTGATTCCCTGTTTAATGAATCCTTATTTTTGCATTTGATCCCAATGCAGAAAATCAGCACTTTATTTTAGGTCTCACCATAGCCCCATGAGCAATAAAAAGTTTCAAAAGCACCTTCTGTTCTGAAATACTAAACTTTTTTGGCAGTCCTAATTCTAATTTGTCATCATCAGAACAACATTTGCATGTGTTGGGGCATTGTAGGAAAATTAGAACTTCTAAGAAAAAGAAGTTTCTTTATTATTCAATGCATTAAAAATAATTATATTGAAGTAGATTTAACTCCATTATGGAAAAAAACAGGTTCTCAACTCTGTACTTTTCACACTGTACTTGGAAATTATTTTTAAAACTCTTTTTATTGGTTGAACAGATTGAAACAAAAGTATTCATAAAGTCCAGCCCATTCAAAATGGACCAATATCAGTCAGTTAAGTTGTGTATTTAAAACTTGGGATCAAATTCATTTTCGCTTTACCTAAATTACATTCCTTCACTTTTTTCCATCCAAAATCTCATCACAGAAATCATAGAGAGCGAAATTAAAGATGGATGCCTGAACAAAGCAGGATACACCCATTATGGCCCTGTCACATTAATGTGTAGAATACTGTCAAGTGCTCTAATATATTGCTTATGTTCACTCCTCTCTATATCCCCTTACTTTGCACAGAATAAGTAGAGTCCACAGATGAGCAGTCTTTGGACTTACCTGCATTCTGAAGGGATACACCAAGAAATTTCTGTTATAATTGAATATTTTCGGTTTCTGTAAATGAACCTAAAGTCATATCCAGTCTCCGGATTTATTGGCTATCTATCCACGCAGATGGCATTTTTAAACTGCTTTCCCAAACTGGATGGTACTGGTGGAATTCTTTTTGTGTTTATAAATTGATTAGAAGTTTACATGCAAGGACTGGCATTCATATCTTTATTTTCAAACACATATACTAGAGTGGCATTCCTAACCAATCAGAAAAACTTGTAGTCGTGCTGTAAGTAAGATACACTCAATGGGCTGCGAGATGACTGAAATGCACACTGTCAAGCAGATCACATCCCGCTTTCATGGCAACTGTCAGACCCGATTGTTCAGTATTTGGGTTCCAGTACTTAAGAATCATTCTCAAAATCTTCTTGAGTGCTTAATTCTCTTGACAATCTGCAGCCTTTAAATACAAGGTTGGTGTCATTTAATCACCACTTCATGATTTATCCCTTTCACTCCCCTCTTCTTTTCAATCTTAATGTGTCCTTGGCATCTCACTTCGTAATTTTACTCTCAAATTTCGTAATAAATAATATAAAGATATCCATTACTTTATTGGAAATTGTTTCTTTAAAAAAATCTCAAGTACAAAGAGGAAATTAATTTTATACTAAGAGTACTTTGCCTCAATTTCCTTCCTGGATTGCAAGATTTTTTTTTGTGAAAACTCTCCTGGAAGCTCAGACAACATGGGTTGGATTTTATGTAAAATGCCAGATGCCCAGCTCATCTCCTGCCCAGCCACCCCCGACCTAATCCTTATAATTAAGGGGGTAGGAGGTCACCCACTAGGCCGTTCTCCCTTGGGAAGCTCAATTACGTGGTGGTTAAGGGCCTCAAAATTCCCCCACTGCCATAACATGCTGGATAATGAAAGGTGGGCCCGAGAGTAAAGGCCATTTTTGAAATGGTTTGTAAAGATGGGAAAGAAAGGGGCAACATTAATCATGGGGGTGTCCTGTGCATGTTGGGGTATACCACCCTTCCAAGGTGTCACCATCTCTTCATTCTTCACTGTCTCCCCTCCAAAACCTGACCAACCCCTCCCTAAGCCCTACTGCCTCCCTGCTCTAAAACCCCAAGGTTGAACTCACTCTGGTCACCATTACCTTTTTTCCTGTGCCTGCTTGCAGTCCCAGCAGGGCCCAGTACTGACAGGAATGCCAGAAGGGCCGTGCAAACAGATTGGCGAGCAGCTCTCGACAGGGGGAATTTCCATCCACTGAGGGTTGGCTGTCTGACCCTGAGTTTATTTAGTCCAACCCCACCCTGAGGCTTTTTATAAGCCATCCATTCAAGCAGTATGTTTCTCTGTCCGACCTACTGCAAGCGCTCCGAAAGTTTGTGGCTTTTGCTATCAAATAAACCTGTTGGACTTTAACCTGGTGTTGTGGGACTTCTTAATGTGTCCACCTCATAAGAACATAAGAACATAAGAAATAGGAGCAGGAGTAGACCATCTAGCCCCTCGGGCCTGCCCTGCCATTCAACAAGATCATGGCTGATCTGAGGCGAATCAGTTCCACTTACCCGCCTGCTCCCCATATCCTTTAATTCCCTTATCGATCAGAAATCTATCTACCCGTGATTTAAACATATTCAACGAGGTAGCCTCCACCACTTCAATGGACAGAGAATTCCAGAGATTCACTACCCTCTGAGAGAAGAAGTTCCCCCTCAACTCTGTTCTGAACCGGCCCCCACTTATTTTGAGGCTGTGCCCTCTAGTTCTGGTTTCCCTTCTAAGTGAAAAGAATCTCTCTACCTCTACCCTATCCAGTCCCTTCATTATCTTATATGTCTCTATAAGATCACCCCTCAGCCTTCTAAACTCCAACGAATACAGACTCAATCTGTTTAATCTCTCCTCATAAGCTACACTCCTCATCTCCGGTATCAACCTGGTGAACCTTCTCTGCACTCCCTCCAAGGCCAATATATCCTTTCGCAAATAAGGTGACCAAAACTGCACACAGTACTCCAGTTGCGGCCTCACCAGTGCCTTGTACAGTTGCAGCAAGACCTCCCTGCTTTTATATTCTATCCCCCTCGCGATAAAGGCCAACATTCCATTCGCCTTCTTGATCACCTGCTGCACCTGCAGACTGAGTTTTTGCGATTCGTGCACAAGGACCCCAGGTCCCTCTGCACAGTCGCACGATGTAATTTTTCTCCATTTAAATAATATTCCAATTTACTATTATTTCTTCCAAAGTGGATAACCTCACATTTGCTAACATTATATTCCATCTGCCAGATCCTCGCCCACTCGCTCAGCCTATCCAAATCTCTCTGCAGACTTTCCGCGTCCTCCACGCAATTCGCTTTCCCACTCATCTCCGTGTTATCAGCAAACTTTGATACCCTACACTCAGTCCCCTCCTCCAGATCATAAAATCCAGCCCATGGAAGCAAATATTTTAAAAATTGGGTAATGACTATTGGTGTGTTTTTCTCTTTTAAATACTAAACTCATACACACTAATCATATCACTCTGATGTTTACAGCATGTGGTCACATACCAGGGAACAATGGAAAGTTTCAGATCTCCGCTGGCATCACACTATAGTGAACAAGTGATAGCACATGCATTTTACAAGAATTCAAAATTGAAAAGGCTATCAATTTGTTTTGAATGCCTCAATCGGGTGACTGTAACTCATGAGACTTTGTTGTCATGAGTTGTTCACTTCTAGCAATGCTTATTACATTGTAAGGCTATTGGTAATATATCTTCTATCCCAGTATATCTCTATCAGTTCATGAAATGTGAATAATTGCTAGAATGTTTTACAAGGCTGTTTTGCATTTGGGTTGGAAGAATATGGTGGATTTTACCTTGGGGCAGAGTTAAAAGGGAAACTGACACTGCAGATTAATTTCCCATCTGGCAACAGCAACAGGAAGCCTTTGGCAATTTTAACTGCTGGATTTCACAGAAATGCCACTGGACATATTCCCGACCTAAGACGTAAGCAATAGGGTCAGGAATAGGCCACTTGGCTGATTGAGCCTGTTCTGGCATTCAGTAGGATTGCAGCTGATCTGATTATGGCCAACTTCACCTTCCTGCCTGCCCCCACAACCCTTGGCTGACATGTCAATCAAAAACCTGTCCAACTCAGCCTTGAATATATTGAATTGCACAGCCTTCAAAACTTGCTGGAGAAGAGAATCCCAAATTCTAATGACTCTCTGAGAGAATAAATTCTTCCTCATCTCTATCTTAAATGGGAGATCCCTTATTTTGAAATGATGCCCCTGGTGTAGTTATGGGGAGATGGTGGTGAAGTGGTAATATAATTGAACCAGTAACCTAAAGATGCAAGTTAATGCTCATGGGTTCAAATCCCACCATCATAGCTGGTGAAATTTAAATTCAATGAAGTAAATCAAGGGCTAGTCTCAGTAATGGTTGCTATGAAGTTATGATCAACTGTTTATGTGGTGATTGTGGAATGTCCTGAAGAGGCTCTGCAACAATAAATGACCAAATAAAGAACAACAAGATAACTGCAGAATAGAAACAAGTCAACACTTTGTTGGAGGCAGACCCAACCGATAGTGAAACCAAAAATGGCTTAGCTGAAATTAAGACAAAGTTAAAGTTTTATTTATTTATTTGTCACAAGTAGGCTTACATTAACACTACAATGAAGTTACTGTGAAAATCCCCTCGTCGCCACACTCCGGCGACTGTTCGGGTACACTGAGGGAGAATTCAGTAAGCCAATGCACCTAACCAGCAGTCTTTCAGACTGTGGGAGGAAACCAGAGCATCCGGAGGAAACCCACGCAGACACGGAGAGAACGCGCAGACTCTGCACAGACAGTGACCCAAGCTGAGAATTGAACCCTGGTTCCTAGCGCTGTGAGGCAGCAGTGCTAACCACCATGCTACCGTGTCACCCCTCTCATTTCTCAAGGAGAAATGTATGTTCCATTTGTGAAATTTATATGTCCAGTAAGAACATGATGGATTCACCTCAGAAGAAACACAGAAATTAAAGACTTCAAAAGAAACTAGGAATTATTGAACATAAAGAGAAATAAGGAAAATAATTAAAACTCTACAGAAGGCATTAAAACAACAAGATGAAATGATTGACAGCAAGCTTGGAGAATAAAAAGTTGCAAAAATTGATTAAGTTAAGTGGAAATTAATAAGGCAATGTAAAATAAGATGAACTCCAAAAAAAAGCAACCAGATAATAGGAGCAAATTCAGTGAAGAACTGAATCCAGAGAACAAGAACTTGAAGTAAAGAAGCTTGACAATGAAAAAATAACTGAAGAGATAAAAGCATCGAAATTGACAGCAGAATCAGCAATTCAGAGAAAGAAACTGAGGTTACATTCCAGAACAAGATTGCTGAAATAGTCATGTGAATGGAAAAGCAGCAAGCCTGTATGGAAGAGCTCCATGCAAGATTATATTCAGAACTATACATAGTTAAGGCCTATCAATAAAAGTGTTTATGTTTGGAAGCACAAGCCTCAAGTTCTCATCAATGAGCCATCACCAAAAAACTCCGATTAACTACATAATGTGACATTGTTTCATAATATGGAACTTTGGTAGCAGATCAAGTTAAATCCCTGGAAATATTGTCTTTGTGACCGGACTCCTGTCATATCCAGTAGACATGGAGGAATGGATTGTTTGTAAACATATGGATCTACAGAGGAGTAGAGGGATGCTCCAGCAGCCAGTGCTGCTATCAAGAAATATTTTCAAACTTGTAAGCACCAAAGTACCTGATCGCCCTGTTATAGACATAACTGATGAAGCAAGTAGTAATGAACTGCTTGTAAGAGAAGAGATACCTGTCATTTGCTGTTCCTGCTAAAGTCGATTCTATGGAAGCATCTCAGAATACAAAATTAAACTGTTCTACAAAAAACAGAAAAACCCCTCAAAGAATCGATTTATAATTGTTCAACTCGTGCAAAATGCGCTTGAATAATTTGGCTACTTAAGCTTGTATAAAAGAGTTAAAGGAGAAGGGATGTGATGATTTTCCCTTGAAGGACAACACTGCAGAAAAGAATCACCTGAATCAGACTGAGGATGGATAGTCACCCCAGGGGATGGTGTCCTCTCTTGGGCAGAAGTCAGTCTGAAGGCCTCTGTATGGCATTTCCTTGATAATAAACACCCTGTGTGTTCCTGATGAAGTCTGTCACATGCATCATTAGAGATGTAAGAACTCACCTGGTTTACTAATGCCCCTTTAGGGAAATAATTCTGTTGTCTTTACCTGGTGTAGCCAGGTAAGGATTGATTAGTAACTAAGTTTGTGGACGACTTAAAGGTTGGTGGATTTGTGGATAGCGATGAGGACCATCAGAGGATACAGCAGGATATAGATCAGTTGGAGACTTGGGCAGAGAGATGGCAGATGGAGTTTAATCCGGACAAATGTGAGGTAATGCATTTTGGAAGGTCTAATACAGATAAGAAATACACAGTAAATGGCAGAACCCTTAAGAGTATTGATAAGCAAAGGGATCTGGGTGTACAGATACACAGGTCACTGAAAGTGGCAATGCAGGTGGAGAAGGTAGTCAAGAAGGCATACGGCATGCTTGCCTTCATCGGCCGGGATACTGAGTTTAGAAATTGGCAAGTCATGTTGCAGCTTTATAGAACCTTAGTTAGGCCGCACTTGGAATATAGTGTTCAATTCTGGTCGCCACACTACCAGAAGGATGTGGAGGCTTTGGAGAAGGTAGAGAAAAGATTTACCAGGATGTTGCCTGGTATGGAGGGCATTAGCTATGAGGAGAGATTGGAGAAACTTGATTTGTTCTCGATGGGGTGACGGAGGTTGAGGGGAGACCTGATAGAAGTCTACAAGATTATGAGAGGCATGGACAGAGTGGATAGTCAGAAGCTTTTTCCCAGGGTGGAAGAGTCAATTACTAGGGGCATAGGTTTAAGGTGTGGGGGGCAAGGTTTAAAGGAGATGTACGAGGCAAATTTTTTAAACAGAGAGTAGTGGGTGCCTGGAACTCGTTGCCGGGGCAGACAGTGGAAGCGGCTACGGTAGTGACTTTTAAGGGACGTCCAGACAAGTACATGAATAGGATGGGAATAGAGGGATATGGTCCCCGGAAGGGTAGGGGGTTTTAGTTAAGTTGGGCAGCATGGTCGGTGCAGGCGTGGAGGGCCGAAGGGCCTGTTCCTGTGCTGTAATTTTCTTTGTTCTTTGTACATGTGACTCCAGTCTACATCAATGTGGCTAATTTGAAATGGTCTAGTAAGCCACTCTGTTCATAGGCAATTGGGAATGAGCAACAAATGCTGGTCTTGCCAGTAAACACCCACATTCCTTTCAGGAGTTTTAGATTCCCCCATGAGGGGAAACATCCTTTCTGCATCCACCCTGTCAAGCACCCTTAGGATCTTATATGGTTCAATCAGATCACCTCCCATTCTCCTAAACTCCAATGTCTATAGGCACAACCTGCTCAAACTTTCCTCATTAGATAAACTCTTCATCACAAGAATCAGCCTCATGAACCTTCTCTGAACTGCTCTCAATGCAAGTATGTCCCTCCCGAAAATGACCAAAGTTCTTCACACTACTCTCAGTGTGGTCTCATCAATGCCCTGCCCCATTGTGGCCAGGCTTCCTTACTTTTGCAACACAGGCCAACAGTTTATTTGTTCCTAATTATTCGCTGTACATGCATGCTAACTTATTATCTGTATTAGTTCTTATCGGCTTACTGGAGCTCTGTTGTATTAACGTATTCATTATTCACTGGAAGTAACGTCATAACTCCCTCGTGCAGGAAACAGGCAAAGAAGAAGCAGACATGTAAGAGAACAAACACCTGTAAATAAAGTTCCATTGTTTTAAACTCTCCATGTTCCCTAACATCCTTCTCCAATATACAACATTAAAACTGGCGGCAATGATGTCAAACAGCACTTCCAGCCACCTGGGATGAAGAAATCTGCCTGAAAAAATACCGGGAACAGAAAAGTTCGGAAAGTAGCTTTTTGCATGTGTTCGGACCTAATGGGTTAGGGGGACTTGAGTAATAATAATCTGCTGCAGAGAACTTATAGAGTTTGGTGTGTTGAATAAGAGGCTGAAGCTTGAGTTGTTGCCTCGTGTGACGGAAAAAACTGCTGGAAACACATCGCGAAGCGTGCATATGGGAAATCTCCATTAGTAGAGCAAATGGCAGGAGTTTTCAGTGTCGTGGGACACTTTGATGAAAAAGTCAGCAATGGAGCTCCTATACTGAGCGTTTCGACTATTTTGTACAGGCAAACAAAATAGCTGAAGATATTAAGATGTCCACTTTACTGAGTGTGATTGGGGGAAGAAAAGTACAATCTCCTCCGAGGCTTAGTGCAAACTTAGCAGCCGGGCACTAAAACATATGAACAGATCATAGATGTTTTACAAACACATTTTTCGCTGAAACCTTTGGTAATTGCAAAATGCTTCAGGTTCCACTAAAGAAACCAAGTAGAGAATGAGTCAATTGTGCAATTTGTAGCTTTGCTGAAAAGCCTTGCAGAATATTGTCAGTTTGGAGATGTGTTGAATGACACATTTTGGGTCAGAGTTGTCTATGGGCTGTGCAGCGAGGCAAAATAGATATGTTTGGTAATGAAGAGTAACCTTATTCTGAAAAAAAACCATGGAAATTGCTATTTCAATGGCAGTACCTGCAAAAGGAGCTAGTGAAGGACTACAGATTTACCTCTACTTGTAGTAAAGGACAACTATCCAGCATTGATGGGTCAACTAAAATGGACCAAAATCAACATAATAACTAATAGAAAATCGGCCTCACAAAAATTTTAAAGAAGCACAATGTTGGAGAATTGGGGAGCTAAAAACATATTACAGTTCAACTGAAAATAAAAGAAGAAAGCTGAGCAATATGCTTGAAGGCAAGGTCTGTACCACATGTTGTTAGGCCGAAGGTGGAAACTGACTTGGGATGACTTGTGAAGACTGGAGCCTTGGAACCTGTCAGCATTAGTGAATGGGCCATGCCAAAAGTTTTTTTAAGTTAATTTATTAGTGTTACAAGGATTAACATTGAAATGAAGGGGGTGATTCTCCCAAAAGCGCTGAATTGGCAGGAATACTTTTCTAGATCATGAAAGTTTTGTCAGTTCAACTTTTCACTCGAATCTCCCCACTATGTGCACCGCAGAGGTCCCAATCATGAATCTCAGTAAAAACCCGGGGGGGGGGGCCTATTCACACCAGAGTCTGGCAGTTCTGGAACTCTGCACATGCGTAGTGGTCCCCATCTCTCGGTCGCCCCATTTGCTGGCCAGCTCGATCGCTGGCCAGCCCAGGACCCCCGCATTGCCACCCCTCCAACCCCCCCCATGGCCTGATCGCAGCCCCCACAACAATTCCCGGCCAGCCCTGACCCGCCCAGCCCCGGAGCACCCCAATGTCCAGCCCATCCCCCCCAGCAGTGGCGATACCCCCACCCCCCCGCTGACCTTCCATTGGGGTTAGACCCCGCAGGAGGCAGGGCCCCCCTGGCAGACCACGCCCCCCAGCCCGCCCCAATCGCTGCCCTCCCTCCATCCCAGACTGATCGCCATGCAGAGTGGCAGCGGGAATCCCCCCCCCACCGATTTCCCCCTAGGCCCCCTGCCCACAATAGATCCTGCTCCTTTGCACTGCCCATGCCTAGTGGGCAGTGCCAAGGTGCCCCCTGGGCATGGGCACTTTGCCCCTTGGGCACTGCCAGGATGCCCATGCCCAAGGGGCACCATTCCCCCAGCTCCTGGGGGGCCCTGATTGCCCCACCTACATTCCAGTGGGGTCTCCCGCTAGTTCCCCGAACGTCGAGAGCTCCTCTAAACCCCACCGGAATGAAGTATTCCTGGCTGGATGGAAGATTCAATCGGGACCGCTAAGTTCCCGATAATGACATTTAAAATACATTTAAAACATAATTTTAAAAAGATTCAAATGACTTACCTGCCTTCCTGTCGGTTTCGAGCGTGGTCTGGTCTCCGACTGTTCCCCAGGTCTGGGAATGTGCATGCATTCCCGGCGCATGCACAAATCCAGGAAAAAGTCCGGCGACGAGCATCTCCCACCCTGACCCGCCAGAAAAGTTACGGGTCAGGATGGGAGAATCGCTCCCGAAGTTACTATGAAAATCCCCTAGTCGCCTCACTCCAACACATGTTTGGGTATTCCAGTCATCAATAAGGATAGACCCGTAAGGATTTGCGGATACTTCAAGGTCATGATTAATCCAGTGTTATGTGCGGAACAGTACCTGTTACCTCACATCAATGACTTGTTTGCGGGATTGGCTGGAGGCCAACATTTTAGCAAAATTGTCCTGAATCAGGCTTACTTGCAAGAAGTGACAGGAACTTCTGACAATTATGACACATAAAGGCTTGTTTCAGTACCAAAGATTGCCGTTTGATATCACCACAGCCCCTGCATTGTTTCAAAGAGCATGGATCAGATCATGAGTGGACTGAGCAGAGCCCAGTGTTATCTGGTTGACATCCTCATCTTGGAAGGGATGAAGAGGAACGTCCTTGGTACTTGGATACGACTCTTCAGAGATTTGAAGACTAGGCCTGAGAGTCCGGAAAGACAAGTGTGAGTTTTCCCAATCCTCCATTGAGTATTTGTGACATGATTGATGTCATGGGCCTTCACAAATCTCCTTCACACTTGCACCTCAGAATATTAATCAGTTGTGTTCCTTCCTAGGACTGCTGAACAATGACAGAAGATTTATTCCAAACTTGGCAACCATTCGGAAACCATTACATAACCCCGTGTCAGAACAATAATGCTTTCATCCCAGCCAAAGAACCATTACTCAAATCTGAAGTTCATATGCATTTGGATCCTACTTTACCCCTACAATTTGCTTGTAATGCATCCCCTTATGGTGTAGGAGCGATGATCTCCCACATCATGCCATTGGGTGAAGAAATGCCCAATGCATTTGTATCTTGAACCTTGAGCAAAGCTGAAGGTAACTATGCACAAATTGAAAGAGAAGCATTAGAGATCATCTTTGGAGTGAACAAAATCCATCAGTTCCTGTCCAGGAGAGAATAAACATTGTTGACAGACCATCATCCTCTAACTATCATTTTTGAAACACGTACAAGAATTCCGTCAGTAGCAGCAAGTAGAATACAAAGGTGGGCATTGCTTTTGTCTGGACATATTTACACTATATTTAGTTAAGTATCAACAGTCAAGTCTACATTGTAACATGGATAGACTTTCTAGATTGCCACTGCCAGGTAATCCATTAGACTGCTCAAGCAGGAATATCTTCTACTTTGAATAAGTAGATAATACACCAGTCACTTCTAGACAAGGGAGAAAGCAAACTCAAAGTGGTCTGATACTCTCCGAAGTGATGGATTTGATATTACAAGGAAGGATATCAGAATTTCATGTTTCCCTTCGTGGGAGAGTCTAGGACCAGAGGGCATTGTCTCAGAATAAAGGGGTGTCAAGTTAAGACTGAGATGAGGAGGAATTTTTTCTCTTGGAGGGTTTTAAGTCTTTGGAATTCCTTGCCACAGAGAGCTGTGGAGGCAGGGTCCTTATGTATATTTAAGGCTGAGATAGATAGATTCTTGATCAGTCAGGGAATCAAAGGCTGCGGGGAAAGAACAAGAAAGTGGACATGAGGAATGATGAATCAGCCATGATCCTGTTGAATGGCAGAGCAAGCTTGAGCGGCTGAATGGCCAACTCCTGTTCCTATTTCTTATGATCTTATTATGATCTTTACTATGAGGGTAAAATTTCAGAAACATCCAAAGTTAGAGATTTAAATCTCTTCGTCAATGATTTGCAGCCCAGTGCAATTGTCCAAAGGAAGATAGCACTCCTGGATAATTGTCAGATAAACCCTTACGTGGGAACCTCCAAGGCGGATTTGCCAGTGTATCTTTCTCGTGTCCCCCAAATGCTGGGAATCCAGGAAGCCATGGTGCATTGTCTTTCCTCATTATTCCTACAAGAATGGATCAGTTTACACTTCTCTGAATTTAATTTCAGCTGTCAGGGTACACCCTTCTTATCTACGTTCTCCTAAAGTTGATCACAGTTCACGATACTTCCCAGTTCTGTGACATCTGCAGTTGTTGAAATTATGCCACGTACATCCAATTTTGGGTCATTAATATAAATCAGGATAAGCAGGGATCCTGGTACCGACTGATACCTGAGGAACCACACTGTATGCCTTCCTCCAGTCTGAAAAATACCCTTTCACCACCACACTGTTTCTTGTCACTCAGCCAACTTTGTATTCATGCTACCTTTCCTTTTGTTGACATGATTGGTTTTTGCTGCCAACTTAACCAGTTTTCACCTGGCGATGTGGTTAAATTTGGCCATTATGTTACGACGTGACCTGTTACCTCTACAGCTTTCCTTTATTTTATATTAAGGAACTTTCCTATTTTTACGCACAACTTCTTTTAGAGTTGTTATTTCTTCCTTCCTGTTGTTAATAATTGTTATCATGGTAGTTGAGTTTAAACATTAAATGTACTATTCAAAATAAGGCAACGTTATTCACATGAAGGGAAAGGTTTTTCTGGTTCTGCTCCCCCAGCAAGATCTTCTGGTCCCACCGGAGTGAATGGACTTTTTAGTGGCTCACCACACTGACCTTGGCAGGTCTGGAAAATCTTGGCCTCTGATACGAAACAGAAGTTAAAAGTTTATTTATTAGTGTCACAAGTAGGCTTATGTTAACACTGCAATGAAGTTACTGTGAAAATCCCCTAGTCCCATCACTTCAGTGCCTGTTTGGGTACACTGAAGGAGAATTAAGCATGGCAATGCACCTAACCAGCACGTCCTTCAGACTGGGGGAGGAAATCAGAGCAGACACAGGGAGAACGTGCAGGCTCCGCACAGACAGTAACCCGAGCCGGGAACTGAACCTGAGTCCCTGGTGCTGTGAGGTAGCAGTGCTAACCACTGTGCCACCATGCCAAGCCAGAAAGGTTTTACTGAACATCTGTGGCCTTTTGATGTGGCATTCAAGGAGAAAAAATATCATTTTATCTTTAACTGGGTTACAATGGATTTATACTTAGTGCTCCATTGTAGAGTTATCTCAAAATATATTCTTTAACAAAAGTAGACAAGATCATCTCAGCTTGCAGAATCCATCATTTGAGTACCGTGTATCTGATCCATTACCTCCCTGTAAAATGTAGCCATTCCTTGATTCAAAGTTTCAGATGTCAATATCCGTACAGCCCGTGCTCACATTTTGTTTTCATTGCAATACTACCTTCTCAGTTCTTATATTGTCTATTAAAAGAATCAGCTTTATTTGATATTTGAATAGACTTCATTTTGCCAGTGTTATTAAATGATGCAGTCAGAAATATTTGTTTATAATTTGTCCCTCAAATTTAAGTCTTGTGGCATAATCTTTCTATACAATATCCATGATACATGATTATCAAAACTCAGAGAGGATTTAATGAAGAAAATGTTCAAACCGCAACCTATTTCTTTCAATAATTAAGGTACACGTACCAAATTCCTGTCAGTATTCTGTTAAAGATAGGCATAACCACCACACCTTTTCCTTTATATCCTTACCACTCACCGAGTAAAATTCTAGTGATTTTGTAGCTCACATTTATGACAATTTTTGAAATATTCAGTCTAACGTTGGCTTATATTTTATAAGCCCTGAGCCAGTTACATATTTGGGAAGTCAGTCTTTGATACACGCTTGGTTCATTTAGGTTGCTGTATTGCATTATTGTTTTTTCACCATCATGTTAGATAATGAATCTCTAACAAATATTTTCCCTAATCTCTTTGATCCTTTTATCTTAGGTATCACATTTTACGTGTTGTGATTTAAATAAACATGACTCATAAATGTTCTAAATACAGATCTCGTTTGTAGAAATCTCGAGGTTAGTTGTTCAGGAGCCCATGCTTAGTTTTAAAGGATGGCGATGAATGCAAGTTAAACAAATCTCCAATTACCTTTTTAATTAAAAGATTGGGAATGGTAGGTTTATAGTTAATGAAAATATTTTGATTTTTCAAACATATCCAAAGCCACCTTGCTATCTCTTGGTCAGTACACCACGAAAGTTAGATGATTATGTTACTTGTAGCTTATGGTGATGATTTATAACATATTAAAATCTGAAGGTAATTAGGCCTGATCATATCCTTCTACAGTTTTATATGTTTTGGACGTGTAGACATTCAATGGTATGTAAAAGATAAGCAAATAGTAGAAAGATAAATAGTGTGTGCAGAAATTGGGCAGGGTCTGGGCCTCATCAACTTCTTTTCTAAACAGTTTTTTTGTGTTAACCTAGTTTCTTTTAGTTCCTTGGTAAAATCACTGACATATTTGTTAAATATAGTAATGACATTTTTATTTTAAAAAATCAGCAATATTCATTCACTTCAATCTCCAATTCATTGGGTTCTTTAATGGGGATAATAGCTATCGTACCATTCGACAAGTCTGAATGAAATTCTTAAATTTAATGCAAAATCTGCACAGTTAATTTCTCATCTATTTCAAGCATTGCATTCCTTTCAGTAAATAAGTTTCACAGCTAAAAGTTACGGCTACCGAAATTGTATTACTTCCAGAGTTGAGTATCTAAAATATTGATTCAGGAAAATGAGGTTATTGGGCGGCCTTGTACAATACCCAACATAGGAAGCATTTAAATTGTACATGTCAGTTGATCAAATTACTCCAGTTTAATGCTTCTGCTCTTCGAGGGTGGAGACCAAACCTTGTTGAGCCTATTTTTACAGGCTTAAAATTTGTGCAATTCAGGATAATGTTGGAGACTAATGTCCTGTTCCCAAAGGATGACTAAAAGTCATTAGGTGGGTGGCACGAGCACACAGTAATTAGCACTGCTGCCTCACAGCACCAGGGACCAGGGTTCAATTCCAGCTTCAGGTGACTGTCTGTGTGGAGTTTGCACATTCTCTCCGTGTCTGCGTGGGTTTCCTCTGGGTACTCCAGTTTCCTCTCACACTCCAATGCTGTGCAGGTTAGGTGGATTTGCTGTGCTAAATTGCCCTTTAGTATCAGGGGGTTAGCAAGGTAAATACATGAGGATACAGGATAGAACATGAGTGGAATTGTTGTTGGTGCAGACTCAATGGGCCAAATGGCCTCCTTTTGCACTGTAGGGATTCAGTGATTCTATATTGCAACAAATAACTTCAGGTGACATATATTCTCCTTGAATTCAAAACAGATTTATAAAATTTCCCATACTACTGAGTTCAATGTTAAAAAAAGGGCAGAATCCAAAATTCCATTCAAAATCACTGGCATGAATTGAATCGATGATGTGGAGATGCTGACGTTGGTCTGGGGTAAGCACAGTAAGAAGTCTCACAACACCAGGTTAAAGTCCAACAGGTTTATTTGGTAGCAAAAGCCACTAGCTTTCGGAGCGCTGCTCCTTCGTCAGGTAAGTGGGAGTTCTGTTCACAAACAGGGCATATAAAGACACAAACTCAATTAACAAAATAATGGTTGGAATGCGAGTCTTTACAGGTAATCAAGTCTTAAAGGTACAGACAATGTGAGTGGAGAGAGGGTTAAGCACAGGTTAAAGAGATGTGTATTGTCTCCAGCCAGGACAGTTAGTGAGATTTTGCAAGCCCAGGCAAGTCGTGGGGGTTACAGATAGTGTGACATGAACCCAAGATCCCGGTTGAGGCCGTCCTCATGTGTGCGGAACTTGGCTATCAGTCTCTACTCAGTGACTCTGCGTTGTCGTGTGTCGTGAAGGCCGCCTTGGAGAATGCTTACCCGAAGATCAGATTGAATGAATTGAATCAACAGGAAGAACATTTATTACCATTGGAGCTTTCAGCTTGTGCTTGATGGGCTGAATTGCCTCCTTCTGTGCTGTAATGACTATGACTCAGTACAGAAGGATATGAACTTATGAACTTATGTGGGAGTGTTTTATAAGATGGATGAATACTAAGCAGGAAGGAAAAGGGCAAATTGGAATTTTCAGTTGATGGAAAGTCTGGCCAAAAATAAATATTTTAAGAGGCATTTGGAAACCAGAGAAAGCTGTTGAGGCAGTAGAATTCAACATCAAAGGGCCAGAAGAGCTAAACAGTAATGACTGAATATGTGGCCACTGATGGTGGAGCCTAGCGACTAAGAGCCAACCTGTGTTAGAGGAAATCATAGAAATCATAGAAACCCTACAGTGCAGAAGGAGGCCATTCGGCCCATCGAGTCTGCACCGACCACAATCCCACCCAGGCCCTATCCCCACATATTTACCCGCTAATCCCTCTAACCTACACATCTCAGGACTCTAAGGGGCAATTTTTAACCTGGCCAATCAACCTAACCCGCACATCTTTGGACAGTTTTGTGTGGGGACACATGGTTGGAAGAGATTGCTAATATAGAGTGAACAAGATTTGGAGGGATTTGAATAAAGAGGACATTACAATCAATTTCCTGAAGTCAATGCCTCTGGTAAGGATGGGATTTACGCAAGTCCAGGCATGGGATTCTAAGGCCGTAAATGCCAATGGGATTCTCTGGTCCCCCTGCAATGAACGGGGATTTGGCTGATCGCCAAATTTTCCATCCTCTTTGCAGCAGCAGCTGAGTGTGAACAGCTGGAGAATTCCGTCGCTGGTTTTTCTGTGGGTGAGGATACAGGATGGAACATTTTGAATAAGGTTGTAGTTTGTGGATGTGTGGAGACTGACACAAAAAATCACTGGAAAACTCAAGCATTGAAGTAATAAATGTGTGGAACAGGGTTTGGTAACAACCGAAGGGGAATCACTGTGGAGGCAGGTGATGTTTGGGAAGAGAAAGAAAACCCCTCCATAAATGGGGATAAAAATATTGGTTTGGGCTCAAGTGCCCAAGGCTCCATACCTCTGCACATAGCCTGTGAAAATCACAGCTGGAAAACTGAGAGGGTTAACTTCCAGATTGTTTTAAAACTTCTATTTAAAACCTGAAATAGAGTTCTAGATTTTTTTGCACTCAATTAATATTAATAAATATATATACCCATATTAATGACCTTTTTACAGACTCTGCCATTCAAAACATAATTGTCGATAAATGAAACATTTAAACACAATGGCAGTATCGGGCTAAGTTCAAATTTAAATTTAGTTTTACACTGTGTCATGCTGATGACCTCTGATGTGCAGGTCTACACATTTCCTATGTGAGCATCAAAGACAACTTCCCAGGAAAAAACAAGGCTACTGTCTAATAAAAGAACTAATGTCAAATGAAACACCGAAGGTTTTAGATGCCATGAGATCAGATGGCAGCTACATTGTAAATGGGTTAATCTTTGTGAACTTGGCATGATTGCATGTATTGCTATCAGGTGTGTGAGGCATTGCCAACTTTCATGGAACAAGTATCCAGTGAAGACCAACGTAGAAACAGTTTAACAACATAGATTTGTCGACCTTCTGCACAGAGACCAGTTGCACTTATTTTGCATAAACATGGGCTGCGACACAATTAAATCCCTTTCCCATAGCTTGGACTTCAGAGACCTTGGAGTATAAAGCAATTGAAATGAGTTTACTTGTGTATACAATTTAAGAGGTTGCAATTTCAATCCTTTTACATTTTGTATAATGGCTGGTAATCAATGATTGAGTGATTAGTGTGCGAACACTACTCGGTTGACTATTGAGCATTCTAATTACCTGCAGATTAATGGGGTAGGCTACTGATTTACATGTCAACTAGCCAAGTTTACTATCAGCTGATTAGAGAAAGAAAGCAACTTTATCCTTTGGTCTGCTTGTAAAGCATTGAAATGATCACCCTCGGGCACCGCTACTAATTCTAATTATCACCTGATTATAGAGATAATAGAAGCTCCTGCTGGTTAGGAATCTAATAGGTTTTTGGACCATTTTACAGCTTGCCTTTATTGGCAATGAAAGTTAGCATACACCCACATGCATCCCCTTCAGAACCCTTCAGGAATAACATTCTGAAAAACACATGAATAGACGTGAATAGAGCTCGGTGGTGTTTGGAAAAACTGAGACATTTCATTATGTTAATTAGAGTTCTTTTCATCTCAGTTCAAACAATGCACATAGCTTAGATAATATAATGGTTTGATTTGTGTGGCAACACATATATGCTCAGTTGAAAAGCTTAGGAAAGCTCATTTTTATCGAGATGTGACTGAAGAAACAATTTCAATTGTATGTTTATTCCACAGAATTTGCTGAATTCATTATGGGATAAATTCCATGCTTATGAAAAGCATCTGAAATAAAGTTAGCAGGTGTAGTTCTGACATGTGCTGGCAGCATTTCAAGGTAATGCATGAGAATGGGCTGGTTCTGTGAGAAAACAAAAAGAGGCACTTTGACCTGGCTGGGATGGGGGATCACAACGATACTGTGACTGTCAAAAGCAAGGGAGGGGGTGAAGGAGGTGGTGGGCGTTGGGGAGGATGGGGATTATGGAGATGGAGTGGGGGAAGGGGTTGGAGTGGGGGAGTTGAAAGGATGGAGGCGTGGGGGTTGAAAGGGTGGAGGGGTGGGGGGCATGGAATGGGTGGAGGGAAGGAGGCAAAAGTGTGCATATCTACAAGACCAAAGAGGGACAAATGAGTTTATACAGTAAATGGCAGAACCCTTCAGAGTATTGATAGGCAGAGGGATCTGGGTGTGCAGGTACACAGATCACTGAAACTGACAACGCAGGTGGAGAAGGTAGCCGAGAAGGCATATGGCATGCTTGCCCTCATCGGTCGGGGCATTGAGTTTAAAAATTGGCAAGTCATGTTGCAGCTTTATAGAACCTTAGTTAGGCCGCACTTGGAATATAGTGTTCAATTTTGGTTGCCACACTACCAGAAGGACATGGAGGCTTTGGAGAGGGTACGAAAAAGATTTACTAGGATGATGCCTGGTATGGAGGGCTTAGCTATGAGGAGAGATTGGAGAATCTTGTTCTCACTGGAACGACGGAGATTGAGGGGCGACCTGATAGAAGTCTACAAGATTATGAGGGGCATGGACAGAGTGGATAGTGGGGGTTGAAGAGTAAGTTACTAGGGGGCATAGGTTTAAGGTGCGAGGGGCAAGATTTAAAGGAGATGTACGAGGGTGGTGGGTGCCTGGAACTTGCTGCCAGGGGAGGTAGTGGAAGCAGATATGATAGTGATTTTTAAGGGGAGTCTTGACAAATACATGAATAGAATGGGAATGGAGGGATATGCTCCCCAGAAGGGTAAGAGATTTTAATTAAGTCGGGCAGCATGGTCGGTGCAGGCTTGGAGGCCAAAGGGCCAGTTCCTGTGCTGTAATTTTCTTTGTTCTTTGTTCTTTGAGTTTCGCAGAAACAAAACTATATCCACAAAAATTTCACATGTAAAATACTTCACTTACAGTCAGCCTACTCTTGACGCCGTTGATACAGTGTATACTGCGCTCTTGAAACTCCCCAGTGATATTTAATGCACACACCTCTGCCCAACTTACACGGTGGCACAGTGGCTAGCACTGCTGCCTTACAATACCAGGGACCCAGGATTGATTCCTGGTTTGGATCATTGTCTGTGCACAGTCTGCACGTTCTCCTTGTGCCTACGTAGGCTTCCTCCCACAGTCCGAAAGACGTGCTGGTTAGGTGCATTAGCCATGCTAAATTCTCTAAATTCTGGACAGGCATAATCAGATGCCCCTCTCCCCAGCCACCTCCCCCCTCCCTTCCCTGCTCACTCGGATGCCTCTCCTCTCAGCCACCTCCCCCTCCTCCCCCCCCACTCACACTTTCCTAAACCCCTCCTCCCACTAAATCAGCACACCCTCTCCACCATTCCTTGTAGATTCCAGACAGCATCTTGAGCTTGCCAGGCCACCCTTCTCCCAACTACTGCTGAGCCAGTATGGACTTTAGACAGTGCCCCCTACCCTCCTCTCCCATGCCCCAGTTGACTCAGACAAGGCACCAGGACTCTGGACACCCTGCCCCCCCACCTCACTCCCCTTCCCACATGTTGCTCATCATGATGATTGACTGTGGGTTCTGGACTGCAACAACACACTGCACATAGACCAAAGGTGGTTGGATGGACAGCAGGCTCTTCAACAACCGCTCTGAGGAATCTGGATCAAATGGTATTTTGGGAAGCCCACTTGTCCTGCAGGACAGATTCCAGGTCAATCCAGGAAAATCCAGGATGTTCGGTCAACATGATTTATCCATTTTTTTGAGGGCTACAATTCCCTTAGAACTCAAATATGGTATCCATGACACAGGCACACATTTAGGGCGAATTATGTCACATCATTCAGGGTGTTACCGCACATGCAGCGAATATCTGCTAACCAGGGCGGGCAGATCACAATGCCAATCAGCATGCAGCATTTATTTGATGGCAGTAAGGCCACTTTAGAGCTCGACACTCCAACTAATACCCTTTCATACTTCTGTGAAACTGGACATACATTCAGCCGCGGGATGGATCCCCACCCGTGTTATTTGAAGGGATCATCAACTTACAGGTGAGTTGCTGGTTGATTTCTTCCAGCTGTTGACATTGTTCTACAACTATTTGGTGCTATCTTGAGTTGTTTAAGTTTTCAAAAGTCTAAAGGAATGTTGCTGAAGGACGTTTTGCTGTCTTCAAAGCTTCTGCATAAACCAGTTTTTTCCTAGAAATAGGAGCACCAGTAGGCATTCCCCTCGGAATACTTATGGATGGCTTGGAGAATGAACAGAGGCCATGCAGACAGGGCTACTTGCGGAGCTGTCACTGTCAGGCCATATCCACCCAGGGTGTCAGTGAGTAACTCCCCTAGCTGAAACTCAGTGAGGAATAATGTGTGGGATGTCAGTCCTTCAGTGAGAATGTCCTCACTGAAGTATGTCACCTGGTGCACCATCTGAGCAGGCAAGGACTTCATCACCCATGGCTGTGAAGGTGATGGCCTAAACCGGGATCTTGGATTTATGTCAAACTATCTGTAACCCCCACAGCTTGCCTCCTGGACTTGCAGAATCTCACTGGCTGTCCTGTCTGGAGACAATACACATCTCTTTAACCTGTGCTTAATGCTCCCTCCACTCACATTGTCTGTACCTTTAAGACCTGGTTGGCTGTAGAGATTCGCATTCTAATCAGTATTCTGTAACTTGATTTTGTGTCTCTGTATGCCCTATTTGAGAGCAGATTTCCACTCCATCTGATGAAGGAGCAGCTCTCCGAAAGCTAATGGCATTTGCTACCAAATAAACCTGTTGGACTTTAACCTGGTGTTGTTAAAACTCTTAAGGTGGGGGTGGCCATGAATATTTAAACATTTGGCTCCTTCCAGCCCACAACTAGAGATATTGGCAACATCTCACAGTTTGCCATCCACTATAGCCTAAGGGATGTTACTGAAGTTCTCTGTACAAAGAGAGCTGAATACATTTCCAGAGAGAAGCAGCCAGGCTGAGTGTGCAGCTTCACTTGCATTGCCGCCCTCCACAAAGTGTAAGGTTCCATTTACTGTACACACATTGCTTTGCGGGCGCTGCATGTCAACTCAGTTTCATACTGGAAAAGAACATGATTCCACTCCCTCAGCGAGCAGCCGGTGTCTGACTATAAGCTGAGAATGATGCAGGTCAGTATCTGGTATCCTGACAACACACATCATGCCTTCATTCTGTGGCAGTCCATTGTGCCAGTTGCACTTGAACCACCATGCTAAACCAAAAGGTGGCTACGAGGTGACAGAAGCTATCCACTGATGGTGTAGCCCATGACTCCAGAGTGCGATTCACACATACCTGGGCACATTTATGCAAAGAAAGCCCTAGTGCCACACAAAATGTGACAAACCATTCTGAATGAGCACTGCCTGGATCGCTTTGGTGGAGCCATGCAGTACTTAGCACAGCGCATGCCAAGATTGGTGGCAGTCTGCTGCATGTTTTACAACCTTGTCATCATGAGGATACAACCATTGCCACAGTTATACAGTGACTGGCTGAGGTGGAGGAGAAGGAGGATGAAGAAGGGAGGAGGCAGCCAAAGTAGCCCCTTTCTATCTTTCTGTCCATTCAGAATTCACCTGAGTGTTATTCATCGCAATCATAGTCCCAATTCCCAATTCACCTTATTCCCTTTAAGAGGTGCAAATTAGCTTCAGGCAATGCAGGCTCACTTCACCTGATGCTAACATATTGTGATTTAAATTCCCTGCTGATGTTTGGGGCCAGTATGCAGCATGGTTCGTGCTAATGGGTTCATCGTGGTTACATTTTTCATATTGTATATACCACATTTGAGCATTTCTTGAATATATTTACTTATACTTCTACATGACTCGGTGTGAGTTTGTAAACTAGAGAGCTCAAAAAGAATGGGAAAACTAGGAAGGCAGCTCCTATGAATAATAATCAGGGTGGCATGCTAAAGTCCATCTCAATGTGCTATCAACAGGAGCAAGGTTGTCAGACAATTTGTGGTGCTTTGGAGAGCTTCTTTTTATTCTGCTGCATCACATAAGATTCTAGAGTTCAAAGGCTCAAGCACTGAGATGCTCCTTGTATTTTTTATCATCCATCCAAACTTAACTTTAAGGGAGGCTCAATGACCAGATTCCAGAAGGAGATATTGAGCAGCATTGCATCTCAAACAGGAGTACTTGGTGCAAGGCATTCATCTGCACTGCAGTGTTACACATTGGTGTAGGCAAGGCAGCTCGAGAGGCCATGTATCGTACAAGTAATATGCGTTGTCTGCAGTGCCCACTACTTTGGTGCGTTTTGCATTCCAGATGTTACAGAATGTGCATTGTGCAGTAATCATAGGTATATAGAAGCCAGGGATGGCCACCACATGTGGTGGCCACATCAAAAGTTGGACCATTGGCCAAAATGTATGGATGGAGAAACTCTCCATCATGGTGAACATCGGGCCAGAGAAGCACTCCAGGCACAAATAGAGTTCTGAGATCATAATGCTCTACTTAACGGCTAACCTCATGTTGTGCACATGGATCCTGTGAATCCTGTGCGTAAATACAGTAAGAAGTCTCACAACACCAGGTTAAAGTCCAACAGGTTTATTTTGGTAGCAAAAGCCACTAGCTTTTAGAGCGCTGCTCCTTCATCAGGTGAGTAGGATTTCAGTTCACAAACAGAGCATATAAAGACACAAACTCAATTTACAAAATAATGGTTGGAATGCGAGTCTTTACAGGTAATCAAGTCATAAAGGTACAGACAATGTGAGTGGAGAGAGGGTTAAGCACAGGTTAAAGAGATGTGTATTGTCTCCAGCCAGGATAGTTAGTGAGATTTTGCAAGCCCAGGCAAGTCGTGGGGGTTAGAGATAGTGTGACATGAACCCAAGATCCCGGTTGAGGCCGTCCTCATGTGTGCGGAACTTGGCTATCAGTCTCTGCTCAGCGACTCTGCATTGTCGTGTGTCGTGAGGGCCGCTTTGGAGAACCCTTACCCGAAGATCAGAGGCCGAATGCCCGTGACCGCTGAAATGTTCCCCAACAGGAAGAGAACACTCTTGGCTGGTGATTGTCGAGTGGTGTTCATTCATCTGTTGTCGTAGCGTCTGCATGGTCTCCCCAATGTACCATGCCTCGGGACAGCCTTTCCTGGAGCGTATCAGGTAGACAACGTTGGCCGAGTTGCAAGAGAATGTACCGTGTACCTGGTGAATGGTGTTCTCATGTGAGATGATGGCATCCGTGTTGATGATCCGGCACGTCTTGCAGAGGTTGCTGTGGCAGGGCTGTGTCGTGTCGTGGTCACTGTTCTCCTGAAGGCTGGGTAGTTTGCTGCGGACAATGGTCTGTTTGAGGTTGCGCGGTTGTTTGAAAGCAAGAAGTGGGGGTGTGGGGATGGCCTTGGCAAGATGTTCGTCTTCATCAATGACATGTTGAAGGCTCCAGAGAAGATGTCGTAGCTTCTCCGCTCCGGGGAAGTACTGGACGACGAAGGGTACTCTGTCCACCGTGTCCCGTGTTTGTCTTCTGAGGAGGTTGGTGCGGTTTTTCGCTGTGGTGCATCGGAACTGTCAATCGATGAGTCGAGTGCCATATCCTGTTCTTATGAAGGCATCTTTCAGCATCTGGAGGTGTCTGTTGCGATCCTCCTCATCCTGTTGCGATTTACATTTATTTATATTTACTTTGCATTGGTTCTGATTCGTGTTAAAGTAAAACTTACAAAATGTGAACTCTTCATCTGGAAGTTAGTTGCTAAATTTGGGGTGGAATTCTCCCATTTTGAGATGAAATGCGATGGCAGGCAGTTTTGACAGCATCGGTCCCGCTGACCAGGATGATGGGATCCCACATCTGATTCTGAGCTCTGACAAAGAGTCATCTAGATTCAAAACATTGGCTCTATTCTCTCCTCACAGATGCTGCCAGACCTGCTGAGATTTTCCAGCATTTTCTGTTTTTGATTCAGATTCCACCATCCACAGTACTTTGGTTTTATTTTAGCCCTGCATTCAGTTGCCCAGCTGGTTTTCTGACAGAGTGACACCAACAGGGCGGGTTCAATTCCTGTACCAGTTGAGATTATTCATGAAAGCCCACCTTCTCATCTTTGCCCCCGCTTGAGGTGTGGTGATTCTCAGGTAATTATCACCATCTGTCAGCTCTCCCCCTCAAAGGGGAAAGCAGCTTATGGTCATCTGGGTCTATGGTGACTTCACCTTTACTTAGGTCCAAAGCTCTGGAATACCCTCCCTGCACCATCTCTTCTCCACTCTACCTCACTTTCCATCTTTAAAATGCTCTCAAAACCTACCTCTTTGAACAAGCTTTTGGTCATCTAACCTAATATTTCAGGTGGTTCAGTGTCATTCTTTGCTTTGTAATGTTCTTGTGAAGCACCTGAGATATTTCATTATGTTAAAGGTGCAATACAAATATAAATTGTTGTTATTGTTCTTGTTTTACACTGAATTATAATTAACTGCACATTTTGTCAAATTATTATAAACAACTTGACAGATTTGCAATTAAATATATCTGAGGCAAAATAATTCTGCCTCCAATCGAGTGAACTTAAATTCCTGAAGTCCTGCAGATGCCAACTTTGGTTGAAATTATTATCTGAAAAAAGAAAATAAATTATTAAAGATTAAATAATGGCTATTGTAAATGGTAGAAACTAGTAACGCAAACTCGGGAAAAAAGATCTCATAATATCATAGAGACAGTCATATGTTGGCATAAGGTTAGGGTGTGCAATCTCTTTGTCTTTTCATGAAGAGCCATAAACAAAAATAACCAAAGGCGGAATTCTCTCAACTTGCTCAGGGTGGGTTTGGTGGTGGGTGAGTGTGGAGAATCTGGTGAAAGACAAAAAGTAAGAAACTGGCTGGCATAAAACCACATTGCGGATTAGTGGCGGATCGCTCTTCCTGCTGGCAGGTGGCACAAATTCCATTTCAGCGGGAAATTATGTCAGTGTCAAACCCGATTACTAATGAGTGGTGTGCGCAATGTGGTACTCAGTTCGCCAGAGACTTTGGGGTGAGTGCAACAACTTTCTGCCACAGTGTTGCGCTGCTCCTTCCAGGGTAGACCAATTCCTGCCCTCCATCTCCATGCTAAGCTGGTCTTCATGGACAGCACTGTGCTGCTGGACCTATGGACCCTCCTACGTCACCGAATCATAGCAGTACTGTGCCTGGAGTGGGGCAGTACAAGGGTTTTTTTTCTCCTGCATCTGCCACAAACCAGTATCAATCTGGACAGAACTTTGTTGCGGGAATCATGCAACTACTGCAACAAAGGTCTGAAATTCAACCGGGGGTGGTTGCAAGTTAAGGCTGTGGGTGGGGATGGGGGTGGTGGGTTGGGGGGGCGTGGGGAAGGGTGATGGCTTAAGACAAGGAACACAGTGTGGAAGGAGAGCTGTGCAAGAAGCAGGGGGAAGAATGAGGGCTCACAATGGCAGGCAAAGGGGCAAGGAAGGGAAGCTGGACCCGACAATGCTGCATGTAAAACTCATAAACAAGTGGGTCAAAGGATACCATATCGTTTGATGGAAGAGATGGATGAAGACTCCAGATGTGGTGGGCAGAGGTCCAAATGGGGCATGGGTGGATGAATCAAGGAAGGAACTTTCCCTTGAGGTTGCTAACCTTTTTCCTCTGGGTTGCTGACATCCTGCATGGTCTGGTGAACATGATGTGGAGATGCTGACGTTGGACTGGGGTAAACGCAGTAAGAAGTTTAACAACACCAGGTTAAAGTCCAACAGGTTTATTTGGTAGCAAAAACCACACAAGTGTGGCACTTGTGTGGCTTTTGCTACCAAATAAACCTGTTGGACTTTAACCTGGTCTGGTGAAGACAGTGGGGTGGGTGCTATGAGTGTGCTGGACTGGTATCTGCATATGGCGCCAGGACTTTGAACCCACCAGCTGAGGGCAGACAGATGAATCAGCTGCAGGTCCGCCAGAGATATTTGGAGGGGAACATGCTTGTGCACAATCAATGAAGTTCAAGTACATCAATGCAGGGCCACCAATGGTGATGAAACAGTGAAAATTTGGGAATGCACAAGAGGCCAGAATTGGAGAAACACAGATGTCTCAGATGGTTGTGAGCCTGGAGGAGATTACAGAGATAGGAAGGGAGGCGAGGCCATGGTGGGGAGGGGGAGGGGGTGGGGGCGGGGGAGGGAGGTGCAGGATTTGTAAAAAAGATCATAATTTTTAAATCAAAGCATTGCTTGGCTAGGAACTAATGTAGGCCACCTAGGCACCTGGACATAAATGTGATATTTTTTATATAATGACTTGTTAAACAAAAACATATGCCCAAATGTTCCATTCAGGTGAGGATCTTTATTTCTGACCCTGAAGAGACAAAATAACACAGACTTACCTTCCTCCAATATTTAAGGCAAACTTCTGGTGGAGGATCTGACAGGACTGATTCAGTGTAGGAATCCTTGGAGGGAGCAATGGAGAGAATCTGCACAGAAACCTAGAACTCTACCTTCCTTTTATGGCCTTATTCCGTAAGCAGAATTTAAATACCCCGAAACCTTTTTGAAAAGCTATGGAGAGAAAGTAAGTTTTCAAGCAGCTAGGGTGGGTAAGAGAGTTGTGTGGTGAGAAGATAAGGCAGGTAAGTTAGGCGGGTAGGGTGGGTAAGGTAACTAGGTAAGAGGGTAGGATGGGTGAGAGGATAAAGTGGGTAAGCAAAGTGTGTAAGGAGGTAGAATAACAGGTAGACAGGGTGGGAGGTGAGTCGATGGGTCAATGGAGTAGTCACGTCTGGTCGGGAGGCGTTATCAGGTTGTGTTGGAGGCGAGTAAGGTCAGTTGAAGGGTCAGTTAAAGGGTCTGTTGGGGGGTTGGAGATGAGTCAGATTTGGTTGTGGGGCTCAGCGGTGAGTCAGGTAGTGAGGCTAATCTGCAATAAGTTAGGGGGACGGAGGGGGTTGGGAGGAAGTAGTTGTGCGGTGGATTGGGAGAAGTTGAGAGCGTCAGTGTGAGTGATTAGGCGGGGTCAGTTTTATAGTTATCCAGAATATTCAGGAGTTGGACTAAATTTTTTTCTAACATGTTCTGGGTAGCTTTCCTGGTAAGTAAATCAGAACTAAAGTCTCGGACTCTATCTCAGAGATAGAGACTTTTTGGACCATCCCAGGGAGCAGTGAAATTGCCCATTTCTGGCAATTCCCACAGAGTAATTAGGCAAGATTTTCCAGCGTTCCCATCAGTGGGATCTTCTGGTCCCGCCAACAGCAACTCCTTGCCACAGGTTCCCTGGCAGAAGAGGGTGCGACCAATGGGTATGCCTGTTGACAGTGGGGGGATTTAATGATCCCACTGCCTACAGTGGGGGGATTTAATGATCCCACTGCCTGCAGTGGGAATTCCAAGGTGCCCCATAGCGTACCTTCAGGGATTTCCAACCATCCAAGGATTGAAAGATCTGGTTTATTTGGGGCTCAACTTTCAATCAGGTAAAATCCATTCTCAGTAAATAATTTTGATAAAATCAAAGTTTGCTACTTCAGGTTTGAAATGCATCCTTTAGGTTTCAAATGTTCTCTTACACCCCAGATCCAATAGCATAATCTCCAGATGACCTCCATAAAAGAAAGCAAAAACTGAATAAAATGGAATGAAGGAAAGCAAGAAAAGCAAAGCAGGAAAAAAAAGAATTGAAGGAATTGTATAATATATAAAACATTGTGAAATTCCCCCCCCCCGCCCCCCCCTTAGGAATAATCAAAAGGTATGTAAATGCTGTCAGCCATTTCAGTGCCACCTCACCAAATAAACACACTCCTGGATTCACAATTTTAAACCTTAACTGGAATGTTAATTCCTACTGATCAAATGACGGTAGAATTTTCCAAAAGAACATAATGTCAGACACAATCCTCTTGCCTGCAGAACTGCTAAGAGCAAGCAAAGTATTTTTATGCTTTATGAAGCTTATTCTTCACTCATTCAACAGAATCCATGCAAATGTCAGAGGAAAATGGGTCCAAAAATAAACTTTACGTTCAATTTGCCTTTTTTTCCAAAGTCTCTTGACATAAAATAGACCACAAAATGGTTGTGTTTATTAAAGGACACTTTAATCCATGGGTTGAAGTGATGAAATCTATTTCTTTAGAAGTGATGCTCCTCAGACATTCACTGACAGGTCTAAACAGCTTTTAACAATTGCATTTGAAATCTTTCTTTTGAAATAGGCTATGGGAGAATTTCAGAGTACTAATTACTCTGCCTAGCAACTCGTTTCCAGATTTGTCTGAACCCCTGCTTGTTTGGACCCACATTGAATTAAATATTTCCCACAATGTTTCATTGATTAAGTTAATATAAACCCTTTGCTCTTTCAGCGTTTGTGTGGCCCCAATAAATAAGGATAGTCTGCAGTTCCCACTAATTTGTGCTCTCCATTCATAGATGTGTGACAGTGACTATTTAAAGTGGGAGCTCATGAAAGCTGACAATGAGTTCATTAATGATTTGTAAACGGAACCCTGAATGCAGAGGCCACCTGGTTTGATAAAGTGATATCAGAGGTGGCAAATGTTGAAAAACAACTTTATCACAACCAAGGATCTCTACAAAAACAATGAAACAACTTACTTTAAGTGAAGTAGTACCTTTTCTTATAGTCAGACAGGTAATTTAAGATATGTAAGAAAAACTGTGCATGGCTTCAGGCATCCCCTGCAACAAGCATATGGTATCCAAGTGCTTGTTGTCACATAACCTTTGTAGAGAAGGGCAGAACTGTCAAGAGTGGAAGCTGTTGTGTTTTAGGTATATTTTGGGAGAATTGTACAAATAATTCTAACATTAACGTTGTACATATCTGACCTAATTAAGGTAAGTGGAACTGCAAAGAAAGCCGTATTTACCATTTTACTTTTGTTCCTCATCTTTTTTTTGCAACCTAGGCTTTTGCTTCTAAGTCTTTTAATTTGCTTCCAACTTAGAATATACAACACAGAAATAAGCCATTGCCACCAACCAGTCCATGCCCAAGTTTATTTTCCATTCAAGTTTTTGCCTATTCTTCCTCATTTAATTCCATCAGCCTAACCCTTTATTCCAGGGCTGAGCAAAACTTTTGGCCAGAGGATCACATGGGGGTCATGGAAATTGTATGGATTATAAATTATCTCAGGACTTTATTGTGATATATGTATATAATGTATGTTCGGCTTTGGGGTGCATACTACCCTTTTAAGAGTGCAGGTGAGTCTGACCCTGGGGGAATTACTCCTCCCGGTGTGGGACCTGGTTGTGCAGTCTTAGATCTGACTGTGTAACAGTGCACAATAAAGCGCTCCCAGTGTTCAAGTTATCAAACCTACCTTGTGGTTCTTTAGGCACTATAAGTCGATAGGTGCATACACAATACTTTTTTGCTTCAATACATAAAAACCTCTCATTCTTCTCAATGTCACTGAATATTTTTAAGGCTAATTTGGACATATTCTTGATGTCCAGGCCCCTCTGTACTGCAAAGTTTTGCAGTCTCTCCCAATTTAAATAATATGTTGCTGTTATATTTTACCTGCCAAGGTGAACAAGTTCACATTTTTCCATATTATAATCCATCTGCTACACTTTTGCCTACTCATTTGACCTGTCTATATCCCTTTGCAGGCTCCTTCTGTCCTCTTCACAACTTACTCTCCTCCCTATCTTTGTGTCATCAGCAAATTTAGCAATCATACATTCGGTCCTTCATCTAAGGCATTGCTAGAGATTGTAAAAGGCTGAGGCCTCAGCACCCTGTGGCACTCCACTAATTACTTCTTGTCAACCCAAAAATGATTATTTTATCCCTACTTTTTGCTTCCTGTTAGCTAATCAATCCTCTGTTAATGCTAATTTGTTAACCCCACACTATGAACTCTTATTTTGTGCAGTAACCATTTGTTTGTCAATTTGTCAGGTACACCACATCTACAGATTCCCCTTTATCGACATTGCTCGTACTTCCTTAAAGAACATTAATAAATTAGTAAAATACAATTTTTCCTTCACAAAACCATGATACCATTATAACATGCATTACATAGAATAACAAAAGCAAATGTACCCTCTTTTTCATGTCCTCTTGGCTTAATATGAACAATGCAGTTAGTGATTCCTCTTCACAATGGCATCAAAGTCTGTTGTCATGCTATTTCTCTCTTCACAGATGCTGCTTGACCTGCTGAGTACTTCCAGGTTTTTCTATTTTTATTTCATATTTCGAGTATTCATAGTACTAGCGCTTTTGTCTCACCAATATAAATGTAACTTTACTGAGATCTACAATATTGGGCTATGTTTTCACATCCCAACATGGGGCCAGAATATATCAGACAAGCTTTAAAAGTGACTGGCAGAACCTGAATCCAAGAATCACGTCTCTGTTCCTGAAACAACATGTATTGGTGCAGAATATGGAGCAGGCACCACAGCAGAAGTGGAAATTTCAGATCTTCTGTCATTTTGATGGAGGATGGTGGGTTTTGGTAGACAATGCATATCACACAAGCACAAAGGAATTGTGAACCATGGGCGAAACACGGTTTAGAGATGACAACCATATGAAAGTTAAGCACAAAAGGTTGCCTACTTCATATGTGAGGAAATGCTACAGTATAATTTATATCTGTTCTTACTACAATAATTATTCATTGTGCTTTGATTTGAAAAGATAAACGGTCATTAAATAATGTGGTTTCCAAGTTGTCACTTTTGACAACTGGCAGGTTGCCAAGGAAAGAAACAGCATTGTGAAAGTGGAAAGGTCTCCAGATGCATTAGACTAAATTATCCATTGGAAGAAAATGCTATTCTGCATTGTATGATAATGCAACTCAGATCTGATAGTGTGAAATATCCCCACTGCTTTGATTTTTATTTCCTTTAACTAAATCTTTGAAGTCAGCCATCTGTTTGACTATTTCAAAGCATCAGCAGATGGCTGAGAATCTGGCTGTGTTTAAAGTCTCTAATGGATTTTGCTCAGGTTTGTTGATACATTTTTTCAATGGAATATTATTATGAATACCTGTCAGCTTTCCAATCCATTAATGGATTCTAGAAAAGGTCATGTTCAGGGAAATGTGACTATGAATGCTTCCATCCACGAATTGATTCTTCTCATCTGGGTTTGTTGACACAGCTGTCAAGGTGAATGTGAGCTTGTTTAATTTGACAGATTTATGGCTTTTTAAAAGACATTCAATTTTTCTAGTACTGCTGGTGATTTCTGTTCATAGTGAATACTGGGTGAGTGGGTTGGAGGCATGGGGATTGAGGAAAGATATGCTGAACATGGGTGTAGATGGTATGCAGCTGTAGGACTGAGGGAGTATATGGGTGAGGTGTGGGAAAGAGAAATGTATATGAAAAGTGAGGGGTTAAGAGGGTTGAGGGGTTAAGGGGAGTAAGGGGTGACAGTTTGGGGGTAAGGAATCATACTCATCTCTAGAACTGGGCTGCTATCTCAGCAAGAGATGGTGGGCCTATTAACCTGGCCGTCTCAGCATCTCCTGTTTCCATCTCCACCTTGGACCTTTTGCCAGAGGTGATAGGCTTGATGTCAGGTTGTCTCTCCCTCCCATGGAAAGAAATAGCATTGGTCGGCACGACCGGATATGGGGAAATCTCTCAATTTTCCATTACCATCTTGAACATAAAAATCAGGTACATGGTGTGACAACTGGCGAAGGGAAAACAGTAAAGTTAAGAGAAAGATGATTTGGACAGTCCAAAAGACATCTCAGAGGTAGTCATCATATTTTTTTGGGAGTACGGTGATATGTGTTCTCTCTCTACCTCTCATTCCAACAGCTGGGGTTTAATAACAACATTTTAACAGAGGTGCTACCACGTTCATCTGTAACGTGTTCCACACCTGTTTCCAATTTTCTAAAAACACAAAACCCTCACTTAAAACAATACACTATTCACTCATATTCATCATTCTTCTAAAAATCTAAACCGCAGCTCCACCTCTGGCAGGGACAGAAGTGCTTTCCCAACTCTAATTTTCAGAAGTACATAAACAATAATCACTGAGTCGCCAAAATGTTAAACTGAAATTGCTTGCGAAGACCTTCAGTCATCTTGGTACATGCTGCAGGTAGCAGCATTTATGCTGCAATATTACAACCCCTCGTCCACCAACAGAATTGTCGATCAAGCTTTTACCTGGCCAACAAATCTGCAATCTTATGTTCCTTTGCCAAATTATCTTTAATCTATGTTCCCCGATTGATGACAATTCTGCCACCAGAAATGGTAATAAATAACAATAATAAATAGCTCATCAATAACCTCCATCATTTTGATCTTCCCTATTAAAGGCCTGATTTTACCATCACGTTGCGCCCGTTTTCGGGTGCAAAAACTTGGCAAAGTCGGGCATGAGGCGAATACCACGATCTGCGCTCACGCCAATTCCCCCTTTACCAAGACCCGAAAATGGACATGATTGGGACCGCGCCCAAAACGAGCGCAACGGCAACTTAAATGCACTTGAATGCATTTAAATTGAATTAATGGGCTGTACGCCCAACTTTACTGGCACTTCCTTTTACCACCATGTTCACCAATCCTGAATCAGCGCGAATCGGATATGCTCAATAAAAGTCCGATTCGGGCGTTCCATCAGTGAGGGTTAGTGAGGAGGTACGTGCATGGCGTCCGATGGCTCCCTGCTGCTCACGGGTGTCCCGTCGTTGCGACCATTTTCTGTCTCGGGTCAGTGGCGGCTCTGCGAGTGTGTGTGGGGGGGGGCGGGGGGGGGGGGGGGGGCGGGGGGGGGGGTGGGTGGGGGCGCTCTTGCTCTGCAGGGTCTCCGATGTCCGAATTGCAGCACGCACCCAGGTCTCGGCACTGACCTTGGGCTTTGCAGTGCTGCTGGGTCCTAGTGCACTCAGCACTCTTCCAGCTGGAGGATGTGCACAAAGCCCTTGCAAGTAGCATAGCTGCAGCCTCCCAACTTTGCAAGGAGCTGTGATTGTGGGGAGCATGTGGCTGGGGGAATTGGGGGGCTGTGATTGTGGGAAGCATGTGGCTGGGGGAATTGGGGGGCTGTGATTGTGGGGAGTATGTGGCTGGGGGAATTGGGGGGGCTGTGATTGTGGGGAGCATGTGGCTGGGGGAATTGGGGGGGCTGTGATTGTGGGGAGCATGTGGCTGGGGGAATTGGGGGGCTGTGATTGTGGGGAGCATGTGGCTGGGGGAATTGGGGGGGGGCTGTGATTGTGGGGAGCATGTGGCTGGGGGAATTGGGGGGCGGAGGGAGGCTGTGATTGTGGGGATCATATGGCTGGGGGAATTAGGGGGGGCCAGGGGTCTGTGATTGTGGATGTGCTAGGGGCAAGCAGCATTGCATAACCTCCACATTTGTTCCTCTCCACCTTCCCTCCCTCCCCTTCAGAGTGACGAAATGGCTTTTGCAATGCAACCTTTAGATATAGCGGTTCGTTTAGTTGCTGCTGGAGCTGAGGAGGAGGAGCATGAGGAATAATTGCGGGCACAGGAGACTCGGGCCTTACCACTTCCAGGAACAGAGGGAGATGACCACCAGAGGCACGAGGTGGCCGCCATTCACCCAGAGAGGGAGTGTAGGAGAAGGAGGGAGCAGAAACCCCAGCAGTTCCGTGCACAAGTGTTCTTTGGGCAGATGTCGGACACCGTGTGCCGCCGACATCTCCGACTCCGAAAGGAGACCGTGCAACACCTGTGCAGCCTGTTGCAGGACCTGGCACCCAGAGGTTGAGGGGGGGTTGGGGGGGGGGGAGGGGGTGGGCACCCACTCTCGGTGGCTGTCAAATTGCCAGCCGCTCTAAACTTCTTTCCAGACCCCGAGCGGAGATGTCTGTGGCATCTCCCAATCTGCTGTGCACACCTGTGTGAGGCAGGTCACTGAAGCCCTGTATACCTGGGCTGGCCAGTTCATCAACTTCAACCTGGACCAGGCACAGCAGGAAGCCCGGGCTGCAGGGCTCACAGCCATTGCGGGGATGCCGAATGTGCTGGGGCGATCGACTGCACACACATCGCCCTCAAGCCCCCCCTACAGAATCCACGAAGATTTGTAAATAGGAAGGGGTTCCACTCCCTGGATGTTCAGCTACTGTGCACAATATGACCATCATGGACATCTGCGCCACACATCCAGGCAGTGTGCATGACAGCTTCATTGTCAGGAGCTCGGACATCCTGAAGGCATTTGAGGAGGAGCCCCGGCTGCGGGGGGTGGATCGTGGGTGATAAGGGTTACCCGCTTCGGACATGGCTGATGACGCCAGTGTCTGAGGCGGAGACCTGCTATAATGAGGGCCATATAGCCACCCGCGCGATAGTGGAGAGGTGCATTGGGCTCCTCAAGATGCGATTCCGGTGCCTGGACCGATCTGGCGGGGCCCTGCAGTGCAGACCCCTGATCTGCTCCTGCATTGTGGTGGTGTGCTGTGCCTTGCACAATCTGGCTCTACAGAAAGGTGACATATTGGAGGAGGAAGAGAACATGGAGACTGACCAGCCTGGCATCGCTGGGGAGGATGAGCAGCAGGAGGAGGGGGAAAAGCACACCTTGGAACACCAGCCAGGCGCTGGAGGGCTGACAGCTCAAATGAGACATGCAAGGGTAGCAAGGGAAGCCCTGATCACCAGGCGGTTCAGTCGCTCGGGGATGGTGCCTGTGGGTTCCATCTCGCCCCCTTCCCCCCAATGCCTTCTATATATCCTGCACATTGTCACACCAGAGTGTTGGATCTGGGTATTCTGTGTTAGCGAGTTTTTTGGCTGGCAGGAGGGTGATGACGACTCGCTAAGCACCATTATGATGATGCCCTGGTGCAAACTAGTCTGACTCCTACCTAAGCTGCCACTCATGGTGAGGATCCCCTGACCAAGGCTTTCACTGCAGACGCCACCCTTGCAATGTTGACCTGGGAGGCACGCAAGACAGGCAATAGCTGGTCCACCAGCTTTGGGGCTCCTCCCAACAGCCTCGCAGTCAGTCCAGTGCAGCCGTCAGCCCCTCCTGCATTCCCTGGCTCTTTTGCTGCATCTCCAGCAGCTGAGGGAGAAGTGATCTCAGAGGAACAGCGTGTAGCCTGGGGCCAGCTGAGTCCTCACTCCTGGCAGGCCCCCGCATGCCAGAGGCCTCTGATGTTCCCTCCTCCACCCGATGTACATCAGCAGATGTGTCGTGCTCAGCAGAGAGTGACCCAGAAGCCTCAACACTAGCTGGACCCACCAATATGTCAGTATCTGGGATGGTGAGTTGTGAGGTGAATGCTGACAGAAAAACGGTGCCACCCTCTGAGGTCCCTTCACCCATATCTTCCGAGGACTCAACGGACCTGTCTGGACCAGGATGGGCAGGAGCTGCAGCAGGGGCCTGTGGTCCAGAAGGCCCCGGGGTGTCCGGATCTGTCCCTGCAACACAGGACACAAGGTTAAGTGAAAGGGAGAGGAATCTGGGATGCCAAACACATGATGCACATGCTTCCATTGAACATAGAACAAAGCACCACCAAATTATATCACATGAACAGGCCCTTGGGCCCTCCAGGCCTGTAGCGACCAGGCTTCCCATCTGATTTGTAACCCCCTACCCTTCCGGGGACCATATACCACTATTCCCGTCCCATTCACGTAGCTGTAGAGATTCCCCTTAAAGGTCACTGTCATATCTGCATCCACGACCTCCCCCAGCGGTGAGTTCCATGCACCCACTACACTCTCTGTGCAAATAAACATGCCTCGTACATCTCCTTTAAACCTTGCCCCTCGCACCCGAAACTCGTGCCCCTGAGAAGTTGCCTCAAAGTGATTGAAGGAATGACAGGTGCTCACGTCTGGACGGCAGCCCGACCATGCTGTCACTGACAACCCACATCTCCCCTTCTCTTCAGGGCTCCAGCACTGCTCCTCAAAGTGGGTGAGGACACGGAGGTCTGGCTCACCACCCTGTCTTCGCCCTCTCGTGGGTGTTATGCTCGGTCTTCTTCTATGGAGACAGAAGGAGCCATGAAAGAAATGGTGGCGTGACTCCTGCAGAGTATCATGTGGTGGCCCTTAGAGGGCAAACACAGCGGGGCTCATTGGGGGGATAGGAAGGAGGCGCATGGGGGAAGCATGCAGAGTGCTGGGGATGGGAGGATCTGGAGGAGATATGGGGAAACATGCAAAATGGGGTTCAGTACTCACCCTTGCTGCACGGATGAAGTTATTGAGGTTTTTTTCTGGCACTGCTTCACATTTCGGGGGGCCAGTGCCCTGGCACTGACCGAGGTGGCAACTTCCTCCCAGGCTGCATTTCCATCAGCCCCCCTTGGTCTGCGTCCTCCTGGGGGGGAAGAGGGTGTCCTGCCTCACCTCTGCTGCATCCAGCAGTCTCCCCATGTCGCCCTCAGAAAATTGGGGAGCTGGTCGTGTGCTCATTTCTTTTCCTGCATTGCCTGCCTGTCTGTCCATTCTTGAGTTTTTAATGGAGCTGCCTCTCGTTAGGGCAGATCAGCTGCAGGCAGTTTGGCAGAGCATTCCAGCAAGTTCCATGCAGTTTGCTTGTTAGCATTGAGGGAAAGGCAAGTGAGCACTTGCAGGTGTGCTGATGGGGAAGGGGGGAGGTTGTGGATGAGTGCCTCAATGATTGGGGACAGGGGAGAGAGAGGGAGGTGTCACACAGCCATTGGACTCCGGAGGAGATGAGAGCCTTGTGCTGGAGGGTCTGAGGCAGGGGTGAGGGGGATCAGCCTGCCTGATATCAGTAGGGTGGAGCGGGGAGGGTGGATCTCTCTGCCTGAGATGAGTGAGGGGGGAAGGGGGGTCCGCTGCCACTCTGCCTGAGATTGGTGGAGGGGAAGGGGGAGGAGGGAGCCTGCGCGATGTGGTAGCTGGAGTGTTGGAGTAAAAGTGAGACGCTGCCAGAGGGAATCCCGAAATTAAAAGATACAGGATGGTTACCTGGCACAAAATGGATTCTGTGGAAAGACATTAGGGTGTGCTAACTTAGGCATAGACATTGCACAACGAACTAAATCCTGTTATTGTCTAATTACTACAGGAAATAAACCAGACCTTGAAGCCCAGATGATCACCTTAGCTTAAGATAAGGCAGAACCAAAACAATGAGTTTTGTTAACGAGATCAGCTGTTGATAGGGGGGCCACATCAGCTAACGATGTGATAACTGCTAATGTCTGTACTTGTAGACTCTGAAATGTATAAAATAAACTCAGCTGCCATTTTAAAATTGAGAAGGTGACTGCGAGCACTGCGGAGAGCCCAGCGCTTCTCCCAAAGCTTTGTCCGATAAACTGCATGTTGAATCTTTAAATCTGACTCCGGGTGGTGAGCGTTTTTCAAATTTGCTTTTACTGCGCATGCGCAGTTGAAGGCTCCGATCGGAGCAGCAGCGTTTCAGGCGTAATAAGCCCCGCCCTCAGCGCAATTCAGATTCGCGACTTTATTTTCAGGCTGAGTGCGTCTGGGGGCGCCGGAAAACAGGGTTTACAAATCAGATCTGAATCACACCCAGATTCAGCACTCAGAATCAAAATGGTAACATTGGGCCCTAAGTCTACCCTTAACTCTTCCTGATCTGAGGAGAAAAATCCCATCTTTTCTCATTTCCCCATTTATCTGAAGTTGAACATTATAAATGTGGCTATTGGAATTTATAATAGAAGGATGCAGAAATGCTTCAGCGTGATTTGGACAGGCTGAGTGTGTGACATTTCATAAAGAAAATTGACACCAAAGTCAAAGTTCAGTTGAAGGTTTGAAATTACAGTGTATATACCTGCAAAACCATAGGAGCAAATCAAAATTGTGATCATCTAGACAGTATTTTGAATGCATGCTTACCTTATGGCTCTCACTGCTCCACCATGTGCGCTCACCCTCGTGAAACGTAGCCACCATGTTCCCTCATAAAAAGCAGGCCTTTGGCTATCTGCAACTTAACTGGAAGTACTTCTGTAGACCTTGAAATACTTCTCATGAACCTCTTCATGAGATCTGCATTCTATTTTCACAAACCCTGACATTGATCAGCCAGGTGCCAGTAATAGTTGCACATGCACACTCACTTTGCATTGCGTCTGCTGGTACATACATAGCTCCTCACACCACTGGGCAATGTATAACTGCAGTGCACCATGAGTGCTTTCCCCGGTGCAGCCATGGGCTTGATAAGAAGCTCTCAGCCAGGGGGCTGTAATTTGTCGATGTCAGCTCTATTCCTTCTTCCCTCCAAATGCTTATCCAGTATCTCATTAAATATAACTATTGTATTCCCATTCTCATTACTTTCTGAAGTTTCTTCAATTCCTTATTTGATTTCTTGGTGACTGTCTTATCTTAATGGTCCCAAGTTTTGTTCATCCCCAGAAATAGGAAATTGTCTTTCCCCGTCTATTGTTTCAAACTCTTTCATAATTTTAAAGATCTCTATTGGGTTATCACTTCTCTTCTAAAGGGAAAAACACGCTAGCAGTTATCCTTCTCTGATGCGGATAGCCTTCCATTCCGGGTATCTTCCTTGTGAACACTGTTTGTACCCCTCCCAGTGCCTTTGTATCCTATTTGTGTTCTGGTGAGCAGAACTCAACACAATACCTAAAGTGTGGTCTCGCCAAAGGTCAATACAAGTTTATGATAATTTCTCTATTTTGCAGTTCTATCCCTTTAGAAATAAACCTTAGTGTTTGGTTTGCTTTTCTTTTGGTTTTATTAATCGGTGTCATTTTCTTAATTATGTTATATGTTCATTCTTCCAGAACTTTCTGCTACTCTTCTCTATTTAGGTTCTTATTTTTCAAATGAAATGAGACTTACAATAATATATTATGATAATAAGATTGCAAAATCAAAATCTTTAATAGAGATTGTGAACAACAATGGTTCCAGCACTGAATCATTTTGGACTCCACTTTTCATCTTCTGCTGCCCTCCACTCCTGTTCTCTTGTAGCTTGCTAACTATCCATTCCGATACTTATCCTCTGCCTTCAGGTATTAAGTGAAACAAAGAACAGAGTTAGTATTCACAAAACAGGCTCTTATACAAAAAGAGTATCCAGAAAAACCTTTGGAAAACTCATCAAAGGTTCAAGCGGTCCAGAGCTTTCCTGACTCTGTTTGAGTGCCTCAGTTCAATGGCAAGTTCATCTGCACTTAAAGGGTCAGACTAGACAGACAGGAAAGGCAGGCTCTTAATCCTGGATCCAGTGGCTTTTCAGCAGCTTGAGGCTCCACTGTCTCCTCAACCATGGGACTCACTCTTCATCGAAATTCCAGTAGCCAGACCTGGCAACCTCAAACTATCTGCAGGGATCGCCTGGGGATCCCCATGTCCATTATTACTCTCCTCTTCAGATGGCCCACTTGTTTCCTTAGCCTGCACTCTTGAACCTCCAAGATGTAGGAGACCACGAACAAACCATAGGCTCCTCGCTGATCAAATGGCCCTTGGGAAATAGCCCCCCTTAAAAGGGCCACGCTATTACAACTATTCATTACTATATTTTTTGTTTCTATTTTCTCCTTTAGAAGTGATTCCATTATTTTTATTTAAATCAGTCAGCTCAACATTGGTGATGAGTTCACTGGGTATGTTCTACCTTCCTTCGTAATTATAGGAAGAATGTTACCATTTGTCTGCCACTATACACTTCCTAACAGATTATTAAATATGTGTATTGTGACTACTATTTCTTCTCTTGATTCTGTTAAACTGCACAGATGCAATCTGTCCAGGCCAGTGGTTGTATTTTCTTAATTTGATTAGCTTTTTTAATATTTCTGCACTTTCTATTTTAAATTAGTTATACCATTTCTAATCTCAACTTCTGATGCTGTGTCCACCCTATCGGCCAGGAGTGGACTTCGTTGTAGAGTACAGTACCAAAGCTCAATTGACTTTGAAGTGGAATGCGTTACAGCATTTAATTTGTGGAAGCTGCACCTCTAGTGTGAAGGCTATCTGAGTGGGAATATGAATCAAGGAATTGGGTGCAGAGTTGAACTCATAGCTTTGGAACCAAAATTGTTGGTTGATGACTCACAGAGTTTCAGCTCATAAATTAGGTGATATTCCAGTTCAATATTAAGAAGATTAAAAAGGCATATGGAATACTTGCCTTGATTAGCCGAGGCATAGAATATAAGAGCTGAGAGGTTATGATGGAATAACAAGGTTAAATCTCACAGGATCCAGGGTGAGGTAGCCAATTGGATACAAAATTGGCTCGACGACAGAAGACAGAGTGTGGTTGTAGAGGGTTGTTTTTCAAACTGGAGACCTGCGGTGTGCCTCAGGGATCTGTGCTGGGTCCACTGTTATTTGTTATTTATATTAATGATTTGGATGAGAATTAAGGAGGCGAGTAAGTTTGGAGATGGCACCAAGATTGGTGGCATAGTGGAGAGTGAAGAAGGTTATCTAGGATTGCAACAGGATCTTGATCAATTGGGCCAGTGGGCCGATGAATGGCAGATGGAGTTTAATTTAGATAAATGTGAGGTGATGCATTTTTGTAGAACCAAGGCAGGACTTACTCAGTTAATGGTAGGGCATTGGGGAGAGTTATAGAAGAAAGAGATCTAGCAGTATAGCTTCATAGCTCCTTGAATGTGGAGTCACATGTGGACAGGGTGGTGAAGAAGGCATTTGGCATGCTTGGTTTCATTGGTCAGAACATTGAATACAGGAGTTGGGATATCTTGTTGAAGTTGTACAAGACACTATGAAAGCCACACTTGGAATGCTGTGTACAGTTCAGGTCACCTGGTTACAGAAAGGATATTATTGAATTAGAAAGAGTGCAGAAAAGACTGACTAGGATACTACCAGGACTTGATGGTTTGAGTTATAAGGAGAGGCTGGATAGACTAGGACTTTTTTCCCTGGAGTGTAGGAGACTTATGGGTGATCTTATAGAGATCTACAAAATAATGAGGGGCATAGATCAGCTAAATAGTCAACACCTTTTCCCAAAGGAAGGGGAGTCTAAAACTAGAGGGCAATGGTTTAAGGTGAGAGGGGAGAAATACAAAAGGGTCCAAAGGGGCAATTTGGGCAAAGGATGGTGAGTGTCTGGAATGAACTGCCAGAGGCAGTAGTAGAGGCGGGTACAATTTTGTCTTTTAAAAAGCATTTAGACAGTTAAATGGGTAAGATGGATATAAAGGGATATGGGCCAAATGCGGGCAATTGGGACGAGCTTAGTGGTAAAAACTGGTTGGCATGGACAAGTTGGACTGAAGGGCCTCTATGACCTCTATGATGGAGCTGTGTGTGGTGAACCATAGATGGTTACCACTATGGGTACTGAACCATAGATGGTTATCACTATGGGTACTTGTACATATGTTACTCTGCTTGCTGTTGAGGTTAGGGTTGGGGTGTTCTACCTGTTGGTATTGCTCTGTGGTACACTCCGGTTGGTTCCGCCTTCCTATAGGGGTATAAAGGTCACTGCACTTCCTAGTGACCCTTTAGTCTAGGATTGTATTGTTAAGCAGTATGCTCTATTCTTGTTGTTAATAAAAGCCTTTATTTCCCGAGTACGATCGAGCATCTCGAGTGAATTAATCGCGCATCAATTCTATTAGCAACAAATTTTTGGTTAAAAAAAAACGCCATGGAGCAAATGTTAAAACCAGACCGACTTACGTTAGATCCGCGTGCCGCTGGAGCGTCGAACACTTTCGACCATTGGTTGAAGTGTTTTCAGGATTATATCGACGCCTCAACAGCAGTCCAAACCGACGCCAACAGATTGCGGGTCCTCCACGCAAGGGTAAGCGACACGGTGTATGCTACAATCCGTGATTCACAAGACTACAAAGAGGCCATCGAATTACTCAAGAAGCTGTACCATAAACCGCCAAACGAGATTCATGCTCGTCACCTACTAGCCACTCGACGGCAGCAGCCCGGCGAAACGACGGCACAGTACCTGCGCGAACTCTAGCAGCTAGCCAGAGCCTGTAAATGCAAGCCAGTGTCGGCCACCCAGTACACTAATGATCTGATCCGAGATGCGTTTGTGGCGGGAATCGGCTCATCCTATATTCGCCTGCGGCTGCTAGAGCAAGGTAATTTGGACCTAGCTAAGATGGTGGAATTGGCTGATACGATGGAAACGGACTCCAGAAGTCTTGAAACATACCCCACCGACCACATGGGAACATCGTGGCAAGCACAGCCACCGACTCAACTCTACCCAGCGGCTCCGAGGAACTGCGCGATCGTGCTTTCAACCTCGGACCTGACGACAGCGGCAGCTCCAGGAGGCCCACGGTGCTATTTCTGTGGATTGGCGAAGCACCCTCGTCAGCGATGTCCAGCCAGGACGGTATTTTGCTCCGCTTGTGGGAAGAAAGGGCACTATGCTAAAGTGTGCCGACCGAAACCACCTTTGAAGCCAAGCAGTGCTGCGTGTCACTCCCCAGGATCCGGCTCCTCGTCTCCAGCTTCGTCGATGTCTTTGAACACGCGCGAGCCACGAGCGCCGCCATTCCTGAGGACAACGACGCAAGACACGTGCGACCTGCGAGTGCCGCCAATTTCAACGCCATCGGCCATGTGCGATCCGTGGGCGCAGCCATTTTGGTCGGCACCGGCCGCAGACGACCAGCAGGGGTCCTCATCATCGATCACCTCAGCTGCCTGCAGTTGCACTCGGTATCCAACAGTGGCATCAATCATCCTGGACCAGGCAAAGCCTCACAGACTCGACAGGTCCATGATGGACATAGAGGTAAACGGACGCCTGACACATTGTCTGTTTGACAGCGGGAGCACGGAGAGTTTCATTCATCCCAATACCGTGAAACGGTGCGCTCTTCACGTGCAAACTGTCAGGCAGACAATCTCTATGGCGTCGAGGTCCCGATCTGTTACCGTTCTTGGGAGCTGCGTGGTAACTCTAACGGTGCGGGGCACAGTTTATGAGAACTTCAGGCTCCTCGTGTTACCGCACCTTTGCGCTCCGGTACACCTGGGGCTAGACTTTATGGTCCACCTGAAGAGTGTGATCCTGCAGTACGATGGGCCACTCCCTCCACTTTCAGTGGGAGAACGGCAGCCTCCAAATTGCCCAGCGCGCTCCTCATGCAGTCTCTCGCCCCTCAAAATTACCCCACCTTCTTTATTTGCAAATCTCGTGCCAGGCTGCAAACCCATCGCAACTAAGAGCAGGCGTTACAGCGCTGAGGATCGGATCTTTATTCGATCCGAGGTTCAGCGGTTCCTCAGGGAAGGGATCATCCAACCTAGCACTAGCCCATGGAGAGCACAAGTCGTGGTGGTCAAGACTGGAGACAAGCCCCGGATGGTCATAGACTATAGTCAGACCATTAATAGGTACACGCAGCTGGACGCGTACCCTCTCCCGCGCATATCTGACATGGTCAACCAGATTGCGCAGTACCGGGTGTTCTCCACCATTGACTTGAAGTCAGCCTACCACCAGCTCCCCATTCGCCCAGAGGACCGGAAATACACGGCCTTTGAGGCAGATGGCCGTCTTTACCACTTCTTAAGGGTCCCTTTTGGCGTCACTAATGGGGTCTCGGTTTTCCAGCGTGAGATGGACCGAATGGTGGACCAAAACGGGCTACGGGCTACCTTCCCGTACCTGGGCAACGTCACTTTCTGCGGCCATGACCAGCAGGACGGCACGGTAGCACAGTGGTTAGCACTGCTGCTTCACAGCTCCAGGGTCCCGGGTTCGATTCCCGGCTCGGGTCACTGTCTGTGTGGAGTTTGCACATTCTCCTCGTGTCTGCGTGGGTTTCCTCCGGGTGCTCCGGTTTCCTCCCACAGTCCAAAGATGTGTGGGTTTGGTTGATTGGCCAGGTTAAAAATTGCCCCTTAGAGTCCTGAGATGCGTAGGTTAGCGGGATTAGCGGGTAAATATGTGGGGGTAGGGCCTGGGTGGGATTGTGGTCGGTGCAGACTCGATGGGCCAAATGGCCTCCTTCTGCACTGTAGGGTTTCTATGATTTCTATGAGGACCACGACGCCAACCTCCTGAAGTTTTTACGTACTGCGTCTCGCCTGAATCTGACCTATAACAGGGAGAAGTGTGTGTTCAGCAAGCGCCGCCGAGCAATACTCGGATACGTGGTGGAAAACGGGGTCCTCGGCCCCGATCCAGACCGTATGCGTCCCCTCCTTGAACTTCCCCTACCCACTAGCGTCAAAGCACTGAGGAGATGCTTAGGCTTCTTCTCGTATTACGCACAGTGGGTTCCCAATTATGCGGACAAAGCCCATCCGCTCATAAAATCTACCTCTTTTCCCCTGGCAGCAGAGGCTTGCTTAGCCTTTGAAGGGATAAAAGCTGACATCGCGAAAGCCACGATGCATGCTGTCGATGAGTCCATCCCCTTCCAGGTGGAGAGTGATGCATCTGATTTCGCCCTGGCCGCCACACTTAACCAGGCGGGCAGGCCCGTCGCCTTTTTCTCTCGCACCCTCCAAGGCCCTGAAATTCGGCACTCCTCTGTGGAAAAAGAGGCTCAGGCCATTGTGGAGGCCGTACGGCATTGGCGCCATTATTTGGCGGGAAAACGGTTTACCCTGCTCACGGACCAGAGGTCTGTGGCATTCATGTTCAATAACACGTTGAGGGGAAAAATCAAGAACGATAAAATCTTGAGGTGGAGAATCGAACTCTCCACCTACAACTATGATATCATGTATCGTCCGGGGAAGCTCAATGAGCCCTCAGATGCCCTGTCGCATGGAACATGTGCCAGTGTGCAGGAGGACCGGCTACAGGCCCTCCACAATGATCTCTGCCATCCGGGGATCACTCGGCTCTTCCATTTTGTAAAGGCCCGGAATCTGCCCTACTCCATTGAGGATGTCAGGTCGATAACTCGAAGCTGCCAGGTATGTGCTGAATGCAAGCCGCACTTCTACCGGCCTGACAGGGCACCACCTCATTAAGGCCACTCGCCCTTTTGAACGACTGAGTATGGATTTCAAGGGCCCCCTTCCTTCGACAGATCGGAATGTGTACTTCCTCAACGTGATTGACGAGTACTCCGATTCCCTTTTGCCATTCCCTGTTCTGACATGTCAGCTGCCACGGTCATCAAAGCTCTGCGGGATCTTTTTACCCTGTTCGGTTACCCCAGTTATATCCACAGTGATAGGGGTTCGTCGTTTATGAGCGACGACTTGAGGCAATACCTGCTCTCTAAAGGAATTGCCTCAAGCAGGACTACGAGTTACAACCCATGGGGTAACGGGCAGGTCGAAAGAGAAAACGCTACAGTCTGGAAGGCTGTCTTACTGGCGTTAAGGTCGAGGGGTCTTCCAGTCTCCCGTTGGCAAGAGGTACTTTCTGATGCGCTCCATTCAATCCGGTCCCTCCTGTGTACGGCAACCAATGCTACCCCACATTAGCGGATGTTTACCTTCCCTAGGAAGTCTTCCTCTGGGACCTCACTGCCGTCTTGGTTGACGTACTCCGGACCTGTCCTCCTGCGGCGGCATGTTAGGACCTGCAAGTCCGACCCTTTGGTTGAACAAGTTCATCTCCTCCACGCCAACCCTCAATATGCCTATATAGCATATCCTGATGGGCGAGAGGACACGGTCTCTATCCGAGATCTGGTGCCTGCAGGGGACCTGGAAACCCCCGTCGCTCCCGCACCCCTGGTTAGGGTTCCTTTGCCCATTCTCTCCCCTCCTGACACGGCGCAGGCAGTATCGGGACCGCCACTTAATCCTCTTACTCCCGTGTACAGCTTGCCTGAGTCCAGGAGATTGTCGCCACCTCGAGGTCCACCCGTCCGTGAGGAACTGGAGCAGTCACTGGACACCACCTTGGAGAGAGGGTCACCACGGTCACCAGAACCGGCGCTACCGCCAGTGCTGCGGAGGTCGCAGAGACGGTGCGGACCTCCGATACGACTGAACTTGTGAAAATATGGACAGTTCATACTGTTTTTTTTGCCCCACTGGCCTTTCTTTTTAAAGGAGGGGTGAATGTGGTGAACCATAGATGGTTACCACTATGGGTACTGAACCATAGATGGTTATCACTATAGGTACTTGTACATATGTTACTCTGCTTGCTTTTGGGGTTAGGGTTGGGGTGTTCTACCTGTTGGTATTGTTCTGTGGTACACTCCGGTTGGCTCCGCCTTCCTATAGGGGTATAAAGGTCACTGCACTTCCTAGTGACCCTTTAGTCTAGGATTGTATTGTTAAGCAGTATGCTCTATTCTTGTTGCTAATAAAAGCCTTTATTTCCCAAGAACGATCGAGCATCTCGAGTGAATTAATCGCGCATCACTGTGTAAAACACTCATTAGGCCACTCTTGGTGTATTGTAGTTCTGGTCGCTACCACACTATAGGAAGGATGTGATTGCAATAGACAGGGTGAAAAGAAGATTCATCAGGATGCTGCCTGGGCTGGAGATTTTCAGCTATGAAGAGAGAGGCTGGTTAGGCTGGGGTTGTTTAGAACAGAGATGGTTGATGGGAGAACCTGATCAAGGTCCACAAAATTATGAAGGATATAGATAGGGTAGATAGGAAGAAATATGTCCCCTTGGTAGAAGGGTCAGTAACTAGGGGCATAGGTTTAAGGTAAGGGGTAGGAGATTTAGAGGATTTGAGGAAAGCTTTTTAACCGGGGGTCGTGGGAATCTGGAACTCACTGACTGAAAGCGTGGTAGAGACGGGAACCCTCACAACATTTAAAAATCGTTTAGATAAGCACTTGAAATGCAATAGCATACAAATCAAATGCTGCAAAATGGGATTAGGATAGCTGGGGGTTGATGGCCGGTGCACACACGATGGGCCAAAGGATTCCTTGCTGTGCTGTAAAGCTCTGCGGCTCGAGAACTCTGTGGCAGTGCTTCATTGTCAGAGATGCTGTTATTTAGAGGAATTATTGAATCTGAAACCTGTTTGGACATTCCAATGCTGATTACCCATTGCCTCTAAATCAGGAGAAAGAGCAACTTCTGTTCTGGCAAGAAATTTCCTTCAATCAATACAACCAAGGCAACAGGTTAACTGACCCAAAAGCAAAATAGAGAAGAAAACCAGAGATTTGTTGCCACGATTCTCCCAAAAGCGCTGAATTGGTGGGAGAACTGTTCTAAATCCCGACTGTTCTGTCAGTTTAGCTTCTCACCTGAATCTCCGCATTCTGCGCACTGCAGAGATCCCAGTCGTGAATCTCAGGGGGGAGGGGCCTATTTGTGCCGAAGTCTGACAGTTCTGGAACTCTGCACATGCACAGTGGCTCCGAACTGTCAGTCTCCCCGTTTGCTGGCCAGCTCGACCCGGGACCCCCACAGTGCCTGATCGCGGCCCCCACAACAATTCCCGGGCCAGCCCTGACCGCCCCCCCCCCCCCGCCCCGGAGCGCCCCAATGTACAGCCCACCCCCACAACAGCAGCGATCTCCCCACCCCCCCTCACCCCACGCTGAACCCCCGGGGTCAGACCCATCCCCCAGAGGCAACCACCCCCAGCAGACCACCCACCCCCAGCCCGCCCTAATCACTGTTCCCCTTCTATCCCAGACCGTTCCTGTCTGCAGAGTGGCAACGGGACCCTCCCACCCCCACTGATCACCCCTAGGCCCCACCCACAATAGGCCCCACCCCCTTGGCACTGCTCAATGCCTGATGGGCAGTGCCATGGTGCCCCTGGGCATGGGCACTTTGCCCCTTGGGCACTGCCAGGGTGCCAATGCCCAGCGGGCACCACCACCCCACCACCCAACACCCTGTGGGGCCCCGATTGCCTCATCCGTCATTCTGGCGGGGTCACCCGCTAGTTCCCCGAGCTAGTCTTGGGGAGCTAGTCTGAACCCTGCCAGAATGAAGTACTCCTGGCAGGGTGGGAGATTCAATCGGGACCTGAAAGGTCCTGATAATTAACTAATATACATATTTAAAATACATGCCAAAAAGATTTAATTGACTTACCTGCCTTGCTGCCGGTTTCCAGCGTGGTCTGACCGGCGACTGTTCATTGGCTCTGGGAGATGTGCATGCATTCCTGGTGCATGTGCAAATCCCTGTTCAAGGCCGCAGACGCCCGTCTCCCACCACGACCTGACAGAAAAGTTGCGGGTCACAATGGGAGAATCGCAGCCACTTTTTTTTTGTTCACAGATGCTATTTGATCTGTTGAGCATTTTGTTCTTTATTTCAGATTAGTGACATTATAAGAGACGGGTGATGTTTAATAGTTGAAAGAAAGAGACATCAAGATTTCATGTTTTAAACATTTTACTGTAACAAATGGTTAAAATTGCTCTTAACTAAACACCATTGTATTTTTGTAGGCAACTTGCACTTTAAATCTCCAGAGAAGAACATTCCCCTTTTATATTATCACCTATTGCAGTCCATGGAATTACAGTCCCTTAGCAAACAATCCACAGTTGCTCCCAGCTTTCAATGAGTATCCATGCCCCTGTTCCGCTAAGTAGTAATTTCAACTGATCATCCCCAGGCACTTGCTTCATAAGAACATAAGAACTAGGAACAGGAGTAGGCCATCTGGCCACTTGAGCCTGCTCTGCCATTCAATAAGGTCATAGCTGATCTTCTTGTGGACTCAGCTCCACTCACCATAACCCTTAATTCCTTTACTGTTCAAAAATCTATCTATCTTTGCCTTAAAAATATTCAATGAGGTGGCCTCAACTATTTCACTGGGCAGGGCGTTCCACTGATTCACAACCCTTTGGGTGAAGGAGTTCCTCTTCAACTCAGCCTTAAATCTCTTCCCCCTTATTTTGAGGCTGAGTTCTAGTTTCACTTGCCAGTGAAAATAACCTCCTTCTATCTTATCTATTCCCTTCATAATTTTATATATTTCTATGAGATCCCCCCTCATTCTTCTAAATTCCAATGAATATAGTCCCAGTCTACTCAGTCCCTCCTCATAAGCCAACACTCTCAGCTCCAGAACCAACCTAGTCAATCTCCTCTTCACCCCCTCCAGTGCCAGTACATCCTTTCTCAAGTAAGGAGACCAAAGCGGTACATAGTATTCCAGGTGTAGCCTCACCAGCACCTTATACAGCTGCAACATAACCTGCCTGTTTTTAAACACTATCCCTCTAGCAATGAAAGACAAAATTCCATTTCCCTTCTTAATTACCTGCTGCACCTGCAAATCAACTTTTGCAATTCATGCACAAGGACACCCAGGTCCCTCTGCACAGCAGCATGCTGTAATTTTTTTACCATTTAAATAATAGTCCATTTTTTAGTTTTCAGAGAGTTTCTTAAGTCTACCACCAATAATAAAGCCTGTTTCGATGATCTTTCTTCCCCATAGCTATGCCAGAATAAATCTTCCAGAATCCATAAAAGGCTGCAGGATGCATCTCGTCAAGTATCGACTCTGTCCTTTTTGAATCTGACTATAATAGCTCACAAAGTCAAACAATATTTTCTCTCTGGTGACATGTTCTCCCCCCGCCCCCGAGACTGACATCGGTCGCCAGCATCGGGACATCTGGGTCTTTCCCTGTTCGTCACGCCGATTGATGGGTGTGGTGAGCTGGTAAGGTCGCGCCCATTAAGTCCTTCATTTACTCTAAATTTAAAGATACAGTCACAAAATATAATAATCTTACAATCTTCATAATGGTAATATTGGGAATATCTCTCAAGTGCAATACTGCTGCTTTTTTACATAACTATTTCTGTCATTCAAATGTAATTGATTGCCAAAATAAGGTGTAATAAATAGAAGTTATGCTTTCCAGTGAAACCATACACATTTTAATTTTGAAATGCTATCTGTAATTACATGCAGTGGCTTAAAACATTTCAGTGTGATAAAGGCACTGCATATTTTAATAACAACCATACAAGTTTATCTTGAATACTAAACATATGGGGGTACAATTTCCACTTTTCCCTTTTAGTTTTGCACCCAGATTCCAGTCCAATCCCTGAACAAATGCAAAAAAAAAATCAGGGTATTTTAAACATGAATTATATCTAGAACACTCACTTTTATCATTTTTTGACATCTTTCATGCTGGTTTCACATTCAATTCACCAAGACCAGGCTTACCTTCAAAACTGGCCACTCCCTGGGCTGAAATTGAGTTCCTGCCAATTGCACTGGTTAGGGATACCTCAAGTTTCATTAATTTACTGAGTGGCACAAGCACATAAAAAAAAAATTATACATCAAAATATATTAATTTAGTAATAAGATGACTAGTATAAACCGGTATAGATTTTTTGTAGCCGCTTCCAGTAACTTAAAAACAGGTTACTCATGGTTGAGGATGAGACACTTTATTAAAGTGTTTATTTTTCATGATAAATCTATTATAAACCTATTGTCAACTGAATTAATAAAGGTGAACCAGGTTACCATACTTAATTATATATGATGTATATTTCTTAATGCATACAAAATGAAGTTTATATTCTATCATGCTGTTCAACCAAACCATGTGCCAAAATTTACATTTGTGATTATACAAATGCATTTTAGTGGAGAATTGAACTGTGAACCGAATAGTGTAAGTTTGAGATGCAATTTCCTGTATCCATCCAAAGTGAAAACTTTACCAAATAATACATGATACCAATGGTCCTGGTGAAACCTTCGCTTTGGTGAGATAGCATAGTACTGGAACTTTTGGGAGCAGGTTTCAGCAGAGGCCAGTTAAATTAGATTGTTATTTTAGTACTTTTACTTGGTGAGTCACAGTGGTTAGTGAAGAATTAAGAAGTGGGAAAAAAAGGCCAATTGATCCATTGATCCTATTCCTATTGACAGAACCTCTTAGCATACTTTTCAATCCACTCTGTCTCCCAAAAGAAATTTTTTTCAGCCACTTATATTAGTTATTTGAAAACAAGGATTGACATGGTTAATTTTAATTAACACTGTACTGATTAGCAGTCAGTATTCTGCTTTTTCTATTACATTTCTGTCCTGTATTTTAGACCTCCTGCACTAACCCCTCCAACTCAATGGTCAAAACGTAAACAGGGCAGCACATTGGCGCAGTGGTTACCACTGCTGCCTCACAGCGCCAGTTACCCAGATTTGATTCCTGGCTTGGGTCACTGATTGTGCGGAGTCTGCACGTTCTCCCCGTGTCTGGGTGGATTTCCTCCGGGTGCTCCTGTTTCCTCCCACAATCCGAAAGACGTGCTAGTTAGGTGCATTGGCTATGCTAAATTCTCCCTCAGTGTACCCAAACCAGCACCGAAGTGATGGGACTAGGGGATTTTCACAGTAACTTCATTTCAGTGTTAATGGGAGCCTACTTGTGACACTAAATAAACTTTTAAACTTTAGAATAGATTTGCTTAGAGTTGACCAGTTTTTCGTCCTGCCTATATATTTCCCCATGGTGACTGAAATTCTGAACTTATAGATAATGGGCAGAGTGAAAGGCCTTCCCAATAAAAATGTGAGAGTTGGCAAATCACCAACAGGATATAAAAGGCTCATTAAGTGGCCTTTGTTTTCTTTCTCTTTATGGAAAGGTTTGGGCTTTAAAAGCACAAACAATCATCCAAGTGGTCTAGCTTATGGTGCCAGCCAAGTAATGCTGACTGAATAAACAAGAATGAAAGCAAAAGACAAATTTTAAAAATAGCAATTTCTGTATGGACCAGAACAGGTGAGATTAAGGATGTTTAAACCCTGATATGATGTGGAGATGCCAGCGTTGGACGGGGGTAAACACAGTAAGGAGTCTAACAACACCAGGTTAAAGTCCAACAGGTTTATTTGCTAGCAAACGCCATTAGCTTTCGGAGCGCTGCTCCTTCATCAGGTGAGTGGGAGTTCTGTTCACAAACAGGGCATATAAAGACACAAACTCAATTAACTGGTGGCGTTTGCTACCAAATAAACCTGTTGGACTTTAACCTGGTGTTGTTAGACTCCTTACTGTGTAAATCCTGATAGACAAAGTTGTTGCTGCTAGCAGTGACAGCAGATATAAATGCAGAGAGGATCAACTATTTTTGAATTCTGACAGTTGAGATTCTTTTTTTTTGAGAAGTTCAGATTCTGGATTTTCCAGATTGTATTGTTCTCTTGACTTGAATTTTCTCTTCCTGACTCAGAGCAAACCTGAGTCAGGATGGCCAAAGTAGACATACATAAGGCCGCAAGTTTGAATTGGGTTAGCAATTTAAATCCCTGCAGAAATTAAAATGTTCCTGCCTTTGGCATTTTTGTATCAATGGGTGGGTTCCTGAAACCTGTCGGAATACCATCAGGTAAATTAGTTCATGAATATTGGGGGAAGCCTGTTGAGGATGTGAGAACTTTTGGTAGGTAAATTTAAAAGCTGTTGCCAATACATCTGGCAACTGTATCTACAGAAACAGTTGTAACAGATGACCAGACACCTGTTTTTCCTGACAGCCTCATTATGAATGCTTGACTGAGCTCCAAGAATGGGTAATCCACTCAGCACATCAGGCAAAGTTGGCACAGCTTGTTTGATTTTTGATTTGATTTGATTTATTATTGTCACATGTATTAACATACACAGTGAAAAGTATTGTTTCTTGCACGCTATACAGACAAAACATACCATTCATAGAGAAGGAAACGAGAGAGTGCAGAATGTAGTGTTACAGTCAGAGCTCGGGTGTCGAGAAAGATCAACTTAATGCCAGGTAAGTCCATTCAAAAGTCTGACAGCAGCAGGGAAGAAGCTGTTTTTGAGTCGGTTGGTACGTGACTTCAGACTTTTGTATCTTTTTCCCAAAGGAAGGAGGTGGAAGAGAGAATGTCCGGGGTGCGTGGGGTCCTTAATTATGCTGGCTGCTTTGCCGAGGCAGTGGGAAGTGGAGACAGAGTCAATGGATGGGAGGCTGGTTGCGTGATGGATTGGGCTACATTCACGACCTTTTGTAGTTCCTTGCAATCTTGGGCACAGCAGGAGCCATACCAAGCTGTGATACAACCAGAAAGAATGCTTTCTATGGTGCATCTGTAAAAGTTGGTGAGAGTCGTAGTTGACATGCCAAATTTCCTTAGTCTTCTGAGAAAGTAGAGGCGTTGGTGGGCTTTCTTAACTATAGTGTCAGCATGGGGGGAACCAGGACAGGTTGTTGGTGATCTGGACACCTACAAACCTGAAGCTCTCGACTTTTTCCACTTCATCCCCATTGATGTTGACAGGGGCATGTTCTTCTTTATGTTTCCTGAAGTCGATGACAATCTCCTTTGTTTCGTTGACATTGAGGGAGAGATTATTGTCGCCGCACCAGTTCACCAGATTCTCTATCTCATTCCTGAACTCTGTCTCATCACTGCTTGAGATCTAATCCACTACAGTAGTGTCGTCAGCAAACTTGAAAATCGAATTGGAGGGGAATTTGGCCGCACAGTCATAGGTGTATAAGGAGTATAGTAGGGGGCTGAGAACACAGCCTTATGGGGAACCAGTGTTGAGGATGATCGTGGAGGAGGTGTTGTTGCCTATCCTGACTGATTGTGGTCTGTGAGTTAGGAAGTTCAGGATCCAGTCGCAGATGGAGGTGCCGAGGTCCAGGCCACGGAGTTTGGAGATGAGTTTCGTGGGAATAAAGTGTGAGTGAAAGTTTTGATTGATTGACATTTTATACCCATTTCTTTTAAATGGTTTTTCAATGCTTGTATGTTTATTTAAACAGGATTGAAAGGTGTGAAGTGGCTGAAAGCTTTTTATATTGATGCTATGAATGGCCGTCAATGACTGACCCAGGTTGTAAACTGAGCAGATCTTAGTTTTATAGACTGTTTATTGTTGTCAGTTTCAGTATCATTTCAAAGACTTTGCAGGCTTGCCATAGTGGATACTGGGAGGGTAGATATGGAGAATATGTGGAGAGCATGGAACAGGATGGGGGTAATGGATTGGATCTGGAAGGGACATGGGGGATATGAGAGGAACGCCAATGTGATGAGAGAATAGGTGGTTGGATGTGAGGGAGTGAGGGGTTGAGGTTGTGAGGGGATGTGGAGCCTATCAACCATATACAGGACTGTACTAAGATCCCAGAGAGCTCAGTTGCACCTGTAAGACAACTTGCCTTCCACCCAACCTGCATAGTAGTTGCCTTGTGCCTGCCTATGGAGGCAGCTGACCGAAACCACACCTGCCCACATGCCTCAGAGATGAAAATGCTGTGGAGTGGGAGGACATGATGAGTTTGGGAAAGTTGGAAAATGACCCCACTATGTTTCACAAAGCAGAGAGGAACATCCAACCCCTTTTTGCATTAATCATTCCACATGATGTAATGTGCTGCAAGCACAACCTGTTATGTGCAGCTGACATTCAAACTGTGATGTTTTGAAGAAAGAAAGACCTCATGCCCTCAGGATGTCCCAGAAAAACATTACAGCCAAAAAGTATGTTTGATATGTTGTGACTTATAACATAGAAATTGCACAGCTAGGAATTTATCCACTTTGGGGATCGGGACCAAGAATGTTTCTGGTCTGTGCTGGTTTAATAGTGATGCGGAGATGCCGGCGTTGGACTGGGGTAAACACAGTAAGAAATCTCACAACACCAGGTTAAAGTCCAACCCCTCACTCCCTCGCATCCAACCACCTATTCTCTCATCACATTAGCATGCCTCTCATATCCCCCATGTCCCTTCCAGATCCAATCCATTACCCCCATCCTGTTCCATGCTCTCCACATCTTCTCCAACTCAGTTTGTAAATTGAGTTTGTGTCTTTATATGTTCTGTTTGTGAACAGAACTCCCACTTACCTGACGAAGGAGCAGCGCTCCGAAAGCTTGTGGCTTTTGCTACCAAATAAACCTGTTGGACTTTAACCTGGTGTTATGAGACTTCTTACTGGTTTAGTAGAACAGAACAGCAATTTTAGCAAAGATATTAAAACTGCTAATTTTTAGTGGAGAAAGAACCAGCAAACATTATTACCAATAATCACTATCCAACAACTAGTACTAGCTACAGGAAGTAAACCATAGAATCCCTACAGTGCAGAAGGAGGCTATTCGGCCCATCGAGTCTGCACCGACAACAATCCCATCCAGACCCAATCCCCATAATCCCATGTATTTACCCTGCTAATCCCCCTGACACTAAGGATAATTTATCATGGTCAATCAACCTAACCCACACATCTTTGGACTGTGGGAGGAAACCGGAGCACCTGAAGGAAACCCACGCAGATACTGGGAGAACACAGACAGTGACCTGAGGCCGGAATTGATTCCAGCCTCGGGTCACTCTGTGTTCTCCCAGTGTCTGTGTGGGTTTCCTTTGGGTGCTGTGAGGCAGCAGCGCTAACCACTGTGCCACTGTGCTACCCATAGTGCAGTGAAGGTAAATTCAACCTTGGCTATCATGTCTCTTATAGTCAGTTACCTAACACGTTAAGAGATGGAGATGCCAGTAGAATTTATTTTTCACATAGAAACGCAGACATTGAATTCTGTTAAAGTAAATGTAAACACTTGTGCACATTTTATCCATCACTTTTTCTGTGTCATACCTGAGGCATCAGAGTTCAGAAATTTGTGTCTGCAAGTTTCTTACAGCTGATGTTTTCAGATTTCATATTCATAAATAGCAGCAAACCTTAACCGGAAAAGTGTAGAAAGGCAATGTATGAGCATCGTGAAGAATTTGGCAATAAAGGAAAGAAGATGAACCAGTAAAATTAGTCAAAAACATTATTTGAGTTCACATTCTTAAACTTTTTCCTGACTGAAAATGTATCAAAATGCAACAACTGTAACATAAGAAATCCTCAAAAATCTTACGGGTAAATTATTCTTACTTCACACAGTTAATCACAATAACTGTGTTGGGAGCTAAAGGCTGAATTTCAAGAACTGTTGCTTGTTTGGTTTCACTAACTATTTTATCTGCAATTGCATTGCTACGTTTTGATTGGCTGCAGTACATGTCCTTTGGAAGAAGTCCCTCTCCTCCTCATTTTGGCTTTAGAATGCAATTCAGGATACCTGACGTTTGAGTGCAAAGGATGTCATTGACATGAAGACTAAACAATCACAGACTGAAGCAGAACGTACTGTTTTAAATCCATTCCACACATATCCAGTGATGGAAAATCCAGAAGCATATGAGGTAACTGAATATTTTTGTATAAAAAGTGCTAAGCAATGTAAACTATGCACTTTTGGACTTCATTGGAAGTAAATGATGTAAATAGCTATAGACAGGGAGCTACTCTTTATGCAATATATGTTTATTAAAGCAGCCCCCATATGTTTATTTACTGTTCCAAGGACAGACCCCACTCCACTCATAACACTCCTTTACCCTGCATGTAAAGGCTCAGATTTAGGTGTTGGCCTTCTTTGGGTTTCTTTGTATGCTTACTAAAATGATTCTATAATTTGACATTGAGCCACTTTGTCCCTATCGCCTCAGTACTCAACAGAAGAATCAGACAGCCAAGTAGACTGATATAGTTGTGTAGAAAATCAATAGGTCCAACCACACCCCCCATTAGAGACTGGGAGGAACTTGTGAAGAAAGACAGACAATAAAATGGCTAGGTCACATGTTTTATGATGTCATCCGCACTGGGCATGCTCATATTATATGAATACATTGCAACCCCCATGCCAAGTTTTTTTCAGGTTAACTATTTGCTCACTCAGAAGAGAATTTAAGTCTTGCATTTCTCTAACGTTTCTCAGGAACACTGGATGTCTCAAAGTCCTTTAAAGACAATGAGGTACATTTGAAGTGTAGTCACTACTATAACATGGGAATCATGGCAGCCATTTTGGGCACAGCAAACTCCCACAAAAAACAATGTGACAATGAGATGCTGATCAAGGGATAAATATTAGTCAGGACACCTGGGATAACTTCCCTGCTTGTCTTCAAAATAGTGTCATGGCATCTTCTGGGCCTTTGTTTAATGTCTTACATGAAATTCGGCACTCTGACAGTGCAGAACACCATCATTATTGCACTGGTGTGTTAGCGTTTATTTTTATGCTCAAGATCAGGATTGGAACTTGAACCCAACTACTTATGACTCATAAGTAAACTTACTACCAACTGAGCCACAGCTGACTGATAGGAGCTGAAAATATAAAGCCAAAATGCAGGAATCTTTGAAGAAATTCTTCAGAAATGCTTCACCAGCTCTTCCCCCAGTCCACCTCCAACACACACCTACTAACAGCTCATGGATATTCTATCAGAAGTTGTGGAGAGGAAGAACATAGTGTATATATATTTAAATATGAGCTTGTATGTAAAAAGGTCATGGAATATTATGGGACTATGCCTTTCTAGCTGTTTGCCTAATGCCCAAGCATGATTAGGCTCTAAGAACGCCGATGTGATTTTGGTATTTGATATTCCTATAATGTCCAGAAAAGGAACTAAATCTTAAAGGGGCAGCAAAGTGGTCAAATGCAACGTTATTTTAACAACCTTTTGCATTGTCTCTTCAGCTGCCCTGGAAATAGCCAGCACCGATGCACTGCCACAATCATTTCCCATCCTGTCCCGTGGGTTCACCAATGAAAAAAGGAATTGGCTGAAATATGATAATTTCCCTTAATTGGAAAATTGTCGAGAGGTGACAAAAGCCCAGAGCCAGCAGGTAGTGACATAAAGTTCTGACCCAATGGCATCATCGCTACCGCAATGGGATTTTACCAGGGGCATGGAGGGATGATGGCATGGTGTCACAACCCACCAGCTGGAATGCAGAGGAGAAGCCACATGGCCAAACATTTTAAATTTATTTGAGAATTTCTTGGATGCTTGCCTGTGTATGAAGTGCAGTGGGGTGATGTAAATCTCCTTTCTGAAGAGAATCCATAATTTTCTGATGGAGGTCCACCCACCACCCATTTCCGCGCCCCCCCGCCCCCCCCGCCCCCCTCCCCCAACCACCCTATTTGAAGATGCTTCCAGCCCTGGGAAGGCTTGCCCACAGAAATTGTTCTAAGGTTATTTTACAAAGTTCCAGAAAACCTAATCAGGAACATAAGAACATAAGAACATAAGAAATAGGAGCAGGAGTAGGCCATCTAGCCCCTTGAGCCTGCCCCGCCATTCAATAAGATCATGGCTGATCTGAAGTGAATCAGTTCCACTTACCCGCCTGCTCCCCATAACCCTTAATTCCCTTTCCGATCAGAAATCCATCTATCCGTGACTTAAACACATTCAAGGAGGTAGCCTCCACCACTTCAGTGGGCAGAGAATTCCAGAGATTCACCACCCTCTGAGAGAAGAAGTTCCTCCTCAACTCTGTCCTAAACTGACCCCCCTTTATTTTGAGGCTGTGCCCTCTAGTTCTGGTTTCCTTTCTAAGTGGAAAGAATCTCTCCACTTCTACCCTATCCAGCCCCTTCATTATCTTATATGCCTCTATAAGATCCCCCCTCAGCCTTCTAAACTCCAACGAGTACAAACCTAATCTGCTCAATCTCTCCTCATAATCTACACCCCTCATCTCCGGTATCAACCTGGTGAACCTTCTCTGCACTCCCTCCAAGTCCAATATATCCTTTTGCAAGTAAGGGGACCAAAACTGCACACAGTATTCCAGCTGCAGCCTCACCAATGCCTTGTACAGATGCAGCAAGACTTATCTGCTTTTATATTCTATCCCCCTCGCGATAAATGCCAACATCCCATTTGCCTTCTTGATCACCTGCTGCACCTGCAGACTGAGTTTTTGCGACTCATGCACAAGGACCCCCAGGTCCCTTTGCACAGTAGCATGTTGTAATTTTTTTCCATTTAAATAATAATCCAATTTGCTATTATTTCTTCCAAAGTGAATAACCTCACATTTGCCAACGTTATACTCCATCTGCCAGATCCTCGCCCACTCACTCAGCCTATTCAAATCTCTCTGCAGACCTTCCGCTTCCTCCACACAATTCACTCTCCCACTTATCTTCATGTAGTCAGCAAACTTTGTTACCCTACACTCAATCCCCACCTCCAGATGAATCTATGTAAATAGTAAACAGTTGAGGCCCCAGTACCGATCCCTGTGGCACGCCACTAGTCACCATCTGCCAACCAGAAAAGCACCCATTTATTCCAACTCTCTCTGCTTCCTGTTGGATAGCCAATCCCCAATCCACGCTAACACCCTACCCCCAACTCCGTGTGCCCCAATCTTCTGCAGCAACCTTTTGTGAGGCACCTTATCGAATGCCTTTTGGAAATCCAAAAACACCACATCTACCGGTTCCCCTCCGTCAACCACATTAGTCACATCCTCATAAAAGTCCAGTAAGTTCGTCAAACACGACTTTCCTCTCATGAATCCATGTTGCGTCTGCTTGATCGAACCATTCTTATCCAGATGGCCCGCTATTTCTTCTTTAATGATAGATTCCAGCATTTTCCCAACTACAGACGTCAAGCTAACCGGCCTGTAGTTACCCGCCTTTTGTCCACTTCCTTTTTTAAACAGCGGTGTAACAGTAGCCGTTTTCCAGTCAGCCGGCACTACCCCAGAGTCCAGTGAATTTTGATAAATAACCACTAACGCATCCGCTATTACCTCTGACATTTCTTTCAGTACCCTGGGATGTATTCCATCCAGGCCCGGGGACTTGTCCACCTTCAGTTCTACCAAGCATTGCCTCTCTAGTAACAAAAATTGTATTGAGTACCTCTCCTCCTACCAACACTCGATCGTTAATATTCGGTAAACTATTTGTGTCTTCCACCGTGAAGACCGACACAAAAAACCTATTTAAAGTCTCAGCCATTTCCTCGTTTTTCACTATTAAGTCCCCCCTCTCGTCCTCCAAGGGTCCAACATTCACTCTAGCCACTCTATTCCTTTTTATATATTTGTAAAAACTTTTACTGTCATTTTTTATGTTTAGAGCTAGTTTAGTTTCATAACCTATCTTTCCTTTCTTTATCGCTTTCTTAGTCATTCTTTGTTGTTTTTTATAGCTTTCCCAATTTTAAAGATTTCCCAAGAAGAAGTTTTTAAATGGCTGCAGGTAACCCTTAAAGTGTAATCTATGATAGGGATAGAAAATTGAAGTACATGCTCACAGTGGCTCAGTAAAGAGGTATGGACAACACTGTTCCATTTGCTGAAGAAAAGTTGGGTTGCGGTAGGTACATCAAAGGGGCTGTTTGAGGCCAAAGCAACCTCCAGTAAAAATGTATGTTGTTACCTGCATGGTAGGAGGTCATTGACTAAATCCATGCAGTCACCCCAATCTCCTGCACTCGCTACACATGAAGATAGATTTTGCTGGTTTGAAGGTGATTCAAAGTGTGCTCCTCACATTTGCACACATTAAGGATGACACAAACATAATATTAGGATTTTTACATGTTCTGGAATATAGTATTTCAGAATTTCACACAATTGATTTTTTGATTTGATTTGATTTATTATTGTCACATGTATTAACATACAGTGAAAAGTATTGTTTCTTGTGCATTATACAGACAAAGCATGCCGTAGATAGGCTGGAAAATTGGGCGGGGATCCTGGATTCAGGATTCAATCCTGGACCGGGGAGCGGCGCGGGCTTGGAGGGCCGAAGGGCCTGTTCCTGTGCTGTATTGTTCTTTGTTCTTTTTGTTCTTTTGTTTATAGAGAAGGAAACGAAAGAGTGCAGAATGTAGTGTTACAGTCATAGCTAGGGTGTAGAGAAAGATCAACTTAATGCAAGGTAGATCCATTCAAAAGTCTGACGGCAGGAGGGAAGAAGCTCTTCTTGAGTCGGTTGGTACGTGACCTCAGACTTTTGTATCTTTTTCCGACGGAAGAAGGTGGAAGAGAGAATATCCGGGGTGCGTGGGTCCTTAATTATACTGGCTGCTTTGCCGAGGCAGCAGGAAGTGTAGACAGAGTCAATGGATGGGAGGCTGGTTTGCGTGATGGATTGGGATACATTCACAACCTTTTGTAGTTTCTTGCGGTCTTGGGCAGAGCAGGAGCCATACCAAGCTGTGATACAACCAGAAAGAATGCTTTCTATGGTGCATCTGTAAAAATTGGTGAGAGTCCTAGCTGACATGCCAAATTTCCTTCGTCTTCTGAGAAAGGAGAGGCATTGGTGGGCTTTCTTAACTATAGTGTTGGCCTGAAGGGGCCAGGACAGGTTGTTGGTGATCTGGACACCTAAAAACCTGAAGCTCTCGACTCTTTTTACTTCATCCCCATAGATGTAGACAGGGGCATGTTCTCCTTTATGCTTCCTGAAGTCGATGACAATCTCCTCCTTTTTGTTGACATTGAGAGAGAGATTATTGTCGCCGCACCAGTTCACCAGATTCTCTATCTCATTCCACTATGGTGGTGTCGTCAGCAAACTTGAAAATCGAATTGGAGGGGAATTTGGCCACACAGTCAGAGATGTATAAGGAGTGTTGTAGGGGGCTGAGAACACAGCCTTGTGGGGCACTGGTGTTGAGGATGATCGTCGAGCAGGTGTTGTTGTCTATCCTTACTAATTGTGGTCTATGATTTAAGAGGTTCAGGATCCAGTCGCAGACGGAGGAGCTCACGCCCAGGCCCTGGAGTTTAGAGATGAGTTTTGTGGGAATAATGGTGTTGAAGGCTGAGCTGTAGTCAATAAATAAGAGTCTGACATAGGTGTCTTTGTTATCTAGGTGTTCCAGGGTTGAGTGCAGGGCCAGGGAGATGGCGTCTGCTGTGGACCTGTTGTGGCAATAGTTAAACTGTAGTGGATCCAAGCAATCCGGGAGGTTGGAATTGATTTGTGCCATGACTAGCCTTACGACGTACTTTATAACGATGGGCACGCGGCTTGGTTTTTCTTAGGTACCGGGATGATGGTTGTCTTCTTAAAGCATATAGGGACCTCAGATTGTTGTAAAGAGAGGTTGAAGATGTCTGCGAATACTCCCGCCAGCTGATCCGCACAGGATCTGAGTACTCGTCTGGGTGTCCCATCCGGGCCAGTCGCTTTCCGTGGATTGACCTTCAAGAAAGCTGCTCTGACATCTGCAATGGTGACCCCGGTACAGATTCACCCCGGACTTCCAGGGTGGGGGGCATGCTCTCGCTGACCTCTTGCTCAAAATGGGCACAGGATGCATTGATCTGATCAGGGTGGGATGCGTTGTAGCCAGTGATTTTACATGCCTTCATCTTGTAGCCTGTTATGTTTTGCAGACCTTGCCATAGTCAGCGGGGGTCTGTGTAGCTAGCCTGGGTCTCTAGCTTGGTCCAGTACTGTCTTTTGGCATCTTTGATGGATCTCCTATTGACTTCCCATTGCACACAGTTTTATTGTGCAAAATTTACACAACGTACTTCCATTATAGGTATAGGTGGCAAATCAAACAGAGGTATGTGTCACAGAGGGACCAAAGTCATTGATGGCGATATTAACCTTGATCACCTATAAGTCATAGAATCCCTACAGTGCAGAAGGAGGCTATTAGGCCCATCGAGTCTTCACCGACCACAATCCATTCCAGGCCCTATTCCCGTAACCCCACATATTTAACCTGCAAATCCCCCTGACACTAGGGTTAATTTAGCATGGCCAATCAACCTAACCCACACATCTTTGGACTGTGGGAGGAAACCGGAGCACCCGGAAGAAACCCACACGGTCATGGGGAGAATGTGCAAACTCCACACAGACAGTGACCCGATGCCGGAATTGAACCCAGGTCCCTGGCGCTGTGAGGCCATGAAGTGGAGAAGCCAGCGTTGGACTGGGGTAAACACAGTAAGACGTCTCACAACACCAGGTTAAAGTCCAACAGGTTTACTTGGTAGCACAAGCCACTAGCTTTCGGAGCGCTGCTCCTTCATTAGGTAAGTGGGAGTTCTGTTCACAAACAGGGCATATAAAGAAACAAACTCAATTTAAAAAATAATGGTTGAAATGCGAGTCTTTACAGGTAATCAAGTATTAAAGATACAGACAATGTGAGTGGACAGAGGGTTAAGCACAGGTTAAAAAGATGTGCATTGTCTCCTGCCAGGACAGTTGGTGAGATTTTACAAGACCAGGCAAGTCGTGGGGGTTACAGATAGTGTGACATGAACCCAAGATCCCGGTTGAGGCCATCCTCATGTGTGCGGAACTTGGCTATCAGTCTCTGCTCAGTGACTCTGCATTGTCATCTGTCGTGAAGGCCGCCTTGGAGAACGCTTACCCAAAGATCAGAGGCTGAATGCCCGTGACCGCTGAAGTGTTCCCCAACAGGAAGAGAACACTCTTGCCTGGCGATTGCCGAGTGGTGTTCATTCATCCGTTGTCGTAGCGTCTGCATGGTCTCCCCAATGTAGCATGCCTCGGGACATCCTTTTCTGCAGCGTATCAGGTAGACAACGTTGGCCGAGTTGCAAGTGAATGTACCATGTACCTGGTGGATGGTGTTCTCACGTGAGATGATGGCATTTGTGTCGATGATCTGGCACATCTTGCAAAGGTTGCTGTGGCAGGGTTGTGTGGTGTCGTGGTCACTGTTCTCCTGAAGGTTGGGTAGTTTGCTGCGGACAATGGTCTGTTTGAGGTTGTGCGGTTGTTTGAAGGCAAAAAGTGGGGGTGTGGAGATGGCCTTGGTGAGATGTTCGTCTTCATCAATGACATGTTGAAGGCTCCGGAAAACATGTCGTAGCTTCTCCGCTCCGGGGAAGTACTGGATGACGAAGGGTACTCTGTCCGCCGTGTCCCGTGTTTGTCTTCTGAGGAGGTCGGTGCAGTTTTTTGCTGTGGGGCGTCAGAACTGTCAATCGATGACTCATGCGCCATATCCTGTTCTTATGAGGGCATCTTTCAGTGTCTGGAGGTGTCTGTTGCGATCCTCCTCATCTGAGCAGATCCTGTGTATACGGAGGGCTTGTTCATAGGGGATGACTTCTTTAACATGTTGCGGGTGGAAGCTGGAGAAGTAGAGCATTGTAAGGTTATCCGTGGGCTTGCGGTACAGTGAGGTGCTGAGGTGACCGTCCTTGATGGAGATGCGTGTGTCCAAGAATGCAACCAATTCCAGAGAGTAGTCCATGGTGAGTCTGATGGTGGGATGGAACTTGTTGATGTCATCATATAGTTGTTTCAGTGATTGTTCACCATGAGTCCAAAGGAAGAAAATGTCATCAATGTACCTAGTGTATAGCATCGGTTGAAGGTCCTGTGCGCTGAAGAAGTCTTGTTCGAACCTGTGCATGAAGATGTTGGCATATTGAGGTGCGTCTTTAGTCCCCATGGCTGTTCCGTGTGTCTGGATGAAGAACTGGTTGTTGAAGGTGAAGACATTGTGGTCCAGGATGAAGCGGATGAGTTGAAAAATTGCATCTGGAGATTGGCAGTTGTCGGCGTTGAGTACTGAGGCAGTTGCAGTAATGCCATCGTCGTGGGGGATGCTGGTGTAGAGTGTCAAGACATCCATTGTGACGAGGAGTGCTCCTGGTTCAACTGCTCCATGTGTGCTGAGTTTCTGTAGGAAGTCTGTAGTGTCGCGACAAAAGCTGGGGGTTCTTTGTACAGTGGGTTTCAGATTGCCCTCGACGTAGCCGGAGAGATTCTCGCACAGGGTCCCATTGCACGATACGATGGGACGGCCGGGTGTGTTTGCCTTCTGTATCTTTGGGAGGCAGTAGAGATCTCCAACGCGGGGAGTACGTGGGTTGAGAGCACGGAGGGCGCTCTGAAGATCCGGATCAAAGGTCTTGATCAGCCTGTTGAGTTGACGGGTGTGTTCTTTAGTCAGAGCTGTGGGTAACTGTCGGTAGTGTTCCTCGTTGTTCAGTTGTCGGTTCACTTCTTTGCAGTAATCTGTTCTGTTCAGTATGACGATGGCCCCTCCTTTGTCTGCTGGTTTGATGACAATGTTGTGGTTGGTCTTGAGAGTGCGGATGGTGTTGCGTTGTGCTTGGGTGATGTTCGGGGCTGTCTTGTGAGTGCGGCTGATGAATCTGGTGTTGACACACCTCCTGATGGCTTGGGCATACTTGTCAAGTCGAGGACAGCGGCCTTCCGGAGGAGTCCAATTCAACTCTTTCTTCGTCGTTGCCGCACTGCGGATCTCTCTGTCGGCTGTTCCAGTTCATTGGCTGTCTCATTGTGTCCACTGTTGGCCTCTTGGGGTTTGTGGAAGAACTCCCACAGCCTCATTCGCCTGATGAATTCCTTTGTGCCTGCTGCGAGACTGATGGGGTCTATTTTGCTAGTGGGGCAGGAATTGATCCCTCGGCTGAGAACTTCGATTTCATCTGGTTGAAGTGTGGAGTCTGACAAATTGACAATGGACTGCCCTGCAATGGTACTGTTTTCTACTGTGGTACCGGGGAATGCTTGGTTGCAGCTGGTGGTGATGCCAAGTTTCTCAAGTTTCCTGTTCTTGGTGTGCATGTAGATGGTGTAGTTCCTTTGTCTCATCTGCTTGGCAGAGTTTTGCAGCTGGTCTGCATCCTGAGCGCAAGTTGAGAATATGGACTCTATCTTGGTTTCCAGGCTGCGGCGTTTGCTGTAGAGCTGGTGTATGAGGTGGTTGAGGAGTGTGTGAGAGGTGCGACGGCAAAGTCTCTCAGCGTAGTCTGTGTTATAGGTTGACCTGAGTGGGTTCGTGATCTGTAGTCCTTTCGGTATCTTGTCTGCTTTTTTGCATCTTTGTAGAAACTTGATGCCTGTGTCGATATGCGCGATCTTCTTGGAGATCCTCTCCACTTGGAGCCGGCAATTTGCGGTGTCGATGGTAGCCATGATGTGGAGATGCCGGCGTTGGACTGGGGTAAACACAGTAGGAAATCTCACAACATCAGGTTAAAGTCCAACAGGTTTATTTGGTAGCACAAGCCACTAGCTTTCGGAGCGCTGCTCCTTCATCAGGTAAGTGGGAGTTCAGTTCACAAACAGGGCATATAAAGAAACAAACTCAATTTACAAAATAATGGTTGGAATGCGAGTCTTTACAGGTAATCAAGTCTTAAAGGTACAGACAATGTGAGTGGAGAGAGGGTTAAGCACAGGTTAAAGAGATGTGTATTGTCTCCAGCCACGACAGTTAGTGAGATTTTGCAAGCCCAGGCAAGTCGTGGGGGTTACAGATAGTGTGACATTAACCCAAGATCCCGGTTGAGGCCATCCTCATGTGTGCGGAACTTAGCTATCAGTCTCTGCTCAGCAACTCTGCGTTGTCGTGAGGCAGCAGTGCTAACCACTGTGCCACCGTGCTGCCCCCATTCTACAACTCCAACACAATTTCTTCGCCTTCCAGAAAGGCCCCGACAGTAGACAACTACTTACTGGTTACAAAAGGGCTATGTCTTGTAAAAATGTCAATGTAATGATGTTTCTGTGGCCAGATGTCAAGTTAATTGAGTGCAAGCCCTTTTTGTTCATTCACATTATGGGACTGATATGAAGAGCTCTCATCCTGCAGGAAGTTCTTGTGCAACTCTTTGCTTTTGGAGAACCCAGCTGTCTGGTGAAAGCTGTGTATTCTGTCCAGTCCATACTCCATTCTACAGATGTGAGAGTTGCCTTTCCAAACATTGTACTGCTACTGCGTGTGCACGGCACGGACTGAAACTACTTGGGCAGAATTCTCTGGCCTCATCCACTGCTGGTGAGAATGGAGAATTTGGCATTCCAGACAAAACTCCAATCACTTTCAGCAGCACCAGAAAATCCCAGCCGCGAACGAGCACAGAAGTTTTCAGCACTTGATTCACAGATAGTGTGGTTTGGAAAGATGTAATGGCATGAAAGTAATAAGCTGTGGTGACCTTTATCTTCACAAAAATAAACTAGCGTCTAATATAGATATTGTGTGTGGATCATTTTACGCTACAACATCCTGAATAGCCCTCAATCCATGCCTTGATATTTTGAGCAATAGTTGAACACATGAGAAAGTGGCACCAGGATTCTCAGATCTTGCATTGGAGGTGGAAAGAAGAAGTCATGCCTTGTGTCTGCAGAGGTGGCTTGAGGCTCTCCCACTATATGCTCAGAAGGTAGTAAGAGCTAACTGCAGAGGTATAAGCCAGGTCAATTCACAATCCACCCATCATTCATCTGTAAACAATCTCTGCCAGTCAGGGCTTATCTAACATTCATATGTTTTACCTCATGCTCACACATTTAATGGGCAAGATTCTCCAATCCTGTCCATGGTGGATTTGGTGGTGAGTGGGAATGGAGAATCTAGCAGGAGCCAAAAAGTCTGAAACCCAGCAGCATAAAATCGCTTAGCAATTCTCCCAGTGACAGGTTAATGGCGGTTCGCTCTTCCTGTCAGCTAATGAAGGCCATTTGCATTAATTGGCATCTCATGAACGCTCATTAAAACTGCTGGCCACTGGAATTCCATCAGGCCTGTCAATCTTGTATCGGCGTAAGAAGTCTCACAACACCAGGTTAAAGTCCAACAGGTTTATTTGGTAGCAAAAGCCACTAGCTTTCGAAGCAAGTGGTTTTTGCTACCAAATAAACCTGTTGGACTTTAAACTGGTGTTGTGAGACTTCTTACTGTGTTTGCCCTAGTCCAACGCCGGCATCTCCAAATCTCGTATCATGCCAGCATGAAGTTATGTTGGTCTAAAACCCGATTTCTAATGAATGGCGTGCACAAAGTGACCCTCAGTTTGCAAGAGATTGCAGGGTGAGTGCAACAACTTCCTGCCATAGTGTTGGACTGGTCCTGATGAGCTGTTCACCACTCTGTCGGGGCAGACTGGTTCCTGCCCTCCATCTCCATGCTGACCTGGTCTTCATGACAGCACTGTGCTGCTGGACCTATGGACCCCTCCTGTGTCATCGTCTCGGATGAGTACAGTGCCTGGAGTTGTGGAATAGAGAGGTTTTCTTGCCCCTGGTGTCATACATCAGTGTCTATCTGGACAGGATTGTGCTGTGCAACTCAACCACTGCAACAACTGTCTGAAGTTTGGCTGGGGGTACAGTATAAGGTGGGATGGCGATGGGGGGGAAGAAAGGGAGAGGAAGGGTTGGGTGGTGGTGGTGGTCTGATGAAGATAAGGGGGGGGGGAATGTGGAAGGAGAGCTGTGCGAGAAGGAAGACAGGGTGAGGCTCACAATAACAGGCAGAGGGGCAAGGAGGTAGATTCGGAATTTGAAAAATGGAAAGCTGATGGAAGACTGAGTGGAGCGAAACATGGCATGAAAAGTTTAGAAACAATGGGTCAAAGAGAAACCAAGGGTGGAATTTTCCCATATTTTTTGCAGTGTCAAGCTCTGACTAAAAACCAGCTGCACTGCCAAGATTTCTCTCTAAATCCTCAGCATCTCTGAAGAAAAACAGTGGGTGGGATTTACACTGTCAGTCTGGTGGGCCGGTGCCTGATAGAGCCAGCAAAGTCAGCTCCACAGAAATCGAGGTACCATCTTTATAGGACGTTCCGATCAGCGCTGAAAATGAATGGCCTCCAACACCCCACCTCCCCACTTCATCAGGTGAGATCCTTCGGACCGCTGCTCCTTCATCAGTTGACTCACCAGTTGAAGGAGCAGCACTCCAAAAGATCATGATTCCAAATAAACCTGTTGAACTTTAACCTGGTGTTGTGAGACTTCTTACTGTGCCCACCCCAGTCCAACGCCGGCATCTCCACAATACTTATGAGTTTAGTGCCAGTTGAACCAAACATAATTTTCTGACAGGGTAGTCATAGTAATGTAAACCTAAGAAATAGGAATGAACTGAAGATTGGTCTCGAAGATTTCAAGTGATGGGACTTTTCATCTTGCACTCATCAGGACAAATACAAGAATGCCAAATTTCAAATGGTCACAGCAATTAATACTTTAGAAGAAAAGGGAGCTGTTTGGTTGGCAGGTCAACTCTGCTTGGCTAAGGCATTGCCCTTCAGAAAGCAACAGGAAATTATAAGCTCCCCATGCTTCTGGGTAATTTAAAAATAGGTGCAAGGCTTGAACATTTTCTTTGCTTGCAGAGAATGGGCCTCTCTGTATGAATATTTATCACTTCCAGGAAATGTAAATGAGCCTTATTATGCTCAACTGATTATCTTAAATTGGGTGTTAGGGTAGTTTATGAGCATACTCAGGATTATTCAGCAAGTACTTCCCAATCAAGCAATCACATCTAACAGGGTCCTCCTTTTCCTTGGTTTGACCTACAGCATTCATTCTGTTTGGTGGTATCTGACTTTTATTGCTGGTGTTTTATAGTCAGCTCTGTATTATCTGTGACTATCTGCTAGCTTGGCTATATCTTGGTCAATCTTTTTGTCCCAATCTTGTTGCTTCCATTTGACCAGTCCAAGGACTCCTGATGCTGTGCATTGAATGACATCCCTTAACTTCTTCCAAGAATCTTCAATATTTATGTTGCCTCTGGGAAACCAGCAAGTTCTGTGGCTAATTTCTGTTCCAGCCCTGTCTTTCCACTGAGTCTTTTAGGTTAGTTATGTCAAGCTTCCTATGTAGTTTGACTCTGTGTCACAGTGCTGTGGGTGTTAAGTTCAAGTACACAATGCTCCTGACAAGTTGATGGTTGGATCCACACTCATTACCCCTAAGCCAGTGAGTCTGCACAATTCCTCGAGGTTGCTCTGTTGTATAGTATGTAGTCCAAATATGTGTCCTTGTTTAGATCCAAGGTGCATCTATGCTATTTTCAGTTTTTCGAAGATTATACATGTAATGGTGAGATCAAACTTTCTGCATTTAGAGAGAAGAAACTGGCTGTTGGAGTTTACTGTACCGTGGCATGGTGTCAACAGACCTAAGGAGCCAGTCAAATGAATGCAATGCCTAATGACCAATATCACAATTTCCATGGCAACAGCAAAATTGTTTTTTTAATATTCATTAATGGAATCTGGGCATTGCTGCAAAGATCAGGATTTATTCCGTGTCCATAACTGTCTATTGGAAGCTGCTGGTGAGCCGCTTTCTTGTACCGCTGCTGTCAATGTGGTGCATGCACACTCAGTGCTGTTATGGAGTGTGAATTACAGAATTCTGGCTCAATGATTGTGAGGGAACAGTGAGTAATCTATTTCCACATCAAGGTAATATATGACTTGGAGGGGAACTTGTAAATCATGGCAATCCCATGTGTCTGCTGCCCTTGCTCTTCTAAGTGGTCAAGGTCACAGATTAGGAAGGTGCTGTCAAAGTAGTCTTGGCAATGGGTGGCATGGTGGCACAGTGGTTAGCACTGCTGCCTCACAGCATCAGGGACCTGGATTCAAAACCAGTCTTGGGGTGACTGTATATGTGGAGTCTGCACATTCTCCCCGTGTCTGCGGGAATCTCTTCTGGGTGCTCCAGTTTCCTCCCACGCTCCAAAGATATGTGGGTTAGGTGGGTTGACCACGCTAAATTGCCCCTTAACGTCCCAAGATGTGTCGGTTAGAGGGATTAACTGGGTAAATATGTAGGGTCATTGGGATAGAGCCTAGGTAAGATGCTCTGTCAGAGAATCAGTGCAGATTCGATGGGCTAAATGACCTACTTCTGCACTGTAGAGATACTCTGAAATGTGCACCAGCTTTCATTCCCTGACACCAGCACCCCTTTTAATATTTTACTGTCCATTTCACCATGAATACATCATTCTGCCTTTAAGATTAGGTCCTGAATCTTTTACATTAGTTCTTCCAAATTTTTAATATTTGTTCTTAATCATTTAGATTGTGAATTTGATTGTAGCCAGTCACATGAAATAAATCAATTGTTATGAACTATGTGCATTTGATGGACAGAAATGATGGTTGCTGAAACCTTACTACCTGATGTATGTGCAGGATTAATGAATGTGTAATTATGTTAGAAAACCTCATTGTGAACAGAGCCCAAGAGAAGCAACAACAGCTAGCTAATACCATACTGTTATGCAGAAATATTTACAATACAAAGCAAAAAAGCAACTTCAAACAGAACTTTATTTTAATTAACTAGCAAATTTGAAAGAACATGTTCTAGAATCAAACAACATGAGGAAAGAAAAGAGGGTTGGTCTGAGTTACTTTTATTCAATATAAATTGTTATTTACTCACCATCTTGCAGTCGAGTAATGCAACTATAATTTTCAAATACCAGCAGGACAGGTGTAAGCAAAGAATGGCCACAACTCTGATGTCAAGCAGACTCTCAAATATAGTTTCAAAGCAGCACAGTCTTTTCCTGCACCCCTGGGGGAAAAAAATGGATTCTCATTTTGAAATAAAAGAATGAAACATTTGTCATTCTATAGACGTCAAACTGCTCCTGCCCATAATTCTCTTCATTCAGCCAATTTATATATACACATGCATTGTATAAAACCCTGTTACACTGAGTTAAATGGATTCATTACCTTTCAACCAAAAGAAACAAGAATCTTGTCTTTATCTTCTCTCATTTCAGTGGATCTTTGGGAGCTTTTGAGATGCACATACCCCTCTAATGACTTAATCATCTCATTAGGTAAGCTCCAAGGAGACTAGCAAAAGAGAAGAAGTTAATTTTCCATCTGATTACCTGTGGCAAAGCAAAGACAACTAAAGCTCTTCTCTGAAGAAGATTCTGCAGATAAAGAGTTAAGATTAAAGAAGAAAAAGCTCCAAGGGCAGGAAATGGCAGGAGACTAACAAAGTCCTTTTTCGAAATAATAAGTACCTTATTTTATCAACAAAATTGGCTGAGGCAGAAGGTATTGATTCAAACCACTTAGAAAAAACCCCGATTTAAATTTCTGGCTATATGAAACATGATGAGGCAACATTGGTTTGAATTCTGTGAAGTTCCCACGGAAGTCATGTTTATTATTTTGTTCAACTGGATTGACTCTTTCATGTTCACCTGCTATGTTAATGAGGTAAAATGAAAGGTTTCCAAATGTAGCTCAATTACACCCAATCAAAATGTAAACACAAAAGCAGAACTGAGGAAAGATTTATGTATGTCAAACTCAATGAGACTCAGATGAAAGTCACTTCATTTAATCACAATGTACGGTATCATTTATTAGGTAGACTTTGAATCCGCACAACACAACTAGAAACAGCCAAATATTTAGTCAATTAACAAGAAAGCTTGGAAACTGTTACCAATCATTTAGAAGTTCAGTAAGTTGTTATATCTGTCTGTTGGTGTGTGCAGTAGTTAAGTGTGTCAGTGCATCTTTCCAGTGCTTCAATATGCTTGCAGTGCAATGTTTTCAAACAATTAGATTATAATGGACTGGAGCATTTATAGCTCAGAAACCACATCAAGCAAGACAAGCTACAAATTTGGGAAACTTTTTTGTCACTTACTTATCAATAATGCATTTAGCCAATGAAGAGTGCAGTTAGTGCGATTGCTCCATGCATTTAATGAGAAGGCAGCACTAAGCTGGCACGCTGCCTGCATTACATTGAGTGGGCACAGGGTACTTGCTCATTGCAGAGCAAGCTGTTTGAATCTTGCAGTTGAAGGTAAGCCTACAATTATGCAAACTCAGCTTGCTGCCATGAAAGCTCAGACTGCTGCCATTATGACTGTGGAAACTAGTGTTCAAAAAGGCTGGCAGGGTGTGACAGTGGTCCTGTCCTCCAGTAGATTACTAGAATCGCTGAGGCATCACCCCAGGAGAGTAGCAGTGGTTTCTGAGAGCACAAGCTTGCTGACCTCACTGGATGACAGCATGTGTGATTCCACCTCTGCTACTCTATCAGTGCAGCCAGCTCAGGTTGCTTCTAGCAATTCTGAGATGGTTCAGTCTTAAGTTGGAACTTCTAGACCCAGAGCCAGAACCAGGGAACCCTTATTCAACCACACCTCCACCTCCCTTACCCCATCCCGACACCTTTAACCGACCATGTGTTTGCCCCTGGAGGCACACACTCAGTTGGCCTCAACTGAATTTGTATGAAAGTGTTTGTGCGTTTTTGTGTGTACATGCACGTGTGTGTGTGTCCATTTCATTCCCAGTCTCAGGATTCACTCACACAATTGCACTCATACTTGCATTCTCACACACTCAAACATTCACACTCTCACTTATTCATAGAATCATAGAAGCATAGAATCATAAGTGCAGAAGAGGCCCTTCAGTTCATCGGTTCTGCACCGACATGCCAGAAACACCTGACCTCTCATCTAATCCCATCTACCAGCACTTGGCCCATAGCCTTGAATGTTATGATGTGCCAAGTGCTCATCCAGATACATTTTAAAGGATGTGAGGTAGCTCGCCTCTACCGCCCTCCCAGGCAGCACATTCCAGACCATCACCATCCTCAGGGTAAAACCATTTTTCCTCAATCCTCCCTAAACCTCCGGCCCTTCACCTTGAACCTATGTCCCCTCGTGATCCTTCAACTAAAGGGAATAGTTACTCCTTATCCACTCTGTCCATGCCCTCATAATCTCATACACCTCAATCAGATCACCCCTCAGACTTCTCTGCTCCAGTAAAAACAACCCAAGCCTATCCATTCTCTCTTCATAACTTAAATTTTCCATCCCAAGCAACATCCTGGTGAATCTCCTCTGCACCCCCTCCAGTGCAATCACATCCTTCCTATAATGTGGTGACCAGAACTGCTCACATTACTCTACTTTGGCCTCACCAAAGTTCTATACAACTCCAACATGACTTCCCTGCTTTTGTAATCTATACCTCGACTGATAAAGGCAAGTGTCCCAAATGCCTTTTTCACCATCCTCCTAACATGCCTTCCGCCTTCAAAGATCTATGGACAAAAACACTAAGGTCCCTTTGTTCCACAGAACATCCTAGAGTCATGCTGTTCATTGAATACATCCTTGTCAAATTACTCCTTCTAATGTGTATCTCCTCACACTTTTCAGGGTTAAATTCCATCTGTCACTTATCTGCCCATTTGACCATCCCATCTCTATCTTCTTGTAACCCAAGACACTCAGCCTCACTGTAAACCACCTGGCCAATCTTTCTGTCATCTGCAAACTTACTACTCCGACACCCCACATAATCATCTATGTTGTTTATATAAATGACAAATAATAGGGGACCCAGCAGATTCCTGTAGTATCCCATTGGACACTGACTTCCAGTCACTCAAGCAGCTTTCTGTCATCACCCTCTGAATCCTACAACAGAGCTAATTTTGAATCTACTTTATCAAATTACCCTGTATCCCATGTGCATTTGCCTTCCTTATAGGTCTCCCATGTGGGACCTTGTCAAAGGCTTTGCTGAAATCCATATAAGCTACATCAACTGCACTACTTTCATCTACACACCTGGTCTCCTCCTCAAAAAATCAATCAAATTTGTTAAGCATGACCTCCATCTGACGAAGCCATGATGACTATTCCTGATCAAGCCTTGTCTCTCCAAGTGGAGATAGCTGTTCTCCTTCAGAATTTTCTCCAATAGTTTCCCTACCACTGACGTGAGACTCACTGGTCTGTAGTTCCCTGGTTTATCTCTACAACCCTTCTTAAATAGCAGAACCACATTAGCTGTTCTCCAGTTCTCTGGCACCTCCCCCGTGGCCAGCGAGGAATTAAGATTTTGGATCAGAGCCCCTGCAACCTCCTTCCTTGCCTCCCACAGCAGCCTGGGACACAATTAATCTGAACTTGGAGATTTGTCCACCTTTAAGCCTATCAACACCTCCAATATCTTTTCCTGCCCTATGTCAATTTGCTCAAGAACCTTGCAGTCTGTCTCCCTGAATTCCATACCATCATCCTCTTTTCTTTGGTGAAGACGGATGTGAAGTATTCATTCAACACTTGATGAATGACCTCTGGTTTAACTCACAGATTGCCCCCATTGGTCCCTAATGGGCCCTGCTCTTTCCATGCTTATCCTCGTCCCATTGATGAACTTATAGAATATCTTGGGATTTTCCCTATATTTACTTGCCAGAGTTTTCTCATATCCCCTCTTTGCTTTCCTAATTGCTTTCTTAAGCTCCACCCTGCACTTTTTATACTTCACTAATGTCTCCGCTGATTTGCTCCTCTTGTACCTGCTAAAAGCCTTTCTTTTCCTTTTCAACATTTCCTGAATATCTCCTTCCTATCACCCTAGATGGAATATTCTGGGATTGTACCCTTATCACTTTGTTTTTGAACATCCCCAATGCTCTTCTGTAGTTTGCCCCATTGGTAGCTGTTCCCAGTCTACCTCGGCCAGATCCTGCCTTAGTTTACTCAACTCTGCTCTCCCCAATCCAAAACTTTTTTTTTGCAACTTGTCCAGTACTTTGTCCATAACAAGCTTAAGTTGCCATGTTGTGATTGCTAGAACTAAAATGCTCCCCCACCACCACCTCAACCACCTGTCCGGCCTCATTCCCCAGAATTAGTTCCAGCGCAGCCACTTCCCTTGTTGGACTCTCTAGATATTGATTTAAAAAGTTCTCATGCCATCACTCACTTGAACTCTCACTCACACATTCATTCACTCTCACTCACTCACTCACTCTCACTCACTTGCACTCATACTCACCATTGATGAAGGATTGAGCTCTGAGTGAGGGAGGGAACATAGAAAGATAGAACCCTTTAAAGAGCACATTTAGAACCAGAGTCACCCTGGGGAAGTAAAACTTGAGCCTGTAGTGGAGGTAAAAGAACAAAGAAAGAACGAAGAAAATTACAGCACAGGAACAGGCCCTTCGGCCCTCCAAGCCTGCACCGACCATGCTGCCCAACTGAATAGAGGGATATGGTCCCTTCTGGGGACCATATCTCTCTATTCCACATTAAACTCAAACCCCCGTTAATGAATGCCAACACACTATAGGCCTTCTTCACGGCTCTATCCACTTGAGTGGCAACTCGTGGCGGCACGGTAGCACAGTGGTTAGCACTGCTGCTTCACAGCTCCAGGGTCCCGGGTTCGATTCCTGACTCGGGTCACTGTCTGTGTGGAGTTTGCACATTCTCCTCGTGTCTGTGTGGGTTTCCTCCGGGTGCTCCAGTTTCCTCCCACAGTCCAAAGATGTGCGGGTTAGGTTGATTGGCCAGGTTAAAAATTGCCCCTTAGAGTCCTGAGATGCGTAGGTTAGAGGGATTAGCGGGTAGAATATGTGGGGGTAGGGCCTGGGTGGGATTGTGGTCGGTGCAGACTCGATGGGCCGAATGGCCTCCTTCTGCACTGTAGGGATTCTATGATTCTATGATTCCCATCCTATTCGTGTATTTGTCCAGACACCCCTTAAAACTCACTATCGTATCTGCTTCCACTACCTACCCCTGCAGCGAGTTCCAGGCACCCACCACCCTCTGTGTAAAAAACTTGCCTCGTACATCTCCTTGAAACCTTGCCCCTCGCACCTTAAACCTGTGCCCCCTAGTAATTGACTCTTCCACCCTGGGAAAAGGCTTCTGACTATCCACTCTGTCCATGCCTCTCGTAATCTTGTAAACTTCTCTCAGGTCGGCCCTCAACCCCTGTCATTCCAGTGAGAACAAACCAAGTTTCTCCAACCTCTCCTCATAGTTAATGCCCTTCATACCAGGCAACATCCTGGTAAATCTTTTCTGTACCCTCTCCAAAGTCTCCATATATTTCTGGTAGTGTGGCGACCAGAATTGAACACTATATTCCAAGTGCGGCCTAACTAAGGTTCTATAAAGCTGCAACATGACTTGCCAATTTTTAAACTCAATGTCCCAGCCAATGAAGGCAAGCATGCCACATGCCTTCTTGACTACCTTCTCTACCTGTGTTGCTACTTTCATTGACCTGTGTACCTGTACACCCAGATCCCTCTGCCTATCAATATGCTCAAGTGTTCTGCCACTTACTGTATATTTCCTATCTTTATTAGACCTTCCAAAATGCATTACCTCACATTTTTCTGGATTAAACTCCATCTGCCATCTCTCCACCCAAGCCTCCAACTTATCTCCTATCCTGCTGTATCCTCTGATGGTCCTCATCGCTATCCGCAAATCCACTAACCTTTGCGTCATCCACAAACTTACTAATCAAACCAGTTACATTTTCGTCCAAATCATTTCTATATATTATGAACAGCAAAGGTCCCAGCACTGATCCCTGAGGAATGTCACTTGTCACAGCCCTCCATTCAGAAACACACCCTTCCACTACTACCCTCTGCCTTCTATGACTGAGCCAGTTCTGTATCCACCTTGCCAGCTCACCTCTGATCCCATGCGACTTCACCTTCTGCACCAGTCTGCCATAGGGGACCTTGTCAAAGGCCTTACTGAAGTCCATGTAGACAACATCCACTGCCCTACCCTCATCAATCATCTTCATCACTTCCTCGAAAACTTGATCAAGTTAGTGAGACATGACCTCCACTTCACAAAATCATGTTGCCTCTCGCTAATATGTCCACTTATTTCCAAGTGGGAGTAAATCCTGTCTCGAAGAATCCTCTCCAATAATTTCCCTACCACTGATGTAAGGCTCACCAGCCTGTAATTACTTGGATTATTCTTGCTACTCTTCTTAAACAAAGGAACAACATTGGCTATTCTCCAATCCTCTGGGACCTTCCCTGTAGTACCGGGTACCTGTTTTCTACTGTGGACCTCCCCTGTAGCCAGTGAGGATACAAAGATTTCTCTCAAGGCCCCAGCAATTTCCTCCCTTGCCTCTCTCAGTAGTCTGGGGTATATCCCATCAGGCCCTGGGGACTTGTCTACCTTAATGTTTCTCAAGAACTCCAATACCTCCTCCTTTTCGATCTCAACATGACTCAAATTATCGACACACCCTTTCCCAGATTCATCATCCACCAAGTCCTTCTCTTTGGTGAAGACTGATGCAAAGTACTCATTTAATACCTCACCCATTTCCTCTGGCTCCACGCATAGATTCCCTCCCTTGTCCTTGAGTGGGCCAACCCCCTCCCTGGCTACCCTCGTGCTCTTTATATATGTATAAAAAAGCCTTGGGATTTTCTTTAATCCTGCTGACCAATGATTTTTCATGACACCTTTTAGCTCTCCTTACTCCTTGCTTAAGTTTTTTTCCACTTTCCTTGTAAAGTTGCTGAGGACCGTGCGTTATCATATACGAGGCTAGATGCTCAGGAAATAAAGGCTTTTATTTACTGTAATGAAGCAGCCAATAATTATATACACGATCCGAGACTGAGGGGTCCCAGCCAGAGCAGGGACCTTTATACCTCTCCCAGGAGGCGGAGCCCGACTGGGATGTACCACAACACTACAATACAAAGTGTAACAACCCCACCCTAACCCCAACAGCAACAAGTAGCACAACCCATCCCTGGGTTCACCACAGGACCCTGTCGTAAAGTTTCCATCCCCTCCATCTGTCGGTCCAGCACTTGTCTTAGCTGAGGATTCCAAGACATTTTCCTGGACTTCAGCAACAAATGAGAATCTGCCTGCTAGTAGCATTGTTCTCACCACTGGAATTCCACCTCAGTGTTGTTAAAACCCTGATGCTACAGCCCCAAGCGGAAACAAAACTAGAAATACAAATTTCATCCAAGACCTTGTGATCAGCAAATTAGGCCTGGGGTCCTCTGGTGTGCCACCAGAGGACCCCAGGCCAGGTCATGATTAAAATTAACAGGGGGATTCAGAAACAGGGTACACAATCTGCAGTCATTTCTTATTTTTCAGGAACTTGCCTTGTGATATTGATGAGATGTTACCCATTTCTCACATGTAGCATAATTATGTGCTATCTCCTTGTTGTAATGAGTGTTGTTTTGTCCTCACTTCTTGCCTAGCAAGTTGACTTTGTTACTGACACTATACTCTCCCTGAAGTTTATGGAGGGAATAAGAAATCAAATGTAGTTTTCAACTTTATCTTTCAGGGTATTAATGCAGGTGAACTTTGGATATCCACATGAGTGTTTCTATAAGATGTCAAAAAACTATTAACACAACATGATAATGAACCTTGTTCTTTTGAAGCTTTTAAAGAATGTCTCAAAGAATGTATGAATCTTTCAGTTAATTCATTGGTTGATGGGTGATAAGGTGTGGATTTTATATGCTAAATTCCATTGATTTTAGATAATCCTCAAAACTCTTGTGAAGTAAACTGTGAACCATTTTTTCTCACAATCTGTTCCGATTCACCAAACCTTGCAAAGGTTTTGTCAAGTTTTTCAATGGTTCGGATATACTAGATCTCATAATAACAACTTCTGGCCACTTTGCATGTGCATCAATTATAACTAAGATCATAGAAATCATAGAAACACTACAGTACAGAAAGAGGCCATTTGGCCCATCGAGTCTGCACTGACCACAATCCCACCCAGGCCCTACCCCCATATCCCTACATATTTACCCACTAATCCCTCTAACCTACGCATCTCAGGACACGAAGGGCAATTATTTTTTTAGCATGGCCAATGAACCTAACCTGCACATCTTTGGACCGTGGGAGGAAACCAGAGCACTCGGAGGAAACCCACGCAGACATGAGGAGAATGTGCAAACTCCACACAGACAGTGACCCAAGCCGGGAATCGAACCCAGGTCCCTGGAGCTGTGAAGTAGCAGTGCTAACCACTGTGCTACCATGCCGCCCATGTAACCCTCAAATGGATCAGCACACTACATGCAATCATTGCCATTGCATTTTAGGCCACTTCCCAGGGCGTAAAGGAGACAACGATGGTGTTTTACTTATTCGTGCACAGGATAGACACTGTCCCACTTTATCTTCTATCTGAGCATCTGGATCCGGACACCAAAAATAACTATGTGCTCATTCCTTCATCCAGATTATACCAGGATGCTCTTCATGCAGTTGTGCAAGAACTCATCTATATAGACCTAAGAGGAACGATCACTCAGATTCCCCACAATAGAAACCCACATTGGATGGTCAACTCAAACTTTCTTGACACCTAAGGCGGGGGCGATTCTCCCAAAAGTGCTGAATTGGCAGGAAAACTGTTCTAATTCCCGACTGTTCTGACAGTTCAGCTTCTCACCTGAATCTCCCCACTCTGTGCACTGCAGAAGTTCCAGTCATGAATCTCATTAAAAACCTATTTGCCCCGGACGGTCTGACAGTTCTGGAACTCTGCGCATGCGCAGTGGCCCCAAACTGTCAAACTCCCTTTTGCTGGCCAGCCCGATCGCTGGCCAGCCCAGGATCCCTGCAGTGCTGCCCCTCCAGCTCCCCTCTCCCCCCATGGCCCGATTGCAGTCCCCACAATGATTGCCTGACCTGGCGCCCCCCCCACCCCCCCCCCCCCCCCCCCCCGTCCCCGTCCCCATCCCCGTCCCGGAGCGCATCCCCCCAGCAGTGGTGATCCCCCACCCCCCCCTCAGACCCCTCTGCAGGCAGGCCCCCCCAGCAGGCCCTGCCCAGTCCACCTCAATCGCTGCCCTCCCTCCATCCCAGACCCATCCCAATGCAGAGTGGCAGCGGGAACCCCCCATCTCCACCGATCACCCCTAGGCCTCGCCACAATAGGACCCACCCCTTGGCACTGCCCGATACCCAGTGGGCAGTGCCAAGGTGTCCCCTGGGCATGGACAATTTGCCCATTGGGTAGTGCCAGGGGCACAGGCTGGCACTGCCAGGGTGCCCATGCACAGGGGCACCACCCCCCCACCGTCCGACCCCCTGGGGGACCCCAATGCCCCCCCTTCATTCCGGCGGGGTCTCCGCTAGCTCCGCGAATGTAGGGAGTGGGAGATTCGATCGGGACCTGAAAGGCCCCAATAATTAACGAATCTACATATTTAAAATAGATTAAAAACAGATTTAAATTACTTACCTGCCTTCCCGCTGGTCTGGCTGGTGACTGTTCGCCGGCTCCTGGAGATGCGCATGCATTCCTGGCACATGCACAAATCCCTGTTCAAGGCCACAGACGCGTGTCTCCTGGCCAGACCCGCCAGAAAAGTGGCGGGTCGCAATGGGAGAATCGCGGCCGTGGTTTCAAATCAGGATATGGATGATGCATTCCAGTTATCGTTCCTTACAATCCATCACCTTCCCCATCACAGGATGATTTCTAGTATGTCTCTGAACTTGAGAAGCTGTCACAGGCAAATGATCTACTAGCAAAAAATAAAGAATATTAGCAAACCTAGCTGGTGGCATCAGCTCAATAGGTAAAGTTAAGTGTGATAATGCATCAGCATTAGCATGGCACTCTGATTGATAATACTTTATGATGTAAAAATGTACAGATAAGATCAGTGACATCTTTGTAAAGGATTAGTAGCTAACAACAATATTCCTTTATATGGCCCAAAAATAATAGTTCAGGATCAATGATCAGTCAATGATGTGAAATGATGACCATATAAATAATGATGAAACCTTCGTACGCCAAAAATTATAGTCATTGCTACTTTTTCTAACTGAACATAGTTAGATTCAGCACCTGGAGTAGGCAAAGCAAAAGCGATTGGTCGTTCATCTCCTAAAGGCATAATATGTAAAACAACTGTCCTCACTCCATAAGTGAAGTGTCGCAAGCAAGCAGTAATGGTAACTTGGATTTAAAAAATGAATCACTACTTTAGACTTCTGCAAAGCACCTTTGACATCATAGAATCATAGAATCAATACAGTGCAGAAGAAGGCCATTTGGCCCATCTAGAATGCACTGACTCTTTGACAGAGCATCTTACCCAGGCACACCCTGCCCTATTCTGTAACCCCATGCATTTACCCCACTAACCTCCCTGGCCTACACATCTTGGAACACGAAAGGGCAAGTTAGCATGGTCAAATCACCTAATCTGCACATCTTTGGACTGTGGGAGGAAACTGGGGCACCCAGACGAAACCCACACAGACACAGGGAGAATGTACAAACTTCACACAGATAATCGCCCAAGGCTGGAATTGAACCCGAGTCCTTGGCGCTGTGAGGCAGCAGTGATAACCACTGAGCCACCGTGCTGCCCAAATCCTTGTATGCTTGATCACATTCTGTTGTCCAGTCCCATGACTGTTTCACACATAGTAAATTATGCAATGGCTTCAATAATGTAGCTAAATTAGGAACAAATTTGCCATAATTTCCTAATCCTAGAAAGGACGTTAATTGCGTCACATTCGTTGGATATGGTGCTTCTAAAATAGCTTCCATCTTTTTAGGAGCTTTATGTTTGATTTGATTTGATTTGATTTATTATTGTCATATGTATTAATATACAGTGAAAAGCATTGTTTCTTGCACGCTATACAGACAAAACATACCGTTCATAGAGAAGGAAAGGAGAGAGTGCAGAATGTAGTGTTACAGTCATTGCTTGGGTGTAGAGAAAGATCAACTTAATGCAAGGTAAGTCCATTCAAAAGTCTGACAGCAGCAGGGAAGAAGCTGTTCTTGAGTCGGTTGGTACATGACCTTAGACTTGTATCTTTTTCCCGAAGGAAGAAGGTGGAAAAGAGAATGTCTGTGGTGCGTGGGGTCCTTAATTATGCTGGCTGCTTAGACAGAGTCAATGGATGGGAGGCTGGTTTGCGTGATGGATTGGGCTACATTCGCGATCTTTTGTTGTTCCTTGCGGTATGTAGGCTTTTAATATCAATAATATCACCCAAATACTGGACTGATGTCGGGAAAATGTCTCCTTCATTTTCTTCTTCCATGTTGTAAATTATTTATGTAGAATGCAACTTGTTCTTCTTCTTCTTCTTCTTCTTGAAGGTGCTCAGACTCTTGTTCTGCATATTCTTCGGGGAAGCTGGTCTAGTCCAACAAGCTTTTGCAATGTAACACGTTTTGCCACAGTTCCTGCATTGACTCCCCTTGCTCCAGCATTCACTCACTGAATGGCCCATTATGCCACATCTGTGACATGCTTGTTGCTGTTTTGACTTCTTATGGGCAGTTCCCAACTTGTGCATCTTGATTACTGCACCATATTATCTCTTTAACAGCCAGTTCCATAGACACTGCAATTTCTACTGCTGTCTTTAAAATGAAAATATGTTCAGAAGCAACCTACTTTGGTTAACCCAATTTTGGAGAGCTCAAACTAGGTGATCTTGAAGAGTATCTTCTAATGACTCACCAAACTCACAATGTTGTCCCAGCCTCTTTAAGGTTGCCACAAACTGAGCAATGCTTTTGCCTTCCACTTGATTCCTTTGATGGAGTCACCCACTCTGCCGCTACACACTGCAACACATGCGCAGACCCTTCAGCTTAGAGGAGTCTAGCCGATCTTTTTCCAGTAAGAAACAGAATATTTTTATCCCTTTTCTTTCTTACTTGGTCTTCCTTCACTGGCATTTCAATCTTTAATCCTGTTGTTAATTTTCCCCAGCTTTCTAATATTGAAAGTATGAGAACCCATAATGTTTTTCCACTTGGGATCTTTTCTCGATCTGTCCAATGAAGCAAAATCATAGATAGAATCATAGAAACCCTACAGTACAGAAAGAGGCCATTCGGCCCATCGAGTCTGGACCGACCACAATCCCACCCAGGCCCCACCCCCATATCCCTACATATTTTACCCACTAATCCCTCTAACCTATGCATCTCAGGACACTAAGGGGCAATTTTTACCATGGCCAATCAACTTAACCCGCACATCTTTGGACTGTGAGAGGAAACCGGAGCACCCGGAGGAAACCCACGCAGACACGAGGAGAATGTACAAACTCCACACAGACAGTGACCCAAGCCGGGAATCGAACCCAGGTCCCTGGAGCTGTGAAGCAGCAGTGCTAACCACTGTGCTACCGTGCCACCCACTCAGATCCCGACTTATTGCCAATTTTCTTTTTGTAATGTCCTAATTATGTTAGGGGTTTGTAAGTTTTACACTAAAAGAAAGAGAAAAATAACAGCAATAAGGTTTATTGCAGGAGCTTTTGCCTGAACAGAGAGTAAATGAAACTAAACAGGAGCTGACGAAATACCCCAGTGACATCACCATCAAATCATGCCACCGGTTCTTAAAGCAATCATGCAACCACTTAAATATATAGCAGAGATAAGGGGCAATATTTCCATTTTTCCATTCCGCGGTCATGGAAATCATAGCACAAGGAGGGGGGTTGGGGGCGGGGGGGGGCATGGGGGGGTGGATTTGGGGGTGGGGTGGGACCATGCAAAGGTGACCCCGCGTGGGATTTTCCAGTTTTGGGGTGAGAGCGGCCAGAAAATACAACCCAAGGTCTTTGGGACCATTGGTGAATGGAAAATTGGAGTTGAGGTTAGTGGCATTGTACTTGAATTAGTTCTTCACATGCATCCTGGGGAGAAAGGCTGTCTTGGCTATCGTTTCCTTCAGTCTTCTGCCTCTCCCATCTCTTCCTCCTTATCTTTCACCCCTTTTCCCTCCTTGGATTTCTGCTCCTTAGCATCTTGTCTAACAGGTGGTGACGAGTGGATTGTTTCTTCATGACAAGGTTGCGCAGTATACAACATACCAGCACAAATGTTGCCATGCATCAAGCCATATACTACAGGGTCCCTCTGGGGTAGTCCAAACAGTGTAAGCATTGCTTCAGCGTGCCATGGGTTTGCTCTATCACATTCCTTGGGGCAGCACGGTGGCAGAGTGGTTTACACTGCTGCCTTACAGCACCAGGTATCTGGGTTCGATTCCAGCTTGGGTGACTATCTGAGTGGAGTTTGTACATTCTCCCCCTGTCTGCAGTTCACCCCATATCTGCATGGGTTTCCTCTGGGCGCTCCACCTCACCATCTAACACCTACCACAACTGCAGATTCATATGCGCATCTCATAGCTTTCATACAATCCCATAGTTTTCAGATATGACAGGCACATTGTCCAAACACATTACAACATACCCATTGACACTATTCCTTTTCTCTTGCAGGATAAGGGTACACATAACACAAGGCAGCAGTGGAGAATCTGCATGAGACAAGCATGGCTACATCTCTTGAACTCCTTGGAAGTGGTGGTGTTGCAAATTACTGGTGCAGCGGTGACTGAAGCTGTTGTACCAGGCATGAATTATAACATTCAGGATGATGGTATAATCCTGCATTATACACCTTCTCATATCTCACTTTATGCTCATTATACTGTCTGGAATGAAGTACAAACTGCAGATGGTGTAACTATGGACGTTTAGCTTGCCACATAACCTGCCCCTCCCTTTCTGCATTTATGCTTTCAGGTAGCCAAGCAATGCCACCTGGCAGCTGGTGCAGCCTTGAAGGGCACGAGCATGAGCACACTCAGTGTTTGCTCGTAGCTAACAAATCGGACATTGGCACTGCTTCTGGGTGGCATTGAGCCAGGATTAGCATATGGTGAGTCGCTGGGCATGAACTAGCCAGTAGGAAAAGACAGTGCCTGTACCAGCTGGCCAAAAGATGAGGTTGCAGATAGGTTCTGCTGCAGAGCATTTAGATAAAGACTCCATTGGGATAGTGTACACAATAAAGCTGATTAGTGTGCAAGCAGAGAAGCTTGATGCATTGACAGGCCTCCCACAGAGCCTATTGTCAAGGAGCATTGAGGAGTCTGATTCCAACTTGGCACAGGGCTTCATGCAGAGCTTGAACCCTACCCTTTGCAGTATGAAAGTGGTCCTCTTCCTCTTCCTCCTCCTCCCAAGGTCTTTGACAAAAGTCTGGTACAAAGGCTGTGCCCTGATGAGTCCCAGCTTCTGTAGCATGCAGCAGACCGCTGCAGGTTTGGAGACACACGCTGACAATATTGTCGGGTTCCCCGAGTGTTCCCGACAGCAGAACCATTGTTTTAAAACACAATGGTTTCAATCACAATGTTCCTGCAGCACATCATGATCTGCCCTCTCCGCATGACATATTTGCCCCAAAATCCTTACAAACATGACACACTGTGTAAGCCAGGAAAGAAGTGGTCGGAAGCAAATTGGCCACTATTATTGGAATGCCAGTGTCCTGACATGTGACATAGAGCACCAGAGAGCCCTGTTTTGTGGTCCCTGAGCTCTACACATGTGTTCATGTATTAGTGCAAACACCTACTGTGATTATTTAATCTGCCCACTCCCCAGAATGTAGTGTACACAAAGAGTATAAAATGCTGTCTGCTTCCAGTGTGCGCTTTAATTCGTCAGTGGGGTAACATGAGTAGAATGATACTGGCTCCAAAGGGGAAATTTTCAACAACAACCTTTGGTCTTTGCAGATAATGCCTACCAAACAAATCTAATTGAATGGTGAAACAGGCTTGAGGGGGTGAATGGCCAACTTCTGTTCCTATGCTAAGATGCTCCGATCTCATTTATCTCAAATTATGTCAAATTATACCAAAGACCAATCATCATGAAATTTCCCTTTGTACATGTCCAGTACCTGAGCAAAATGCTCCATGGCTGACAAGCACCCAGACAGAAAGAAGGAATAAAACTTGATCCCAAGGTGTTCAGCCAATTAATCCACAATTCTCACCATCCTAATCATTTTCAAACAGAAGTTGGAACGTTGGCAATTTTTCAATCATCTGCTTTTATGTGTAACGAGTGAAAAAGAAGTCACATTTTCTCTAATTCTACTGTCATTTCCTTAAGTGGTCTGTGATGCACATCATCTGTTCTTGTTGTCCGATAAACATTGAAATAGTCCAGTTTTTTTGTTAGATAACCATTTCATTGCTATTTTTTCTTTTGTTCTCTTAAATGTTCTTTACCACATTATCTTCTTTTCATTCTTCTGCTGAAGATATTTGTAATCTTGCAGATATGCCAGTTATTCCTTCATGCTCTTCGCAAGTTTCAGTTATTTAGGTGAGAATCCAGCCAACTCCAGTGTGTCTGTGGTTTTTTCAGCATTGTGGGTGCTGTGTTGGTACTAAATTGGTATCTGTGCTGTGAGTGTGCATCAGGCACCAGTTTGATGAGGGCATCAGTGCAGTTTTTGCATTCATTCGTGGGACATGGGCGCGCTGGCTGGTCAGCATTTATTGCCCATCCCTCGTCACCCTTGTTCAGAGGGCAGTTGAGAGTCAATCACATTGCTGTGGCTCTGGTGTCACATGTTGGCCAGACCAGGTAAGGACGGCAAATTTCTTTCTCTAAAGGACATTAGTGAACCAGATGGGTTTTTCCGACAATCGTAATTGGTTTCATGGTCATCAGTAGATTCTTAATTCCAGATATCTTTTATTGAATTCAAATCCACCAATGATGTAGGAAGGAAGAGTGAGGAGGTCCTGAAGAGTGAGTATAGAGAGCTTGGTAGGAAGTTAAAAAGCAGGACCCCGAGGGTAGTAATCTCAGGATTGCTACCTGTGCCACGTGCCAGTGAGGGTAAGAATAGGATGCTCGGGCTGATGAACACATGGCTGAGGAACTGGTGTAGGGGGCAGGGTTTCAGATTTCTACATCATTGGGACCTCTTCTGGGGCAGGTGGGACCTGTACAAGAGAGAGGGGTTACACCTGAACTACAAGGGGACCAATATACTTGCAGGGAGATTTGCGAGTGTTATTGGGGAGGGTTTAAACTAGATTTGCAGGGGGATGGGAACCAGAGTGCCAGAGCAGATAGTGGAGCGGGGGTGAAAACAAATGATGTTAATAGTTCATGCAAAATCACAAATAGAAGGGTTGAGTGTGGTGGCAATAATCTTCTGAGGTGTGTCTTTTTCAATGCCAGGAGTATTTTGGGGAAGGCAGACAAGCTGAGGGCGTAGATTGACACATGGAATTATGACATTATAGCCATGAGTGAAACTTGGCTACAGGAGGGGCAGGACTGGCAGCTCAATGTTCCAGGGTTCCAATGTTTCAGACGTGATAGAGGCAGAGGGATGAAGGGTGGGGGGGTGGCATTACTAGTCAGGGAAAATGTTACAGCAGTGCTCAGGCAGGACAGATTAGAGGGCTTGTCTACCGAGGCCATATGGGTGGAGCTGAGAAACAGGAAAGGTATAACCACATTAATGGGGGTGTATTATAGACCACCCAATAGTCAGCGAGAATTGGAGGAGCAACTCTGCAGAGAGATAGCAGACAACTGCAGGAAACATAATGTTGTGATAGTAGAAGATTTTAATTTTCCACATATAGATTGGGACTCCCATACTGTTAAAGGTCTAGACGGGTTAGAGTTTGTAAAATGTGTTCAGGAAAATTTTCTAAGTCAATATATAGAGGTACCAACTAGAGAAGTGTGGTAAACCACTGTTAGCTTATTACCTGTATATGTGACATGCCTGGACACATCCCTGCTGGCCCTACCCGAGACTCCTCCCCCCCCGGTCCAGGTATAAAGGCGACTACTCCCTATCCCCCTGCCTCAGTCTGGACCGTTCATCGGCATGGGTGTGCTCCAAGTCTTTTGCTAATAAAAGCCTATTTGTTCTTGCATACAAACTAGTCTTTGCTCGATTGATGGTGCATCAAGAAGATGCAATATTAGATCTCCTATTAGGAAACGAGTTAGGACAAGTGACGGAAGTGTGTGTAGGGGAACACTTTGGTTCCAGTGATCATAACGCCATTAGTTTCAACTTGATCATGGATAAAGATAGATCTGGTCCTCGGGTTGAGGTTCTAAACTGGAAAAAGGCCAAATTTGAAGAAATGAGAAAGGATCTAAAAAGTGTGGATTGGGACAGGCTGTTCTCTGGCAAGGATGTGATTGGTAAGTGGGAGGCCTTCAAAGGAGAAATTTTGAGAGTGCAGAGTTTGTATGTTCCTGTCAGGATTAAAGGCAAAGTGAATAAGAATAAGGAACCTTGGTTCTCGAGGGATATTGGAACTCTGATAAAGAAGAAGAGAGAGATGTATGACATGTATAGGCAACAGGGACCAAATAAGATGCTTGAGGAGTATAAAAAGTGCAAGAAACTACTTAAGAAAGAAATCAGGAGGGCTAAAAGAAGACATGAGGTTGCTTTGGCAGACAAGGTGAAGGATAATCCTAAGAGCTTCTACACGTATATTAAGAGCAAAAGGATAGTAAAGGATAAAATTGGTCCTCTTGAAGATCAGAGTGGTCGGCTATGTATGGAACCAAAAGAAATGGGGGAGATATTAAATGGGTTTTTTGCATCCGTATTTACTAAGGAAACTGGCATGGAGTCTATGGAAATAAGGCAAACAAGTAGGGAGGTCATGGAACCTATACAGATTAAAGGGGAGGAGGTGCTTGCTGTCTTGAGGCAAATCAGAGTAGATAAATCCCCAGGACCGGACAGGGTATTCCCTCGGACCTTGAAGGAGACTAGTGTTGAAATTGCAGGGGCCCTGGCAGATATATTTAAAATGTTGGTATCCACGAGTGAGGTGCCGGATGATTGGAGGATAGCTCATGTTGTTCAGTTGTTTAAAAAAGGCTCAAAAAGTAATGCGGGAAATTATAGGCTGGTAAGTTTGACATCAGTAGTAGGTAAATTATTGGAAGGAGTACTAAGAAATAGGATCTACAAATATTTGGATAGACAGGGACTTATTAGGGAGAGTCAACATGGCTTTGTGCGTGGTAGGTCATGTTTAACCAATCTATTAGAGTTTTTCGAGGAGGTTACCAGGAAAGTGGATGAAGGAAAGGCAGTGGATGTTGTCTACATGGACTTCAGTAAGGCCTTTGACAAGGTCCCGCATGGGAGGTTAGTTAGGAAGGTTCAGTCGCTAGGTATACATGGAGAGGTAGTAAATTGGATTAGACATTGGCTCAATGGAAGAAGACAGAGAGTGGTAGTGGAGGATTGCTTCTCTGAGTGGAGGCCTGTGACTAGTGGTGTGCCACAGAGATCAGTGCTGGGTCCATTGTTGTTTGTCATCTATATCAATGATCTGGAATATAATGTGGTAAATTGGATCAGCAAATTTGCTGATGATACAAAGATTGGAGGTGTAGTGGACAGTGAGAAAGGTTTTCAAAGCTTGCAAAGGGATTTGGACCAGCTAGAAAAATGGGCTGAAAAATGGCAGATGGAGTTTAATGCAGACAAGTGTGAGGTATTGCACTTTGGAAGGACAAACCAAGGTAGAACATACAAGGTAAATGGTAGCACACTGAAGAGTGCAGTAGAACAGAGGGATCTGGGAATACAGATACATAATTCCCTAAAAGTGGCGTCACAGGTAGATAGGGTCGTAAGGAGTGCTTTTGGTACATTTGCCTTTATAAATCAAAGTATTGAGTATAAGAATTGGAATGTTATGGTGAGGTTGTATAAGACATTGGTGAGGCCGAATTTAGAGTATTATGTGCAGTTTTGGTCACCTAATTACAGGAAGGATATTAATAAGGTTGAAAGAGTGCAGAGAAGGTTTACAAGGATGTTGCCGGGACTTGAGAAACTGAGTTACAGAGAAAGGCTGAATAGGTTAGGACTTTATTCCTTGGAGCGTAGAAGATTGAGGGGAGATTTGATAGAGGTGTATAAGATTATGATGGGTATAGATAGAGTGAATGCAAGCAGGCTTTTCCCACTGAGGCTAGGGGAGAAAAAAACTAGAGGACATGGGTTAAGGATGAAGGGGGAAATGTTTAAAGGGAATGTTAGGGGGGGCTTCTTCACACAGAGAGTGGTGGGAGTGTGGAATGAGCTGCCAGATGAACTGGTGAATGCGGGCTCACTTTTAACATTTAAGAAAAACTTGGACAGGTACATGGATGAGAGGAGTGTGGAGGGATATGGTCCAGGTGCAGGTCAGTGGGACTAAGCAGAAAAATGGTTCGGCACAGCCAAGAAGGGCCAAAAGGCCTGTTTCTGTGCTGTGATGTTCTATGTTTCTATGGTTCTATGCCGTGGCGGGATGTGACCCTGGGTCCCCAGAACATTAGCTTAGTTTCTGGATTATAGTCCAATGATAATACCAGTAGGCCATCACCTCCCTACCTACTCCAATCTACCTACTCTAGTGCCAGGCACCAGAAATATACAGAGGAGGTAGATTGTGACACCAGCCAGTGAATAATGATGCATTAATGACAGAAGCGCCATTTCTGATCACACTGTTCCAGCTAATATTGCCTCTGAAACACACACAGACAAACATGTATTTAGCCATCGGAAAGACACACATCAGTGTTCTTAAATAGATGATCAACTCTTTTCAGTTTAAATACTGTTTGATCTCTACTAGCTCTCTCTGAATTTATAGAAATTCTGAGTTTTCTATTGACATTTAGAAGTGGGTGAGGTTGACAGGGAGTATGGTGTTCCTTGGTGAAGTTTTGTATCCTGACTGCATTTGCTCCTGCCATTGGTGCTGTAGTTACCACCATCATGGCCTGCAGCATGGCCGGGAGATCACGAGGAGAGAAGGACAAACTGCTGTCGGAGGGAGGGAGAGAAAGGGGAGAATGGCATTCAACAGGAGGTCTTATCCACCAGGGTCTTAAGGGAGCATTTTCTTACCTCAACCTAAGCCAGGAATAGGGTTAGCGAGATCTTTTTGTTTTACAAAGGAAATGCTCGTTGAGATCTATAAGTGAGAGGAGGATGAGGGCAGTGCTGCCAATGGCTGCCAAATACAGAGATGTACTGTAAGTGTGAAGGGTTCCACTCCCTGAATGCGCAGCTGGTATGTGTCCACACTTAGCACAGCATTCAGGTAAATGCCCGGCAGCCTTTATTCTGTACCAGGCTGCTGTTCCCTCAGTGTATCAGTCAACACGTGAAACAAGAGGGAGGCTGTTGTGCACCAAGGGCTACCTGCTGACCACCTGGTTCATGACTCTGGTGTGCAACCACACTTGGGCAGCATACATAAAACAAGAACTATACTGTCACACAAAACAACAACAAGCAAACAATTTGGGTGTTTCACTGAGTCACTATCATTCCCCCAGGGCAGCAGATCAATTATCCTAGCAATCTTTTCGAGAACAAATGTCTGGAGTGCTTTGAGACTATCAGATTCTGCATCCTGTCTATGTCTTCAAGTATTTGTGAACTGTGAGATATGGGTGTGAGACTTAGAACAATGCTCTGTGAATGGAGCTGAGGTAAAGCATAAATTTTCGGGCTGATTATTAATTAATAGAAAGTATTGGTAGATGGATGATTGGGATGTGGTGAATTGAGCAGTGGATGTTGCTGCTGGGGTAGCTGGTAAGATATTCCATTTGAAGGTTGAATTCACTCACCTTGAAAACCTATTGGCCTAGATCTTCCGGTCTCCAGATTGTCTGAGATGAGACAGAGACACATGCATGACAGGATCCTGCAGATCCAATGTGCTGACCTCATGGCAATTTCTTGGGGAGTTTGAACTTCCAGTGGATAATTCCCCTGCCCCCCAGAATATTCCACAAATGCTTCTGACTCTGAGGTGGAATGGGAGATTTCAGACGGTTCTGTGGGATGACTACCCCGGAAAAGTTAGACAGAAAATTCTAGTCTAACTCATGGATAACTACAGAGCTAACCGCAACTCACACACACTGACCTCCACCTGACTCCTCCTCTCAAACTGCTGACTGTGCACCCTGACCCCAGCTAACCCCATTGACCTCCCGCTCCCCAAGTTACCACTTGACTCAATTGGGCTAACCCCCCAACAAGATCTGATAACTCCCTACCATTCAACAAACTCACTGATCTGATCTAACCAGCTCCTGACCTGACTACACCACCTGATCCACCAAAACCATCCCCGACACACCTGCCACCCTATTTACATAACCCCTCAGTCACTTACTACCTGCCCATATGTTTCCCTACCCACCTGTTTCCCTGCTCACCTTTCACCTCACCCATCTGCCACCCTACTCAACTATGACCTCACAAACTTGTCACCCTACCAATTACCCATCTGCCTCCCTACCCACCTTCCACCCTATCCACCTTTCCCCCACCCACCTTTCCCACAACCCATCTTCCACCTTACCCCCTACCCACTTTTTCCCCTTACCCACCTACCATCCTACCCACCTGGCACCAAACCCACCTGCCACCCTAAACACCCACCACTTCTCCCACCCTTCCCACATACCACCTCATACGTTTGCAACCCGACCCACCAATCACCCTACCCACCTCCATCCTACCCACCTGCCAATACCCACATCACCCCATTCATCTACCACCTCACCCACCTGGCACCCTATCTCTCCCGACCTACCCACATACCACCTCATCTATCTGCAATCCTACCATCTTCCAACATACCCAAAGACAATCCTAACCACCTACCACCCTAACCACCTACCATCCTATTCACCTGCCCCCTACCTATCTGACCCCCTAACAATGCACCATCCTACCCATCTGGCACCTTACCCATCTGTAACACTGCCCACCTGTCACATCACCATCTACCACCCTATACATCTGCTACTATATCTATTTACCCACTTACATCTTCCACCTACTCACTCTACCAACCTACCCATTCACTTACCCATCCACTCATCCATTCACTAGTGTTCACACCGGACATTTAACCTTACCTCATGGCAGCTGGTGCCATAAAAGGGCTGCATTTTGTCTTGCCCCCCTGTTGCTACAGCACTATGATGGAACTCTCCAAGGGATGCTGCACTCCATATTTCTGGAAAAGCCAGGCTTGGAAAACTCAATAACAAATGCAGAACAGTGCTACTGTCTGGAAAGGTTCGAGTGGAGTGGCATTCCAGTGATGATTACCACTTTGTGGACTGTTAAATCCTGCACTGCCTTCATGTTCAGCTGCTGTTATCTCCTTCTATCTCTTGAGTATAAGTATAGAGGGCTTCGGACCCCACCGCATACAGAGGATGTCTCTCCTCTCCATGTCTTGCACCAAGATTTCCAGTGCATTGTCAGGCAAACGTGAGGAACATTTTCTTGCAGGTTATAACACTTTCATGAAAATCTTCAAAATAGTTAACTTCCTGACACTACTTCCAGTAGCCACAAGCATCTCCCATTTAAGTGGTGCAGGCTGCCTTGAAGTAGCAGTATCCACTCACAATATCAACCTACTCATCTACCATCTTACCCACCTGCCAATGTCCACATGCCACCCCACTCATCTACCACCTCTTCGATGCGGAGAGCCATGAAACAGAGTTGGTAGTGTTAGCCACAAGCAGAAATAATGGAAAACAGAAGCAGCACACTGTAATATTGGGTGCTGCATAGCCACTGTCCATTAGCCCTATGCGTTTTTTTGGACCTTATCCAATTTAACCCCCAGCTACTTTTAGGTATGTTGCTCAAACTAAAGTGCTCATATTTTGTAAAAGGATTTCAGAAGTACATCACACAAATGACAGAATATAGAGCAAATAGAGTGTAATCAGAATCATTGGTTTTATGGTGAGCATGTGTCACAGTTCATTTCTATTACGTTGGATGCTAAGATTTTTAGCAATGTTTTGGGCTCACATTTTGCATTTCCGTCCATTTTTCCATGTCAACCACAAATCTTTGATACAAAGATGGCCAAATATTCAAAGTCACAAACTAATTTGTTTGTGTACTAATTAGTTTTAACTTTAATAAAGAAAACTGCTATAGGCTTACTAAGTAGATGTAAAAATAAATCCAAGATCTGGAGATTCAGAAGATGAAATAAACAATTCGGACTGAATCTAAATCAACTTTCTTTCCCCCTTAAGTGAAATGCCGAATGACAAAGCTGGAATCTGGAATCTATTGACTGCTATTGAAGACTCACAGACCAAGAACACTCACACTTGTTTGGCGCATTTTATATCTGGTGAGAAACAAGAATCACTTTCATTGTGCTGGCTGCCAGTGGCTCCATTAGAGGCAATTGCTTACTTTACAAAGACACATGGTGCACAGTGTAATTCTATTTTCTGACCACAGGAAAGGGAAATTAAATGATGAAATGTAAGGAAAAAAAAACAAAAAAAGAGGCCTTTCTGCTCTGCTACATCTCTGAGCACCCTTGCTCAAGCGTGCAGGCAAGAGGCTGCACTCAAAAAAAAGGAGCAGAAGCAGAAACAAAAGACTGGTACTGCCCCTGAATGCACCAAGTAGCAAATATAGTCAGTTGTCAGGATCCAACAAGCCAGTCATTTCCTTTTCAAGTGGAACCACTTCCCTCACCTTGAAAAGCCCTGACTGCGACTACCTTTTACAGTTGGAGAGCTCTGCTCTATGCTCTGAGAGCCCATTGACTCTGCACAGAATTGGCGTCTGTCATGTGGGTGGTGAGAGTTGTGCAGAAACCAACCTTGTCATCAAAAAGACCACTTTAAAAGCAAGTCAAGGATATTATTGTTCCTTGTTCAATAACACTGTCATGGATATAAAAACAGAAAGTGGAAAATCTACTTGAATGCTCTCCAATTGCTAACCACTGAATAAAGCAGTCATCTACTTCTCATGGTTTCAGTTCAGGGAGTTTTCCCACTGTGGTGTGCAGATAAAGACCGAGCAAAACATTTGCCTTCACTTCAAATACTATTTCCAGAAGTTTACTTTTATTTGGGGTTACCTTCCAGGTGCAGAATTAATCTGTCAATTGTTTTGTCTCAATACATTTTACAAATCTCTGCATGTTTAACAATGTGAATTAGAATTCAAGCAATGCACAGAAGCACACAAAAGTTCACAAAAGGCTCCCTGCTACAGCAATCACCATTGGAAGACTATTGGAAATGGTTATTGAGGTTTTCATGTTAGTTTTTATGTGAGAGAACAATTGGCATTCATGCCACATTATGACTGGCAAAAGACTCGGCTCAAGAGGAGTTGTTTTTATCCACTAAAATAAAAAGAAAAACAAGACAGTATTAAATGTATTGTAATGATTGCCAGCTAACTGTCTTATAAAAGCAATCCAATAAAAGTAAAATTTGAGTTAGAGAAATGAGACTAAGACCAAAATTTGCAATGAGTGAAACTTTTAACTTCAGCTGGAAGCGTGAAACATGCAGTCACAGATTGGCTCCCCATTATGCACCGTCCAGTTTCTTTTCCATTAAACCCATTGAAAAGGAAAAGTTAGAGACGTGTACAATAGACAAATAATCAACCTCTGTCCGTTTTACAACCTCAATTGAGGTTGAAAGCCTTGCTCAACTCGTCATCAGACTCTAACCAATGGAACAGATGTTAAACTTCAAGCACTATTAAAGTTTGAATTGTTGTTTGGGCACCAACTTCTGGTTTTCAACATTTCCCTGTGAATGGTGAGAAAAGTTAAACAATAATTATGGATACATTTTTAAAAGATTTCCTGAAAGAAAGAGAAAATTTGAAAATAAAAAGCAAATTTGCTGCCCAACATTTCCCCCAGAGTACTGAATTTTAGCCCAGACTGACACCAGAAGCTAGAATAATTAATACGTCCTGAGTATTTTCCCACTGGAAAGTTACCTAGATCCCACCATGTCTGATTTTAACATGTTTTTTGTGAGTACACAGAAGATGCATACACCTGAAGGCATTGGCGCCATCTTTATATTTGCTAATGAATACACAGTGATGTTAATAGGGCACAAACTGCAGTTTAATGCAGTCCTGAGCCGGGAAGCCACTGACACTTCCTGCAAAGGTTGAATCAAATCAGAGAAGGATCTAGACACGGGCCTGAATATTCAGGATGGTGTGTGCTCGGTGCCTGTCAAACTGAGAGTTGGTGGGGAATGCATCCCTGTTGACTCTGAGAGGCATGATGTGGAGATGCCAGCGTTGGACTGGGGTAAACACAGTAAGAAGTCTAACAACACCAGGTTAAAGTCCAACAGGTTTATTTGGTAGCAAAAGCCACTAGCTTTCGGAACAGGCTGTTCCTTCGTCAGGTGGGTGGGAGTTCTGATCACAAACAGGGCACAAAGACACAAACTCAATTTACATGAATAATGATTGGAATGTGAGTCTTTACAGCTAATCAAGTCTTAAAGGTACAGACAATGTGAGTGGAGGGAGCATTAAGCACAGGTTAAAGAGATGTGTATTGTCTCCAGGCATCAACACGGATGCCATCATCTCACGCGAGAACACCATCCACCAGGTACACGGTACATACTCTTGCAACACGGCCAACGTTGTCTACCTGTTACGCTGCAGGAAAGGATGTTCCGAGGCATGGTACATTGAGGAAACCATGCAGACGCTACGACAACAGATGAATGAACACCACTCGACAATCACCAGGCAAGACTGTTCTCTTCCTGTTGGGAAGCACTTCAGCGGTCACGGGCATTCAGCCTCTGATCTCTGGGTAAGCGTTCTCCAAGACGGCCTTCACGACACACGACAGCGCAGAGTCGCTGAGCAGAGACTGATAGCCAGGTTCCGCACACATGAGGACAGCCTCAACCGTGATATTGGGTTCATGTAACACTATCTGTAACCCCCACAACTTGCCTGGATGTGCAAAATCTCACTAGCTGTCCTGTCTGGAGACAATACACATCTCTTTAACCTGGGCTTAATGCTCCTTCCACTCACATTGTCTGTACCTTTAAGACTTGATTAGCTGTAAAGACTCACATTCCAATCATTATTCATGTAAATTGAGTTTGTGTCTTTGTGCCCTGTTTGTGATCAGAACTCCCACCCGCCTGACGAAGGAACAGCCTGTTCCGAAAGCTAGTGGCTTTTGCTACCAAATAAACCTGTTGGACTTTAACCTGGTGTTGTTAGACTTCTGACTCTGACAGGCCCAATGCCAATTTACACTTAATTGAGCATTGATGGCAGCAGGTGGGATTTTCAAATGCACATGGATAGAAGTTCTGCCTTGGAGAGTTGTCTGCCAATCAGACTGTCGGCATCAAGTGGCCACTCCAGGGGCTTAATAAGGGCATGGGCCCTGCCTGCCCACCCCACTGTAAAGTCATATCTGGGTCAGGGTTTGAGATCCCAGAGGGAATCCCATTCCTGCAACTTTACGCTGCCCGCGCACCCCCTCCCTGTACCGCCCATGCCCATTTCAGAACCCACGAGCAGTTGGGGAGGCATTCAATTCTGGACATGATGAAGCCCTGAAGAGTGGGTTTTTAAAAATTTCTATTTGTGGTACCAGGAGGAGCAGGAGTGTTGTTTTGTGAGCAAATTGAAATGGTGGCGCAGTAACAAGACCTGTCGATTAAATTCACTGTGGGTCTCAGTGAAAACTTACTGACTCTTGCAGTTTCCCATTAAGTTCTCAATTACACAACAATGCCTCAAGTTGTATTCAGTTTTGCTTCATCTACTCCAGGTTGCCTCTTATCTGCTGCAGTCTGTTTTAACCCTTACACGGTGGACAAATAACTACGAGTAGACGTCTTATTAGTACAACCAATATTTATTTAAACCCATACAATCAATAATCACCCACCCAACCAACGATAAGTTCTCTTACAGGAAAATACTAGAATTCAAGTCCAAAATAAGACCTTAACTTAACTTTGCATGACTGGCAAGTACCCAAACAGATATTGGCCTTTATCTGTGCATTGGTCTAGGTTGTCCTCTGCATAGTCTGGTCCTTTGGTCTGGTCTGGCACTCTGGCTCTGGTCTGATGCGCGATTAATTCACTCGGGAGACTGATCGTACCCGGGAAATAAAGGCTTTTATTAGCAACAAGAATAGAGCATACTGCTTAACAATACAATCCCAGACTAAAGGGTCACTAGGAAGTGCAGTGACCTTTATACTCCTAAAGGAAGGCGGAGCCAACCGGAGTGTACCACAGAACAATACCAACAGGTGGAACACCCCAACCCTAACCCCAACAGTAACAAGAGTAACATATGTACAAGTACCCATAGTGATAACCATCTATGGTTCAGTACCCACAGTGGTAACCATCTATGGTTCACCACATGGTCTTCCTTCCTTCTCGGGTGTGGTGGCTCTCCTCATGCTGGTCGTCACTGGCGATGTTCACTGTTGTTGTAGCTCGTTCGTGGGGTCAGAGAGAGAGAGAGCGAGAGAGAGAGCGAAAGAAAGAGAGAGAGAGTGAAAGAAAGAGAGAGAGAGTGATTCCTGGTTGCGCAGCACCCTTTATACCTCGTTGGGTTTCATGCCCCTTTTGGCCATTGCCAATCAATCGATCAGGACTTGATCACCCTAATCGATAAGAGTCCAATCAGGTGCTGCCACACCGATCCCTGGGTGTGTCCCCAACGGCCATGTCTGTAGGTGATGGAGGCACTTAGGTCACATACCTCCCTCCTAAATAAGGGGTCACGGTGCCCTTATGTCTGGTAAACAACCCAGTGTGACCAGAAAGTCTCTTTCATCCTGGGGATGAAATAACCCAGTGTGACCATAAAGTCTCTTTCATCCTGGAGTTGACCCATATCCTGTTTATTCACTTGTCAGGGTTGCAGCCTGTTTATCTCTGTCTTTTAGGCTGCAGCCTGTCGTTTTAGTTCTTGCCCAATTGTCCCAGAGTGCTTTACAAATCACCATTTTAGATGGCCCGTTTGGGCACATCCATTACTAAATCCTTGGGAAGTTCCATTTTGACCAGAGTGGTGAGAAACATTTGGATGCTGAAATTTTCAAGAATAGTTAAATTCCAGCAAATATATAACTCATTTGCCAAAGGATATTTCACTTCAATCGGGAATAAGCTGAAGATCATGATTCATTAAAACAGCTCATCAATCCTCTTTGTGCTACATCGAAGACCAATGGAACATTAAGACATTAAAGCAGGAGTTGGTCTCATGAGCTCTTCAGTAAGATCATGGCCGATCTTCTAACTCAACACCACTTACCCAAACTCTCCCCAGATCTGTCGATGCGCTTACAAATTTATCATTTATATATAATCATACAAAACAAAGCAAAAATAATTTCACTAAAGGAGAATTACACATAAAAGAAATACAACTTTAAAAATGTGTTGCTCTCTCCAGATCCCATCAATGGTTGAAGTATGATTGATAAACAGAATAATCTAAAAATATTTTACTCAAAAAAAAAATTCTTTTATTCAAATAATACCTTAATGTTTACACTGATTCTTCCAGATAATTGTAAATGAAAAGTAATTTTGTAAATCCTATACTTGGATTAGGATGTGCTTCCACAACGTGGAATCTTGTCTCTCCATTAAATTTTAAAGACATTTTTAAGCTGGCCACAATAAGAAAGTCCTGATCAAACTAAAGAGAGAAAAAAATGCACTTAAATCAGTTAACAGAATTGGTCTGGAAAATGATGCCTAACACTATTTATTTAATTCTCTCAATGTTTAAATGAGATTGCATGGCGTGAGAATACAAAAGTTGACTGTAGTTATATTTAATATTTTGAGCACAAGAGAAGGAATCCTGCAAGGGGAAAATCAAGTCCGCTGTTGCCACATTCAAATGTTATTTGACATTAAAAGGAGTTGAATGTCTCTGTTGATTGTCCACTGGTGTCAGTACCTACTAAAGTATGTCAGCACTTCACACAAGCAAGTTTAACGATTTGTTCAAAGTATGCAAATAACCATGATCATGTTTGATGCTGCAGCCTATTTGATACAAATCAAAGGATATTGCTTTATTTATAAGTTGAACAAACGTGTCAGTGTTATTTACAGCAATATTTGAAATAGAAGTACTTTCTTCATATCATTTCTCACTAAATAGCAATGTCAAAAGGGTCAGGTCTGTTGGGAGATACAGTGTTGTGTAAATCAGACTGTGTTACATCTTAGTCGTGAATTTAAAGCAGAGCAAAATTTCTCAAGTATATCCCTCAATAATTCCTTCCTATCGATGATCTTTTAAAGTAGTTTCCATTATTTTCAAAGAGAATTCATAGTTTCTTTTGGCACCAAATCTTTAAAAGCTATCTGCTGGTATAACTGACAACGACATCAATTTAAACAGAAGTTTTAATTGAATTGATAATAGGCTGAATACTTACAATCAGTTAATTGAAACCCTTGATATATTTTATTAAGTCAATGGAAAGTAAAATTGGATTGGATGTAAATCAGACAATGGAATCTTCTGTTCTAGAGTGAAGTTTGATGGCTGGTGTTGAAGTGGCTGTGATTCCTGCTTGGGAGGGTGATGGAGGGGTGGTGCGGGACAGCTGACCAAGTGTGATCTGGCCCTGTTCAGTTCATCACCAATGCATCCATGCAGAGAACCTTGAATCTTGTGGTCGGTGGGCAGGAAATCGCTGTCCCACTGCTACATTTGAAGGTATAGGCATCATATTTAAAGGGCACTGGTTGGCTATTCACTCACTGCAGGCCGAGTGCTCCAGTCTGGCTGTGATTCAACACTGAAGGAGAATGTCACAGAGAAGAGGACATACAGGCCCACTGTTCAGCAAAGCTTCCTTGAAGACTCTCCTCGAGGCTGCCCAGGAAAGGTGGGAGGTGCTGTTTCCCCAGAATGGCAGCAAGAGGCCATCCCATTTGATCACAGTGACTTAAACATAGGTCACAATGGAGGTTAATGCCCATGGGGTCCAGCACAGAAATGCCCCACAGTGTAGGATGAGGATGAATGATTTGCTCTGCATTTACCTGTGCTGTGCATGGTAAGTGCACCAAATACCCTCACTGTAAGGTGACACTCATAAGGCAATCTAAGTATGTCAGTACATAGGGATGACAGATAGGAGATTGTGTTGTAGCACGCAGCAGCAGAAAGGACATCTATATAGAATATTGCCAACCACTTCATGAACTCAATCTTATATGAGTTGTAGGATTTCTTAATCACTCACGGGGAGGGTTCAGTAACTGCAATAGGCACGCATGTTCCTGAAATGCTCATGCATTGGGATGACAATCAATCCTTCTGTCCTTCTGCAGGAGAAGAACGTCCACAGAATATGCAAGCACTCCCAGACTGGAGGTGGAATTCCAGACATTCAAGTCCTCATCCTGAATGAGATAGCCGGGAAGGATCAGGATAGTGCCTGTTCTGAAAGTGAGGTAGGACTTGCCCAGAAAGCCAATGAGGATACCTCCTGTCTGCAGTTGTCAGCTGCACCCACAGAACGAGAATTGATTTAATTAAGGAGCCGGCTTTGTCAAACACAAATTCTTTATTTTCTCTATTCCAGGTAACAGTAAAAAAAGGGGATCCCACAAGGATACCAGCCAGAGCCCCATTTCCAACCACACCTCTCAGGAGAATGCCTCAGAATCCTCAAAGAATGCAACATCACAGAAGAAGGATTTGTCAGTATCACAGGGGGAGTTGGCCCTATGGAATGATCACAGTAAGAAGTCTCACAACACTAGGTTAAAGTCCAACAGGTTTATTTGGTAGCAAATACCATAAGCTTTCGGAGCACTGCTCCTTCGTCAGATGGAGTGGAAATGTGCTCTCAAACAGTGCAAACAGACAAAATCAAGTTGCAGAATACTGATTAGAATGCGAATCCTACAGCCAGCCAGGTCTTAAAGGTACAGACAATGTGGGTGGAGGGAACATTAAACACAGGTTAAAGAGATGTGCATTGTCTCCAGACAGAACAGCTAGTGAGATTCTGCAAGCCCAGGAGGCAAGCTGTGGGGGTTACTGATAATGTGACATAAATCCAACATCCCGGTTTAGGCCGTCCTCATGTGTGCGGAACTTGGCTATCAGTTTCTGCTCAGCGACTCTGCGCTGTCATGTGTCATGAAGGCCGCCTTGGAGAACGCTTACCTGAAGATCCAAGGTTGAATGCCCGTGACTGCTGAAGTGCTCCCCCACAGGAAGAGAACAGTCTTGCCTGGTGATTGTCGAGCGGTGTTCATTCATCCGTTGTCGTATGGAATGATGACAGAGGGGCTGAGGGGAAGATGTGTTTAGTGGTGGCATCATGCTGGAGTTGGCAGAAATGGCAGAGGGTGGTGCTTTCAATGCAGAGGTGAGAAGTGAGGACAAGAGGAATCATGTCATGGTTCTGGCAGGGAGGGGAAGGGGTGAATATAGAGATAGGTCATTCACGGTTGCATGCCCCGTAAACCACAGTGGAGTGGGAATCCTCGGTTTTTGAAATAATAAATGTTGTGAGGTAATTCTTCATAGGATTGCCACCATCTCAGAGCTACCAAGCCAATGCTAAGCCCTTTGCCTAGCCTCCACATGGACATGGCATTCCCACCCAGCCCTTCCAGGTGAATGATCATCTGGAGGACCAGAGGTGGCATTCCTCCACTTTATACATGGCTGCAGATGGAGACATTGCTTTTTGACCAGGCCATGTTCATGAATTCTCCCTCTGACTCTGTTCAGCTTACCTCCACTATCTTAGGGAGTCTATAATGAGACCAATGTCTTGGCAATGTGGAAAGACTAACCACATGAACCCTTGTCAGTCATGACCATTAACTCCTTTGTCCAGTACCCACAGTTTAACCCCCAGGACCCCACCATGGGACTGTCTTGACCCACCCTCCTGGACCATCTCTCTCTAACCATCCTTACAAAATCATTCCCCTCCCCCAGCCAACCACAGACCTCCCAGACCCAACACAAAAGGTCCATTCATCCCACATCGCTGCATGCTCAAATTCCTTGGCTGCCACCCTGCCCCAGACAATCACTTCCTTCTCTGGACACTTTACCCATCACCTCCCACATCCAGCCTGCGCACAGCTTGTCCTACCAGCATCTGGCATAAGTCAAGTTGTGAATGGTCCCCAAGAAGAAGTAGCATTTGCTCATGTCAAAGATGAGAAAGACGTGAAGCTTGTCAGATGCACACCACTTATACAAAGTCATAAAGTGAATGTTCTAATTTCTCATTGGTGGGGCACTTAATTTGGAGGTGGAATTTAATTCAAATGAGGTTGTTCTTTAATGAGCATGCATGACATGTTAATGCATGTTCATTTGAAAGATTGACGCCCCACACATTTAACTCAGCTTTAAAGTCCCAAGATTGGGGCAGCACGGTGGCACAGTGGTTGTTAGCACTGCTGCCTCACAGCGCCAGGGATCCGGGTTCAATTCTGGCCTCGGGTCACAATCTGTGTGGAGTTTGCACATTCTACCCATGTCTGCATGGGTTTCCTCCGGGTGCTCCAGTTTCTTCCCACTGTCTAAAGATGTGTGTGTTAAGTTCATTGACCATGCTAAATTGCCCTTTAGTGTCAGGAGGAAGCAGGGTAAATATGTGACATTATGGGGATAGGACCTGGATGGAATTGTTGTCGGTGAAGGCTCAATGAGCCAAGTGGCCTCCTGCTGCACAGTAGGGATTCTATGATTCTGTGAGAAGTGTTCTAAATGTTCATCCCAATGTTGGGAAACTGAACTCTGGCCAGAATTCCCACTCACCTGAAGAAGGGGCTTGCAGCTCCGAAAGCTTGTGTGGCTTTTGCTACCAAATAAACCTGTTGGACTTTAACCTGGTGTTGTTAAACTTCCACAAAACCAAGTTTCCCCCGACTGCCAAGCTCAGAAGATTCCATCCAGAGAGCCCAACCAATTCTCTCAATTTCCCGTAAGATGAATAGGGGTAAAATTAACCCACCCCACCCACCACTAATAATAATATTTCTCAAACACAACAAGATCCATTCTTTTTGATTGCTTTTCATGCCTTTTTTCTGACATCTGTTGGTCCATTTACTGCATCATAAAACATTACTAGTCAAGTTAAGAAAAGAAAATTGTACGTGTCGCACTGATATCAGAGGAAATTGTGACGGTCGTAATACGAAATCACCGAAAACATGACTGGTAGCTATTACTTTCTAAAGTAGTTCATCACTGCCTCCTCTCTCGCCATTTCAAAATAAGTGCTGTAAGGTGAATGGCATATATTGTAAGAGCATTTTTATTCTAAACCAATCTGCTTGCCATTTTTACCTCAGTTCGTCTCTTTGATTTTGGTTCTTTTGGGTCAAAGTATTGCTAAACACGTGGCTGCCCAAAGCATCTGTTTACATTAGTGCTATAATTGTGGTGATAATAAGGTCATTGATTTAGCATCTGAGGAAATAATCACTCACAACATTTGTCTTACTTTATTTGACAGTTGGCCTTCTCCTCTGAATAGGGATTCCAGTTCCTTCCCATTGTCCTTTTGGAGAGGGCAACTAGGCCTTTGCTATAGAATGTTTGTCCTGCCAGGAAAAGTATGACAGATAGCACCAGGACAAACACATACAGCAGGGGCTCACGATTGATAGACTTAGAAGAAAACAAACCAAAGCATCGATTTGTTTACCTGGCTATGATAGAACTTACTCCATTTAACTACGTTAAACACCAGGCATTTCAGTATCACAGATGATTATTTACCAAAATGTTTATTTCACAATCAGGAGTGAAAAGTGAAGGGCATCTGTGTAATGGGAGCAAGTGGAAGATTAAATTAACACCAAATAAAGATGTAAAGCCAATAACAACATATGCCTCTTCCTTCACCCCCCACTTTTTTCTCCCCTCAGTCAGGATGGATAAGTTTGAAATATCATTTGAGGATAAAAGAGATAGTCAGGGCTGCCTCTCATTGCACATGTTATGATAGTCATGATTCTTTTCAACTACACCAGAATAATATAACAATGGTCATTATGTAATTTGTGAATCATAAGGGACAATTTGTTCTGTAAGTATCAAAATCATGAACCCATTTTATAAAATGAAAATTTATGAAGTAGTTACACCTAACAGAAAGAGATTATCTTCCAACTTAATTGGTCTTTTGTTGTTTGCAGCTTGTATATGTTTGAAATGTTTTGACCAGGTTTGAAAAAGCAGGTGATTACGAAAGCTTTAGGAATCACAATGTGATGAAAGCGGCTATTTTTATATTTTCAGGTCTTTCAATTGACCGTTGTCATTGTTCCAATTTCGGCAAATAACCCAGGAACTTAACAAATTTTCATGTCAGTCACCAACTGGCCATCAAACATATAAACAGAAACCAGCTGATCCGTTTTTACAAGTGCTGACCAACCCCTGTTGATAGTGGATATTATGAAATGCTAATTCATAAGTCATATACATCACAAAGCACTTGTTTGCATATTAATAAGGCACTTGGCTATGCACCTTCACGAGTTAGTGTAAAGATGTTGAAAATCCAATCAGAAAATCTGTGCAAATGATGCCTGCTGCCATCATGTTGCATTTGTGGTTCCCAGAATTTCAGTTAATCACACTTTTAAACTCAAATACCGGAGTTTGAACACATAGTTCCTAAATCACAATATGAAAATATAACATTGTCACTATCACAACAAAAGAGAATTGTGACGGACCTCAATTCTGGTAAATAGGTCTGTGAATGGTGCTACAAGCAGCCATGCACAGCTTGAGCATAACTGCACCTGTGTAGTGCAAATAGCCTATAAAGAAAGAACATTTGCGAGATGGATGCTCATCTGTTGCTAAAAGTCTGAAGTGTATATTAGTATTATAGATTTTAATTTGAAGTGATGTCAGTCTTTTCTTCCCTGCATTGTGGTGCAAGAACCTGCCATCTGCTTATAGTAATGAGTCTGACAATCCAAGTAAATGTGATTTGCTGCTTCTTTTGCTAACATAATGACCAGGGTATTGATCTTAATAGTGGAACATTTGCTGTCATTATACTTTAAAAGAAAGATCGGGCATGGTGGAAAAGATTTGATCACTGAACAGGAGTTCGCAGATGGGACTTTGACAGGCTGTCTTCAAGAGCTGCTTCCTGACTTTGAAGAGATTTTCCTGGATTTTATTTACCTGAAATCTGACAGTCATTTCCAGGATAAGTTCTGCTTTCCATGGTAGAGCTTGTGTTGGCAAGAAATTATTTTATACATGCAGAGCAGTGATAATGTCTGTTTAAAATATAAACCTGCTGCAGTTAAAAATCAGGATAAAATGAAAATTTAACCTGGCAATGTGTATCTCTGGTATTTGAAAAATAAACATTTAGCCAAATGCAAAATGTAATGTATATGAACATTTTACACAATTGGATGAAAGTTCAAATAAGTTTTTTTTAAAAACTCAGCTGAAGAACAACTTTTGGCAAAGCTAATCAAAATGTTGGGTCAATCCTGCAAGTGAAGCAAATCTGCAAGCAAATTTATAAAAATATAAGGTTATGGGGGAGACTTTTAGACAGGCAATGAGCACACAGTGCCCACAGCACCTGTCCAATGTTGGCAATTGAGAGGGACACATTACTTTGAGGTTGGGACCACATTAAAATCTTTCAGTGAGCTATCAGCAGCAGCCTCACCACTTTGTTTAGGACAATACAGCAAGTAAATGACGTTAGGAGAGTGTGGTGATTGTCCTTTTAGGGGAAACACAGCAGAAGAGGCTCACCGAATTGAGGGACCAATTGGGACTGAGAGTGGATAATCACCCCAGGAGGTGGAGTCCTGGCTTAGGCAGAAGGCAGTCTGAAGACATGTAGAAGACATGTGGGGACTGAGACAGCTGGTGGGCTGCTGCAGGGCAGTTGGAGGGCAGCCAATCTCTGTACACTTTTTCCTTGTTAATAAGTACTCTGAGAGTTCCTGATGAAGTCTGTGAGTGTGCATCATTACAGAGAGCAAGAAGATTCTGCCTCCTCATGCTCTTCCTCCTCAGCTACTTGCTTTTCCTGATATATATTGTTCTAAATCTTGATGTGCAGGGGCTAATTTCAAAGTTTGCAAATAATACAAAAGTTGGAAGTATTGTAAACTGTGAAGAGGACAAGAGGACATTGTAAATAGAACTCTCAGTGACATAGACAGGTTGGTGGAGGGGCAGATAGATGGCAGATGAAGTTCAATGTGGAGAGTGTGAGATGATGCATTTTGGTAGGAAGAACATAGAGACAATATAAAATAAGGGATAAATTCTTAAAGGGCTGCTGGAGCAGAAGGGACATAGATGTACATGTGTATTGATCATTGAAGGTGGCAGGACAAGTGGAGAGAGCAGTTAATAAAGTGTAGAGTATTCTGGGCTTTATTAACATGTGGAGATGTGGAGATGCTGGTGTTGGACAGGGGTGGGCACAGTAAAAAGTCTCACAACACCAGGTTAAAGTCCAACAGGTTTATTTGTTAGCACGAGCTTTCGGAGCGCTGCTCCTTCATCACCCTTCATAACCCTTTATTAATAAGGACATAGAGTACAAGAGCAAGGAGGTTATACTGAACTTATACAAGACACTAGTTAGGCCACAGCTGGAGTATTGTGTACAGTTCTGGGTGCCACATTATTGGAGGGATGTGAATGCACTGGCGAGAGTGCAGAAGAGGTTTACAAGAATGGTTCCAGGAATGATAACTTAAGTTATGAGGATAGATTGGAGAGGTTGGGACCGTTCTCCTTGGAGAGAAGAGTGCTGAGAGGAGAATTGATAGAGATGTTCAAAATCATGAGGGGACTGGACTGAGTAGATAGAGAGAAACTGTTCCAGATCATGAAAGGATCAAGAACAAGAAGGCACAGATTTAAAGTGATTTTCTAAAAAAGCAAATGTGATGTGAGAAAAATAATTTCCACACAACGTGTGGTTCGGATCTGGAGTGCACTCCAATTGAAGCATTGAAGAGGGCATTAGATAATTGTTTGAACAAAAGCAATGGCTGGAGTTTTCTGGCTGTTCACACTGGTGGGTACCTTTGGTCCCACCGACAGTGCACCCCTCTGCTGGCTTCCCCGAAGCATGAGGTGCAGTCAATGGGAAATCCCATTGACAGCGACGGAACCAGAAAATGCTATCGCCGGTGAATGGCATGCCACCTCCTGCTGCGAGGAACACGCCATGGAGAGACCAAAAAATCTCCCCAATGTGCAGAGGTATGGGGAAATAGCAGGGGAATGGCATCAAGTCATGATGTTCATTTGGAGAGCTGGTGCAGACACAATGGGCCAAATGGCCTTTTTCTGTGCTGTAACAATTCTGTGACCCTGTAATAGGTAGTGATGAGGGCTGCTCCCTCATAATGGCAGCATGCAACTTCCCAGCATAAATCTTCAGACATGCTCAGCCAAGCACTGCACAGCTCCTCCAGAGGGGCACAGTCACAACACTGCCATTTCAGCATGCCAATTATCTGCTCTATTACATTTCATATTGTGGCATGGTTTTCACTATATGCATGCTGTGCATGTGTGTATGGGTTATGAACAGGAGTTATGAGACACATCATCCATAGACACCCTGTGTTGCCCAGTAGTCACCATTTGGTTTGTCATGGTGATTAAAGTACAGAGAGCTGCTACTGAATAACTGCATTGTGACTATTTCCAGGATACCGCGCCAGTGCTTGTGGTCACATTCCAGCTGCACATTGAGATGGTGCAATGGTTTGATTTTGATTTGATTATGTATCACATGTATTAATATACAGTGAAAAGCAGCATACCGTTCATAGCGAAGGAAACGAGAGAGGGCAGAATGTAGTATTACAGTCATAGCTAGGGTGTAGAGAAAGGTCAACTTAATGCAAGGTAGGTCCATTCAAAAGTCTAAAGGCAGCAGGGAAGAAGTTGTTCTTGAGTCATTTGGTACATGACCTCAGACTTTTGTATCTTTTTCCCAACAGAAGAATGTCCGGGGTGTGTGGGGTCCTTAATTATGCTGGCTGCTTTACTGAGGCAGCAGGAAGTGTAGACAGAGTCAATGGATTGGAGGCTGGTTTATGTGATGGACTGGACTTCGTTCATGACCTTTTGTCATTTCTTTGAATTGCCTTCAATCCAAGCAGATGACAATGTTGACATGCAGCACCCAAAAACCAAAATGCCTCTAACCAATGGCACCCTGCATCACGAGGAGACCTGCAAATCTTGCAAACCCTCATGCTCGCTCAACCTGCTTCCCACTGGCACAAGAGAATGAAACAAAGTTATCTCCCTTTATATAGAGAACCTCAGTGATTAAGCTGTGAAATCCTGCTCATAACTCCAGCACCACCCTGGAGGAAGTCAGCCACATAAAAGTTCAAAATCACAGCCACCTTCACAACACTGAAAATGCAATTCTTGTCCTGCTCTGCAGTTGGACTTGTGGTTGCAGCAGTTGCCAGATTTCAGTGAAGACCTCTCGAGCAAAGTATGGCATGTCAAACATCAATCATGACTGGTGTTCAAGTTGGAGAATTTGTCCCTTTTTTATTTCATTCATGGGATGTGGGCGTCACTTGCTGGGCCAACATTTATTGCCCATCCCTGAGAGGGTGTAGAGTCACATGTAGGCCAGACCAGGTAAGGACGACAGATTTCTTTCCCTAAAGGACATTAATGAACCAGATGGGTTTTTCCGACAATCAACAATGGCCATAATTAGACTTTTTTGAATTCCAGATTTTTCTTGAATTCACATTTCACCATCTGCCATGGTGGGATTCAAACCCAGGTCCACAGAACATTACCCTGAGTCTCTGGATTACTAGTGATTGACAATAACAAACAGCCCCTGAAAGCCCTGGACAGATTTAGGGCAGTATTTTCCCATCCCGCCCACCATGTGAATCATAGCAGGTGGGGGGTGGCTGGGGGCGGGGGGGGGGGGGGGGGGGGTGGGGGCGGGGGGTGGCTGGGAACCAAGCAAAGGTCTGTTGATCTTGGTGGGATTTTCTTGTCTTGGGGTGAGTGTGGCCAGAAAATCCCACTTATGGACTTTTGCCGAGAGCCCTTCTCCTTCTTTTCCTCCCTCTTCCAGCAGTATATTCTACTCTATGTAACCTGTGCTAATTTTCCTAGTCTTGCTTGATTTCAAGAAGGCCTGCAAGTACATTCATGTATTGGAACAACTAGACTTGAAATCAGCCAAATATACTTTAGTACCTGTAATGCCACCTCCCTGTAGACTTCTGATACTGGAAATAGTCAGGAAAGCACTAAAAATATGTAGAATTGTAGCAATAAACAGAAGAGATCAATGAGAGACTAACCTGTAAGTAGCTTTCAATCCCTTAAAATGAGGCTAATGGGGGATCCTTCATATTTCAAAATGTATGTTCAGCTATGGGAAGGCATTGACTAGACTGTGGAGGTCGAAAATGGCAGCACTAACATCAGAATGGAGCTGGGAATTCTACAGCAAGTAACTCATCTCCTGACTCCCCATAGCCTGTCCACCCGGGGAAGGGGGCGGGGGGGGCGGTCAGCGGGAGATCAGGGCTGGCTGGGAGGAAGGTTTGGGAGATTGAGGCAGACCGGGGTGAATGGGGAGAAGTGGCCTGCAGAGGTCCAGAGGCCAACAGTTGGGGGGGTTTGGGGGTTGTGGGGGGGGGGGGGGGGGGTCGGACGGGCAGCAATGGGGATTCATTGGCCAACAATCAGGCTGGTCAGCGATCGGGAGGCCGGCAGTGTGGGACCTGTGCGCATGCGCTGATCTCGGCGCTGATATATCGGTGCTGACATATCAACGCATGCGCAGTGGCCAACTCAGTGCTCTGCTGCCGGCCTCTTGGGCAGTAATAGGCCCCGCCCCCTGATGTTCAGAGGGAATCTCACTAGGGCACTCTGCAGTACTCAGAGTGTCAGAGATTCAATCTGTAAATCCCACTAAAAATATTGGCCTGAATCCCTGTAACCCCACATATTTACCCTGCTAATTTCCCTAACCTATACATCTTTCGACATTAAGGGGCAATTTAGCATGGCCACTCCACCTAACCTGCATACCTTTGGAATGTGGGAGGAAACTGGAGCACCTGGAGGAAACCCACGCAGACACAGGGAGAACATGCAAATTCACACAGTCACCCAATCGAACCCGTGTCCCTGGCTCTGTGAGGCAGCAATGCTAACTATCATGCTGCCCATGATCCCTCTGTGATCTTTGTAATTGTCAGTCCAGATTATGTGCTCAAACCTTTGGATTGGGGCTTGAACTCCTGACCTTCTGAGGTGAGAGTGCTGCTACTAAGCCAAAGCTGATACCTTAGGAGGCCTAAGTCTGAGCCTCTGTCAATATGACTCTTCAGCCTGAAAGCAGGTAATGAACCTATTATGATCTCTATCAGAGAGTGCTTAACTGAGATTGTCAAATTAGTGTCTAGGAAATCATGGGAATGGACCCAATCTTTTATTTGAATAAAGTTGCAACTGCGCTTAGAAAGGTAATAGGTAATAGAAATGATCACTTATTTTATTCCAGATAATGGTCATGATCCTTCCCCAGTGCGGATTTGAAAATAGCATCTTTGATAGATATTCGAGCCAAATTCTACATGGTTATGTCATTTACATGTAATTTTAATTGCTTTGCACCACATTCAAAACCTTTTCTGTCAAAACAATAATAAAACTTATGTAATGATTCCCCATATCTTCGAGCAATGCCCCGATTTTAATTTAACCTGCCTCTGGGAATGGGGTGGGTTCAGCTGGAACTTTGACTTACATCAGGCCTTATTTTATCTGGTCTCGGGAATCAAAAGAGTAATTGTCTGTAAATCCGACATGTCAGGAAGATTGGGTGCAAATCAGAGTTAAATTGAAACAGAAAAATGCACTGAAGCTCTGTATTTCTTTGTTAGCCTATTAACCATTACATTATTGATCAATTTATTGTGATAATTTTCTGTCAGTTAAAGCCAAGTTTAAAATGATTAAAAAGGGAGAGAAGTGTAATGAGTTATATAGTTGGAAAGTTCACAGTCTAAAGTTGTCGAACTCAGTGTTGAGTCCAGAAGGTTGTAACATGCCTAATTGGGAGATGAGGTGTTCTTCCAATTTATGTTAGGCATCACTGCTGGATTGCAGCAGGCTGAAGATGAACACGTAGGCATGAGAGCAAAAGGCTGAATTGAAATTGCAAGTGACTGGAAGGTCAGGGTCATGCTTGCAGATGGAGCAAATGTGTTCTGCAAAGAGGTCACCCAGTTTAGTCTCACCAATGTAGAGGAGGCGACATTGGGAGCAGTGAAGACAGTAGGCCAAATTGAAGGAGGTGCAAGTGAAATGCTGTTTCACCTGAGAGTAGTGATTGGGGCCTTGGACAGTGAGGAGGGAGGAGGTAAAAAGGCAGGTGTTGCATCTTCTGCCATTGCAGGGGAAGGTGCCGTGGGAAGGGAATGAAGATTTGGGGGTGATGAAGGAATAGACCAGGGTGTCACAGAGGGAATGGTCCCTGTGGAATGCTGACAGGGGGGTGAGGGGAAGATTGAATGTGGATTGAATTTGTTGGGCCTCTGGGCCAGGAGATGACTACTCTCCACTGCAAAATAAATGGGGCAGTGGCCTTGCCTACACTGCCTCTGCTGGTGCAATGGACAGTGTAGCCACTCCCGATGGCTTTAACACCCTGGGCAGGTATAGAAGGGGAGATTTCTGCAGGGCGGGAGAGTCAAGGAGCGGAAGTTTTGACAAGAGGAAGGATCATCGAGAGTGTGGGTTAGTGAGCAAGGCAGCCCCAAGCCCAGAGGGTCAGCAGCCAAAAGATGGGTTGGAGACCAGGAGAGGCCAAAATTCTGGAGATTGATGAGAGGGTGGGTCAGAGAATGACAGGAGCTGTAAATCCGAGCATCGGCAGCAAGAGGGTGCGTTAGGAAAGCAGAGAGACCGCAAGCCCAATGATCAATGTGGGGGTGAGTGAGGGAGCAGCAGGGGCTGCAAACCAGAAGGTTGGCAAGACGAAGGGCCTTCAGCAAGCAGGTGGGTCAGTAAGTGGGATTGACAGCAAACAGTAGGCACCGGAAATAGAAAGTTACCATATTTATTTTATATGTTTAAGTTTATTTCATTTTAAAAGTTATTTCATTTGCCAATATAGGAATTTAGCAATGTAAACTATTTTAACTTTGAGGGCATAATGTTTTTTTTTGATGAGGAATGTCTGACAGAACCTAATTAGAGCTTTACGTTGGTGTTAATGGGAAAATACGATTCATTTAAAGTCATTTCATTTGAAGTTACAATTCCCAGGAAGGCAACCACAACCTTATGTTTGACAATTTGAATTTCTATTTATCGCTAAATCGAGCATCACGGTCACATAGCTTCGCTGTGGCTTGAGAACATTTAAAAGAAAATGCCTTGTCTAAAATAATTGTCAAACAAAAGTGCAAAATCTAGTGAGCAAAACAATGGGAAGTAAAGTGGTTGAGCAGCAACTGCAGCAGTAGAACAGTAGGGCAGTTCAAAGAATCCAGGTTTTGGTGATTTTTCTAGCAGTAAATCAAGTTTGATTCTCTTTAAAGGATGTGTTCTGTCAGCTCCTAGTCAGATCCCTTCTTCACAGGGGCAACACAGCCATCATTGCCAAGTGGCCACGTGACATACATCAGTCAATCAGGAGTCAATGTTAATGGTGGATGTGGTAGAATTTATGGTCCTCCTAGCTAAAAGAGGAAATGTGGAAGTTGGAAGCAACAGTGGGGTTCTAATGGGTCTGGGGTGGTGGGGGGGAGGGAAATATAAGGAAAGTTGGAAGCAAGTTATAAGCAAGTTGGAAATATAGGGCAAAGAGAATTAAATGTTAAGATTGATACTCCATTAGTTTCAAAGTGGCGAGGCTAAGCAAGCTGAAGACAGGTCAATCTGCACAGAATTTCAGCACAAGTATTACTAACAGGGAGAACTTTGGACGTACGACTGACAAATTTTTAAATTTCTGATGAGGCTCTGAGGAAGTAAATTAGGAATTCTTGCAAAGTAAAATGCATTGTTAGTTCCTGAGCAGCTGGAGCAAACCATAGAGAGATTAACACTTCTTTATTTGACCATTACACAGCTTTAGGTAGTGCACAAAGACAAAAGGGGGAAAAAATGCTGTGACAAATTCAGGAATCAATTTAACACTAATAATTGAAGGATGCGCGGATAGCCTGCTATGTTTGCTGTGTGGTGAAAGGTATGTACTCCAGCTCCCCTGGAGTGTGATCTGGTTTGTTTTGCTGACTAAATGGTTAAAGAGATGTCTACTTACAGCTGTCAAAAGGTGTAGGAAATGGCAGGCAGGCCATTCCGCCTGACCTGTTTCTGACCTCTCCCACTCAAAGGTCAGAGTGTGGCCGTTACAAGAAGTGGAACCTGCCAGACATGGTGGTGAAGAGAGATTCTAATTTAGCCACATTCTGGAGCACTGAGGTCAACGACTTGATATACCATAACAATGAGGGAAAAAAAGACCTCATTCCAAAGGCCTTTTGGGCATTTCAGTGTCTATTGTTTTTCAGAATACAACAAGATTGTTTTCAATCTTTTCTTTCAACAGGAGTGTAAAATCTATAACTTTCCTATCATACATTTTTCACAAGATAATTATGTAAATCAATTTTTCTTCGAAATATGTCAAATATAATTGAGCAAATAATTGTCATTCAGCTGTGGCACCATTTAATTTTTTTGTATTTAAATATTTAGTAAAAAGTATTGGTCTAAGATTTGTGCAGTGATTCCTAAGTATGAGATGAAGGACGTAATTATATCAACCCCTGGATGGTGGGCTGGGGCAGGTGGTGGAGGGTGGGCAGTAAAATACTGGGGAACTGGGACAAAGCAGCTACCTACGCAGTTTTGGAATCACAGAATCCCTACATCGCAGAAGGAGGCCACTTGGTCCATTGAGCCTGTACTAACAACAATCTCACCCAGGTCCTATCCCCGTAATCCCGCGTATTTACCCTGCTAGTCTCCCTGGCACTAAGGGGCAATTTAGCATGGCCAATCAACTTAACTTTGGAGAGTGGGAGGAAACCGGAGCATCCGAAGGAAACCCATGCAGACAGGGGGAGAATGTGCAGACAGTCACCCGAGGCTGAAATTGAACTCAAGTCCCTGGCACTGTGAGGCAGCAGTGCTAACCACTGTGCCACCATGCCACCCTTTTCCCACTGCGGTGGCAGTTTCACAGTGATTGGATGCAAAGTGGAATCGCTGCCATCCCCAAGCAAATGGGCAGCCACCATAGAAACATTGGAGCATAGGAATTAGGAGCAGAAGTAGACAAATTCAGCCCTTTGAGCCTGCTCTGCCATTCAATCAGATCATGGCTGATCTCTCCCTGGTCACAAATCCACCCCACCCCCAACCCCTCCCCCCTCCCCCTCCACCTGCTCCCCATATCCCTTTATCGCTTTTTTAAAAATTAGAAATGTATCCATCTCCTTCTTGAAAGCTTGCAATGATTCAGAGTCCACCGTGCTATGGGACAGCGAATTCCACAAATTTGCCAATTTGTATGTTTAAGGACCACTGCATTGCCAGGCCACCAGCTTCATAGAGGCATCCTCCCTGTGGTACCTGCAGTGCTGTCAGAACTGGAGGCCAAAAGATTGGAGCATAGGCAGGGAAGGCATCCTCCGTGGTCCACTTAGTCTCCCCCCCCGCCCCCCCCCCGCCACCCGCCACCCCCACAATGATCCCCACTGGAGAGATTTCCCCTTTGAGCCTTGGCACACTGAATTTTTTATTTTAAATTAACATATACCGGGATGTGCCCTGAAGTTATCTCTTTTGGTAGCATTGCAGAGGATTGAGAGCTGTCCTCTGATTGGGCTGGCAACACCATGAGCTTTCCCACTTTCCTTAATTGGAGGACTTTCCTAGCCTGCAGGTGGCCAATTAGAAGACCACCTTCAGCAAGATGGCCCCTGCTGCCGAGGCTCACCTTTTGCCTCAATGTTGCCTCCCAATGGTGCTGTAAAATTGAGCTTGGAGCATCAAATGCCATTTACAATCCAATTTAGAAAGTTGGGATGCATCTAAGGAGCTACCCATTCCTTAAGCTAATACGAAAGAGAGCCTAAACTAACATTGTCTATCAGTGGTTAACTAACAAACAATCCTTCCTTTCCACTAACAAGAATTTGTTAATCAAACAAAATGGTAGCCTCAAGTCTGTGAATGTAGGGTTCCAGGATACATGAGGGAGCAGCCCAGGAAAATGTACACCTCGACAATTCCCTCAGGCTTGTCAAGAAAAAACGGCCTTGGCGTTGAAAGTGGATAATTACCCAGTTATATCCTGTGCACAAAAAAACAGGTTGAATCCATTCTGGCCAATTACCACTCCATCTGTCTGCCCTCAATCATCAAAAAAGTGATGGAAGTGTCATTGACAGAGCTATCAATTACCACTTATTCATCAATAACCTGTTCACTGATACTCAGATTGGGTTCCACCAGGACCACTTCACTCCAAACTTGTCAGATGCACTGCAAGAACTCACCAAGGTTCCTTCAACAGCCAAACCCATCTAGAAGGACAAGGGCAGCAGACACATTGGAACATCACCACTGGCAGGTTCCCCTCCAGTCATACACCATGTTGAATTGGAAATACATCCCTGTTCCTTCATTGTCACTGGGTCAAAATCCTCTAACGGTGTTGTGCATGTACCTGCACCACATGGACTGCAGCAGTTTCAGAAGGCAGCTCACCACCACCTTCTCAAGGGCAACCAGGGATGAACAATAAATTCCGGCGAGCCAGCGATGGCCACATCCCATGAATACATTTTTAAAAGTCATACCTGGAACAAAGCTAGATGGTTGTGGTTGTTGGAGGTCAATCAGCTCAGCCCCAGAATATTGCAAGAGGAGTAACTCAGGCAGTGTCCCCAGCCCACCCATCTTCAGCTGATTTCCTCCATCATAAAGTTGTGAGGATGCCAGCTGATGATTGCACAATGTTCAGTTCCATTCACAGCTCCTCAGATAATGAAGCAGTTCATGATCTGAGGAGCAATACCTGTAAAACATATGGCCTTAGGTTGCAAATAAGTGGCAAGTAACATTCATGCACATAAATGCTGGCCAAGGACTATTTCCCATCAAACAGAATGTAAACACTTACCCTTGACATTAAACAGATTTACTATCACCGAATTCCCCACCAACAATATCCTGGGGTTACCACTGACCAGAAATTTAACAAGACCATCCATATAAATACAGTGACTATAAGAGCAGGTCAAATGCTGAGAATTCATCTCCTGACTCCCCAAAGCCTGTCCACTGTCCCCAAATCACAAGTCAGGACTGCGATGAAATACTCTCCACTTGCCTGGATGAGTGCAGTTTGATCAACAATAAGAAGCTCAACACCATCCACCACAAAGCAACCACTTTCATTGACACCTCCTCTATCATCTTAAACATTCACTCACTCCACCACCAACACACATAGGCTGCAGTATGCAACATCTACAGGATGCACTGTCACACTTCGTCAAGCTTCCATCACCAGTACATTCCAAACCTACGACATCTACTGCCTGGAAGGACAAAGGGCAGCAGATGCATGGGAACATCACCCCACCTCTATATTCCCTTCCAAGCCGTACACCATCCTGACTTGGAAATACAATGTCCTTTCTTTATCACAGGGTCAAAATTCCAGAACTTCCTTCCTAACAGCGCTGTGGAAGTTCCTGTAGCACACAAAGGGCAGTATTTTTATCTTCTGGTCACTAAGGTGAATGGGAGTCAGTATGATTATAAAACAGAGAAAGCATAACACAGTGTTGATGTATCACACTGTCCCAAAATTCTACCATTGTTATTATCATTAAGAATTGATACAAGTGAAAATCCAACAAGAAATGCCCTGACTTACTTGAAAATATGTATTTCCCTCTCTAATTCTATGACGGCACATTCTGGACTGCTCTCAGTTCACAGGTTTCCTCGTCACAGAGGTGGTGTCCGTTTAGGGTCAATATTGCCATGGGCCATGATTAGCTGTGTTGTTGTTTTACAACATGTCCTCTATTGCATTACACTAAAATGAGGGAAGTTTTCATTAGTTAGTGAAGTGCAGACAAGGTGATCGATGGTCTTTGAAGGTGACCATCTGCCCTGAACTGTGGAGGTGCTAAACTGTAGAAACAGACACAGTCTCGGTAATCCCAGATGAACTTTGTAAAGGGGCCTCAAGACAAAGGTTTCCTGTGAGGAGAGAGGAAAATAGTCCAGAGGTAAAACTTTAATGTATGATGGATGAGGCTGTGAAGAAGGTCACAGAGTGATGAATAGGAGGAGATTGATCAAGAAAGGCAGTAAGCGAGGAGTTGTTTGAATCCTTGTATCAATAAAACCCGTTTCACTTTAAACCTCACTGATAATTAAGCACTTAACTAATAAGCTATAACTAGAACATTATAATCTAAAGTGAATTAATTTCAGATTCCTATTCCTTTCCTTGTTGATAAAAACAGGAGGTTTTTGTTATTTCTGAAGAAGGTTTTTATAAAATTTCAGATGTAATCTTTTCCTTTAGCTTTCCTTAAATGCAATAAATCTGCGGATAAAAATATCTGTCAGTATGCCATTCTTAAAAAAAAGTCAAATTACTTGAAAAGTATAGCTGGTTTTTCAAAGCGGCCACTGCCATTTACTAATGAAATAAGCACGTTACTTTCGGTAGGTTGCAGAATCTGCATTTGTAAAGAGATAAAATGGGTTCGTACTGCTCTTTTAGTGAACATTTTGAACACTTGTATTTCATCACAGAATGGCACAATCAGGTTAAAATAACCAAGGCTGCCCATGCCCTTTCTAAATTATGTTTGGTCACATCATCCATACTTCACCATCAGCTTTCACATTTCCTACTGAGAAGTCTTTTTTGTCTCAACTGGCAAGAGTCCAGAATAGGGTAATGGAAGACAGACCTTTGTGAAGGCAGAAGAGATGACAATAAGATCACAGAATTGACCTTTGACCTAGACACGATTCTTTCAGGTTACTGTTGTGGGCTTCTCTTTCTTCTTCACCAGCTTGAACTGTAGCCCGGGCCTATTATCTGTGTTTCCTTTGTTCAGGAAGTGGTCACAGCAATCTGGAAAAAAATGCTGATGTTACACAAAACAAGTTGGTTGGGAATAGCTCAGACTAGGGCAGGGTTTATCAAGCAGCGCAGAAGAAATAATAGTCTTTTCATCCCACTGACAACTGGCTGTGTTTGTGTGTTCGTAAAATCAATGTGTGGCTATTGTCTGTTGTTCCTTAATAGAAAAACTCTTCCTGAAATATCTGATACACTCACGTTAAGCAGTATTGCTTTGTGATAACAATGCACAGCCCAAAGGTTAATGGTTGTCTGCTCATTCTGTGCTCTTGAAAGAAATACCTGCATACTTGTTACAAACTGTGCAGGCAAAAAGCCTTCAACTTAAATGCATTTTATGCCGCTATTGTTATTATTATTAATCATCCTGATAAAGAGGTGTGCAGACGTAAGACTTATTCATTTAGGAAACATTACCTGTGTCTAAATCACTTTAAACTGTTAAGGTTTGTGGAACTTTAATAAAACCTGACATAATAAATGTGCGATGTACCATCATAGAAACAAAATGCAAAATGCTATGTTCAAGTAACTGTTTCCATAACTATGAATCATTTTCTGATTCTGTTTAACCCTCTGTGCACAATTTATTTTTTTCCTCATTCAAGTACTGTTTATTCTTGTACAATATAGGTTAACCAGAATGTCACAAGGGCTTCAAGGGTTAGATTATAAGGAGAAACTATATAAACTTCCTGGATTACAGAAAGTTAAGGAGTGATTTGATTCAGAGCTTTTTGTTTCGGATTTTGATTAGATTGATAGGGTAAGAATTTTTTTTCTCTCTTTCTACTGGGGTGGCACTCCTGAATAAGGGCATGAAACCTTAAAATCTGACCCAGTCAATTCAGGAGAGAAATTCAGTAAAGTACGATAGCTGCCCCACAAAGAGAAACAATGGATGCAAGCTCAATTGATTATTTTAATCCTGAGTTTGGTAAATTTCTGCTAGTTAGGATATAAAAGGAAGTACATAATAGCACATTTGGTGAAACAGACTCAAAAGGCAATAAATGGTCCCTTTCTATTCTTATTTGCCTAAATAATGATCCAAATACATTGCAATATTTTTGGTATTAATCCCGATGATAAATAAATCAAAATATTTAACCTCATATCTTTGTGCACTTGGATGAATTAGCCATTACTTGGGAAGTAAATTAAAAGAATGCTCATAAACGGCCTGTTTAGAGTTTTGATTATCAGTATTCTTGTATCAGCTGTTTGCACCTATGTCTGAGGGCATTCTCCTGTTAATGTATATCTTTTAGCAAAGAGATTGTCAATGGGTGGCATGATGGCACAGTGGTTAGCACTGCTGCCTCACAGCGCCAGGAGCCCGGGTTCAATTCCAGCCTCAGGTTATTGTCTGTGAGGAGTTTGCATTTCCTGCCTGTGTCAGCGTTGGTTTCCTCGGATGCTCCGGTTCCCTCCACAGTCCAAAGATGTGTGGGTTAGGCTGATTGACCATGCTAAATTGCTCCTAGTGTCAGAGGATTAGCAGGGTAAATGTGCGGAGTTTTGGGGAAAGGGCCTGCGTGGGATTGTGGTCGGTACGGACTCAATGGGCCGAATGGTCTCCTTCTGTACTGTAGGGATTCTATGAATTGCAGTTGGGTTGCACTTATCTTAAAAGATTGGGGAATTAAAAATCATTTGCACTCAAAGACATGAGTGGCTAACTTAATGCGAAAAGGAAAATCGATTATTTTTTTTCAATTTCACCAAAAATAAAATTTCATTTTCTTCTGTACACTTTTGACAATGCAGATACGATCTTAATTTAATGAATATTATCATTGTGTCTTTTTAATTTATCTGAGTTGTTGGAATATTTAACATGTATTCGTGATGTCTTTTTTCCACTAACTTCCACAAAAGACACTCCACTACCCTGATGGTGAACCACTGGAGTTATGCGAATGATACAGAAGCATGCATTCATCTTGTCTAAATCCATGATGTATGGAGATATGATAATCCGAGAATTGTAACTGGTATGTATTTCTGCTGTCGCGATGATGCAGAAAATACATGGAATTATGCATGAAATATTGACCTCTAAATAAGAACTGTGAGTTGTTTAAAATGGACACACAAGCCCAACGATGGCTGAAGGCGTACAGCCAATCCCTGAATGAATTGCTAGGGGGCTAGTCCAGAGACAATGAAGCTCCACCCTGTTTCCAGATAAAGATACTTCTAATGCATCCAGATACTAATTGCCATCTCTGGACACAATGGGACATAATGGGAGTAACCTACAAGGAATGCTGTGTGTGCATGTGTGCGTGTGTGTTTGTGTCTGTGTGTCCATCCGCCTGTCCGTGCTGGGATGTTGGAATATACATGGCAACAAAGAAGACACCAGCAGCAGCAGCAACTTGCAAAAGCCATTTATTTGTAGACATACATCTATCTCTCTCCGATAATGGAAATGAGTCAAATTAGCAAACACCACAGTTTCAAAGTGGATCTGAAAGCTTCTCCGCCAAACTGCAGAACAGTGGAATCTCAAAACTGACTATTTGTATGCAGAAATTAGTGTTACTGGAACCTTGAATTGCAATAGCCACAACACTTAATCATTTACTCTTCCTGGACAAGTCAAAGACTGTTTATTTAGACTCCATTCTCACTTCTAGTCTATATGAATTTATGCATGGGTTTTTAACATTTTCTTGCCTTTCGTAGCTAATAAACTCACTCGATTTTTAACTCGAGGAAGCCTGGTTAACTTTCCTCCTTTTAAAACAGAAATCTTGGGAGTGGGAAAAGGTATCCATGAATGGAGGGATCCTTTTCCTTTCGATTAATCTTGTTGCGACCAGCAGAGAGGGTTGAATAAAGAAAGGGAGCCAGTTCATCCCTCCTCACCCTGAGCATAACAATTTAGGGATATGCCAGCCGGATGATAACAAATTGAGGGATCTCGCCCAGGTTAACAAATTTGGGGAACCTCATGTAGGTGCACATCTTCATAACGAGCGTTGAAGTTCCAGTTGCCTAGGTATTACACACAAATCCATCTCCAAGAGGTAAACCTACAAGCCGTACAAGCAGATTGATGTAATTCCACCACTTACATCACTGGATTCTACTTTGAGAGCAATCAACCAATATGTTCAAATTGTGTTCAAAATTGAGCTGGTTTCAGCTTAAACTCATTCTCAAAATCATAAATGTAAAATCTTTCACAAACCAGCACTGGATGATTAATAATACGAAAGCTATGAACCCTGACAACGTTCTGGTTGTAATACTGAAGACTTGTGCTCAAGAACTAGTCTTGCCCCTAGCTAAGTTATTCGAGTACAGCTACACAACTGGAACCTAGCTGGGAGGAAACCGGAACACCCGGAGGAACCCCATGCAGACACGTGGAGAATGTGCAGACAGTGACCCGAGGCTGGAATCAAACTCGGGTCCCTGGTGCTGTGAGGCAGCAGTGCTAACCGACTGTGCCACCTAAAGTAAGTATTTTACAAAAACTGGCATCTGAATGGATACTCTTGGACAGTTGGTCCAAGATGAAGGAGTCCAGGATACCTGCTCACTGCCTCCTCCTCCTGCTTTCTTCATCCTCCCCTCCTCCAGCTGAAGTTGCAAAGCTGCTCTCTGATGATGCTGATGTGATGGAAGACACAGTAGACCATCACAAACTTTCAGGTGTGTTCTGTAGGTATCTCTGGTCATCCACCATCCCACATAATTACTTGCCCTTCCAAGCTCACCACCAGTGACCGCACAAGATTTTATCCACAAACTTTCTTCTCTCTCTTTGTAGATGCTGTCTGACCTGCTGTGTAATTCCAATTTCCTTGAATTTTATTTCACTAGCGATCCTGCAGCGTTATTCTCATGATCCGCCGAGCAGCTTCCGGGAAACCAAAGTCTTTGGGTTCCGGGGGGAGTATGGTTGCAAAGCTGAAACTTTTCCTTTTGTATATGGTTTGGATGTCGGTCCTAAAAATGGAAATGTAATTGCAGCAATGGAGGCCTGTAAGGAAAGACCACCAGAGGTGGGAACCTAGGTGGCTGAAGGCACAGCTACCAGTGGTGCAACAAAGGACACAAGAAATGCAAATGAGGATTGAGTCAGATGAGTGAGAAGTCAGGGAGGGTGTTGTAGAGCTGGAAAGGATAGCAGAGATAGAGCAAGGCAAGGCCATAGGGCAATCTAATGCAACTGATAAGAATTTTAAATTTGATACATTGGGGGTCATATAGTGAGGACTAGTGTGATGGAGCTAAATGCCTTTGTGTGGGACCTGTGGGATATAGACAGAAGAGTTTAGAATTAGCTGATGTGTATGGAGGATAAGAAGCCAGGCAGAATTAGTCTTTTAAAAACATATAAGGGTGTTAGTGGCAGATGGGCTGACATAGGAGTGAAGGTGATGGGTGAAGACTATGGGGGTGGTATTGAACAAAACCAAAAAATGGGCACGGAGATCATTGTATATTACTAACCAGCATCTGTTCATTGTTTTGTGAGCAGTACGTTACATTAAATTCATGCTTCCTAGATCTATACTTGATTGCTGTGTGCTGGACTGTTCCTTGGCTGTGCCCATCAGCGAGGTGGCCTGACGTAAGTGGTTAGAGCCACTTAGAGACAGACTGCAGCACTGAAAGCGAAACCTCATTATGTCTGAACAGAATGGTGGGAAATATTAAAGAAGCGGTTTGTGCTGTTGAACTTTGAGGAATAGATGAACATGTGAGAGAAGGTGCAACAGGATTTTCAAATGTTGGACTGGAATTCTTGGTGATAGAAATAGAGATTTCCTGTATTCGCAAGGAGCAGGACGTCCACCATAAAGAAACTCAGGAGGTGTGGACCTAAATTCTAGAAGCATGGCTCCAAGAACTTGGATGCAGTACAAGAAGAAGTTTAATCATCGGGCAAATGTTGTCAAGATGAGTGAGTTCAAATGACATCTTCTACAAACTATACCATTAGCCACCATTAAGAAGATCTATCAGAATACCCTTGTCTGGAAACAACCTGTTTCGGCACAAATTTTTAAATAACCATTCAAGCATTAGGCAAGTAAAGAAAAACTCCAAAACTGCATGCAATTGTACCATCTGCTATGATCATTGATCAAACAATTAACCTTTAACTAGTTCATAATCCCTTTAAATAGCACTGTTGCTGGGGTGGATTTTGTAAATTCTTTTACTGGACACCGGCCTCATTGGCTAAGCAATTTTATTGCCCATTCCTAATTGGCCTGAGAAGGTGATGGTGAGCCACCTTCTTAAACTATTGCAGTCCATTTGGTGTAGGTATTTCCAAAGTGCTGTGAGGTAGGATTTTGACCCAGGAACAGTAAAGGAATGGTGGCATATTTCCAAGTCAGATGGTGTTTGACTCGAAGGGAAACTTGCAGGTGGTGGTGTTCTGATGTACCTGCTGCCCTTATCTTTCTAGGTGTTAGAGGTCACAAGATTTGGAGGTGCTGGTGAAAGTGTATTGGTGAGTTGCAGTAGTGCATCGTGTAGACAGTACACACTGCTGCCATTGTGCATTGCTGGTGGAAGGAGTGGATGTTGGATGGGTTGCCAATCAAGCAGGTTGCTTTTTCCTGGATGGTGTCGAGCTGCACTCATCGGGCAAGTGGAGAGTATTCCACTACAATCCTTACTTGGTTTTTGTAAATGATGCGCTGGCGAGTCAGCAGGTGGGTTACTCTCTGCAGAATTCCCAGCCTCTGATCTGCTATTTGTAGCCATATATTTATATGGCTAGTGCAGTTCAGTTCCTGATCAGTGGTAACCCCAAGATGCTGATAGTCAAAGGGGACGGTTGTATTCTGTCTTGATGGGTCATTGCCTGGCACTTCTGCAGAGCAAATGTTCCTTGCGTCTTATCAGCCTGTGGTGATTGTCACTTTAAGATCACACTGTCTGAGTAAGGGTCACATGCTTTGAACAATCAATCAACACCTAGCATGTGGAATCTCTCTGGGGCAGAGTTTTCTGAATCAAAAGTAGTGCAGAATGGGCTAGCTTCCAGCATGTAGCCAATGAAGAAACCTTGCAAATTATGTTGTTTGTTCAACTTAAGAAAACTCCAGGAGTACATCTTTACATCTTGTGATGAGGATACAAAATCGTGGTGCTATCTCTAGCCCTATACCTGTAAGTATCATGTCTTAAGCAAGGACTAAAATTTGTACTCACCGGAATTAGTCTCTTTGGGCAAACAGACCCATTCAACTACTCCAAGAAGGAATAGAGTCAATACATTGTGCACCACCGGTTTTATTTCCAAACAAACAAAATAGGGGAGCAGGCAAAATGCAAACCAATTCTCCTGAACGTCTGTGTAAGTCAGCTCGACAGGGGATCATTTTCTGGCCTTGCCGTGCCTGGCGCAAATTGTGCTAATTTGGGAAAATTGCATGCGGACCTAAAAACAGATTTTGCGCCTGGATCCAAACGGTTTGCAATCATCCTGGTCCCTTGCTACTGGCTCAAATCAGGTTTCACCCAGAAAGGATGTGAGGTCAATTAGCATATTTAAAGCAGTATTTAAATATGTTTAAGCCTGATCAACGCCAGATTCTCCCAGCGCCCAGGATCTTCTGACCCTTGGGCGAAGACCAGGCATGATGGCCACGACGGGGGGCTCGGAGGCCATTGAAACCCCCAGGTGGTCAGGGACATGGCTGGGCGGTACCCATCTGGCAGCACCCCATCTGCTGTGTGGGAAAGCCCTTCCAGAGTGGCAATTGGCCTGGTGATCACCACTCTAAGGATGTTACAGGCCAAATTCATTTTTAAAACATTGCAAAACATCATTCTGGTGACCTTTTATATTTAACTTGAAAACAAGGTTAAATAAGTAGTTCTTTTCATCTCCCACCCTGGCCAAAGTGATGTTGAATTTGTTTAGTTTAAAGGCAAACAAGTGAATACATTGATTTGAGGTTCATCTCCAGCATTGAAAGTTCCTTGACATGAAGTGGAGTATAATGTCAAGCCCTTTTTCTTGAACAATCCCATTGAGTGGAAGTGAACTTATCACTAACATTGGTGAGGAATCTATGCAGTGGAGGTACTATTGATCTAAATATTTAGACCTCTCTAAGGAGCACAAACTTCTCTACCCACCAATTCTGACTTTGTACCATTTTGACAGAAATTGTATCCAATTTGTGCCAGTGTGAAAAGTAAAAAATCTGCAGTCTCAGAAGTGAAAACAATAGACCTCACATCCTTTAAATTCACTGGAAGGCTCCTTCAAAATTGTTGAAGATAACCCTGCCGAAGCCAACCAGTTCATTAATCAGCACTACTCCTGATACTTACTCCTCTGATTTAAGGTGGTCTTACAGATGTTTTTCCCCTTGCATTGACAATATGGACTGTAAAAGAAAGAGCAATATGAGCTGGAAGGCCCACATTTAATTTGACTGTTTTACTGCACCCTACTCGAGTGGCATTTGGGACAAATCAGATTTTTGCCTTTTGGGCACTTCTGGCTGCTAAACTATAAACTAGTAAAAATGCACAGTTCCGTGTATGAGTTGGCATTAGAAATGACAAGTTAATTGTAACTGTTAAATTGTACAAAGCACTAAAAGTTTCATAAGTTTCAGCCAAATAGGCACTTATACATAAGTCTGACCAGGCCAAGAGCTCATCATACTGATGAAATGAAGTTCGATCTTAGGAAATTCAGTGTGCTCATCCATTTCTCATTTATGGAAGTGCAATATTTATGATGTACTGAGGCCACTGCCAGACTGAAAAACTTATCCTTGCATGTCACAGCTGGACTTACTGGCCCAGATGTTCATCTACATCATCCCACCATGACTGCCCTCTCCATCTGAGCTGTCTCCCAGTCAAATCGAGTTGCAGATCGCAGCTGTTCTCACATTTGATGCTAATGATGGTTTGTCTATCATTGCCGACGATTATAGTCTGTGATTACAGCTATTGTTACCAAACCCATGACTGTCTCTTACTAAATATTAAACCTGCCCATTGCTTTAACTATATGATATATTGTATTGCTCGACTTCCATCTGAATATTCAGTGGGCCAAAACTCATGTTAGTTATCCAGCATGATTTCGGTATTGACAAATTAACATGATCAAGATGTAACTTTCGGATAGAGGATGAATTGAAGGCTTAAGCATTGAGAGAGGCTCTTTTTAAAGTCCTCTTCACAACTTAATTAAGTCTTTGGCATCATAATATTTTAATACTTTGTACATGGATGTTTTAGTTAACACATCATTCAGTGTTAATAAATGACACTCTGGAGGTTCCATAACACTGCTGCTTTCGAGAGTTCAGGCCTTCATTTATTATCAATTTCCAAGGAATATCAGGTATTATCAACTTAATCTATTGTGAAGTCTGATCAAAAAGTTAGAACATAGAACATAGAACAGTATAGCACAGAACAGGCCCTTCGGCCCACGATGTTGTGCCGAGCTTTATCTGAAACCAAGATCAAGCTATCCCACTCCCTATCATCCTGGTGTGCTCCATGTGCCTATCCAATAACCGCTTAAATGTTCCTAAAGTGTCTGACTCCACTATCACTGCAGGCAGTCCATTCCCTACCCCAACCACTCTCTGCGTAAAGAACCTACCTCTGATATCCTTCCTGTATCTCCCACCACGAACCCTATAGTTATGCCCCCTTGTAATAGCTCCATCCACCCGAGGAAATAGTCTTTGAACGTTCACTCTATCTATCCCCTTCATCATTTTATAAACCTCCATTAAGTCTCCCCTCAGCCTCCTCCGCTCCAGAGAGAACAGCCCTAGCTCCCTCAACCTTTCCTCATAAGACCTACCCTCCAAACCAGGCAGCATCCTGGTAAATCTCCTCTGCACTCTTTCCAGCGCTTCCACATCCTTCTTATAGTGAGGTGACCAGAACTGCACATTATTATTCAAAAAGTTTTTAAAGCACATTACCCTTCACTACCCTTTTTCTTCAAATATCATTGTAAAAACTTTTGTTAGTCTTAATATGTCCCACAAGTTTCTTTTTGCTTTTCCTTATTTGGAGCTCTTACTGTCTTTTCTTCCTTTCCTTGCTGTTCTTTGTATTTTTCCCAGTCTCCTGGATTCACATTTCTTTGCACTAGTTTTGTATACTCATTCTTTTTATGTTTCATGTCATCTTTCGCCTCTTTTGTTGACCAAGCCTGTTTTATTAGATAAGGCTCTTGCTCCTATAGAGTATATACTTGTGGTGGCATAGCCCCTTTAATGGGTGAGTCTTCGGAGACCATGCGACTGGACTGGAACCAATGGTTCTGATTTGCACGCTCATGCTCCAATCAGGAGTGAGGATATACATCCCCAGGACTGGAAGTCTTCAGTTGGAGTCAGGACATTGGTGGGTGTCTCAAGCAATGCATTTTTTAGTTTGTTACCAGCCACATAGAGTCCACCTTGAGTTACTACACTAGCAACGAGATCAAACCACATCAGTCTTTGAAGGCCTGTAGTGAAGAGTCAGAGGGGGAGGAGAATGATCACTCAAGTTCAAAGGAAAAAAGATACAGACTTCCTTTTAACTATGCCACTATTCAGGAAGATAGAGCCGTTCAGCCCTGAAGTCGAGAGTTTGAGGCAGTATATTGAGATGTTTGCAGCAAACAAAATAGCAGCCAAGGCGAAGCAGAAGGTGATGCTGCTCACAGTGTGAGGCCCAGAGATTTACAACCTTGATGAGAAGTTTGATGTCACCCAAAGCTCCAGACACAAAAACCTTTGAACAGTTAGTCAATTTAGTTAAGGAACACTATAACCACCGACTTCCCGTTACCAAGGTACAAATTCCACTCTGCTGTTAGAAAGCCAGGAGAGATGGTCTTCAGCTTTGTGGCCAGGCTTTGATGGCTGGCAGAGCACGAGTTTGGGCCTTCATTGGGAGACATGTTGAGTGATCATTTGGTTTTTGGGATCAACAACCTCAACATCCAAAAGAAACTGCTTGCTGAAACCAAGATTTCATGAGAGATGGCAAAAGCAACTATGTGCGCTGAGCAAGGCATATGTGAGCTGCAAGGCATGTGGATTGAGGTGAATCAGCTGTGACGGGAAATAGCTCCTGCTAGGAACAGCACCAGTGAGGGCACAGCAGGTCCCGAGAAGAGTAATTTAGCACCAGGTTCTGAGATGTGTTTTCAGCATGGGTGTGACCACCCCCAAGAGATGCCAGTGCAAGAATTTTATCTGCTTCAGATGCAGAAAGGCCTGCAAGCTAGGTATACAACGAAGCAGGTTGCATAGAATACTCCAGCAAAAATGAAATGATTCACTGCTGTGAATAATGGGGCAGCACGATGGCTAGCACTACTGCCTCCCACGCCAGGGACCCGGATTCGATCCCCGGCTTAGGTCACTGTCTGTACGGAGTCTGCACGTTCTCCCTGTCTACGTAGGTTTCCTCCCACAGTCTGAAAGACGTGCTAGTTAGGTGCATTGACCTGAACAAGCGCCGGAGTGTGACGACTAGGGGAATTTCACAGTAACTTCATTGCAGTGTTAATATAAGCCTTGTGACTAATAAGTAAACTTTAAAAACTTTTACTTTATTTTTAAGCTGGCAAAGGAACCAAAGGAGGGATCCGAGGCTTACACATTGAATCAGGTCCAACTTAGCAAGATATCCCCCATTGCAATTGTTTTAATGGTTAACGGCCACCCCCTGAAAATGGAGGTCAAAATGGGTGCTGCAGCCATTGTCATAGGAAAAAAACAGATACAGACATCTCTACAAGGGACTGCAAACCTCAAGTCTTCGCCATTCTGGGGCCACTTTGGTGATACACACTGGAGAGATACTTAAACTGTAGGAACAAGTCAGTCCAATTACCCATCATGGTGATTGAATGACAGAGGTCCAGTCTCATGGGATGGAACTGGTTAAAACAAATAAAACTGAACTGGCTGGAAGTATTTAACTTCCAGGATGTGGGATTCAAAGAGCTCCTATGTATATATTAGAAGGTATTCCAGAGAAAATTGGGTCGGATAAAATGGGTTATAGCTAAACCCTGAGGCTACACCTATGTTTTTCTGAGCTCAGTAACAGTTTTAACAACACCGGGTTAAAGTCCAACAGGTTTATTTGCTACCAAATAAACCTGTTGGACTTTAACCTGATGTTGTTAAAACTCTTACTGTGTTCACCCCAGTCCAACGCCGGCATCTCCACATCATTTCTGAGCTCACCCAGTGCCCTACATGTTACACCAGACTAGGGCACACAGTGGCACAATGGTTAGCACTGCTATCTCACAGTACCAGGGTTCGATTTCTGGCTTGGGTCACTGTCTGTGCGGAGTCTGCACATTCACCCCGTGTCATCATGGGTTTCCTCCAGGTGTTCTGGTTTCCTCTCACAGTCCAAAAGATGTGCTGGTTAAGTGCATTGGCCATGTTAAATTCTTCCTCTGTATACAGGCATGGACATTGTCCCCACTATTTTAAGTGTCTCTCCAGTATATGTCACCAAAGTAGCCCCAGAATGGCAAAGACTTGAGGTTTGCAGTCCCTTGTGGAAATGCCTGTACCCAAACAGACGCTGGAGTGTGGCGACTAAGGGATTTTCACAGTAACTTCATGTAAGCCTACATGTGACACTAATAAATTAACTTTAAAAAATAATTAAATTTAACATTCAACTTTAAAAACTTTAAACTTTAGAACTAAAAAGTTTGGAAGATCTGGGCATCCTCAAGCCCATTTCTGAATGGGCCACACTCATTGTCCCTGATTGTTACCCCATTCCAAGGATAGAGGACCTCAATGCTAAGTTAACAGGGTGCCTCAAATGCACTAAGCTAGACCTAAATCCTGATTATCAAGAACTGGAACTGGAAGAGGACTCCAGAAAGTTAATTAAAATAAATCCCCACAAGAGGTTGCATCAGTACACCTGACTGTCATTTGGTGTCTCACCAGCCTGTGTAATTTTTCAGTGCACTTTAGAGAGCCTGTGACAAGGAATCCCTAAAGTGATGGTATACTTGGATGATGTCTTGATTACGGTACATCTCTTGAAGGACATGGTGTAAACCAGGAAGAGATCCTTAAGAGGCTTAAAGAAGCTGGCATACATTTGAAATGTGAGAAATGTATCTGTCAAACCGATGACATTACGTTCCTCAGTTTCAAAGTGGATGCAAAGCGGTTGCATTCCCTCGAAGACAAGGTGAGAGCTATTAAGGGAGTGTTTGTGCTTAGGAATGTGACAGAACTGAAATCTTTGCCAGGAATGGTCAATTACTCTGGAAGGTTCCTTCTGGATGTACCAACAATTCTGGTCCCCCTACATCAGTTATTTTAAAAACCATCAGCGTTGGAAGTGGAGAGGGGGGGGTGGGTGCGCAGAGGCTGAGAAAAAAAGCTTTTGTCCAAGTCAAACAGGCTTCACAATTGTCAACATTGCTTGTTCACTTCGACCCGAGCAAGCCATTATATTTCATGCTTTAGTATTTAAACATTGATTGGGTCAAAATACGCTAACCGATCCTTCTACCCTGGTGCTGTCTTTGTTTGCCTTTGAAAACAATGGGAGTGCACCGATGAAAGTGGAGCAATGTGCAGTTAGATGCTACTTTTTCTTTTGTAATTAATCATATTTTGGTCAACAGGAGCATATTGGACAATATGCTAGAAATTGAATTATTAACTATGATCTAATGTTGCCTGATTTAACATAACTTTCCATTGGCCATTAAGTGCATACTTTGTATTTACTTACCATACTAAAAAAACGACTTGCATCTATCTATGTAACACCTTTCATGACCACAGGATGTTCCAAAGTGATTTACAATCAATGAAGTGCCAGGGATCCGGGTTGATTTCCGGCTTGGGTCACTGTGTGGAGTTTGCACATTCTCCCCATGTCTGTGTGGGTTTCCTCCAGGTGCTCCGGTTTCTTCCCACAGTCCAAAGGACGTGCTGGTTAGATGCATTGGCCATGCTAAATTCTCCCTCAGTGTACCACAACAGGCGCAGGAGTGTGGCGATGAGGAGATTTTCACAGTAACGTCATTGCAGTATTAATGCAAGCCTACTTGTGACACAAATAAATAAACTTTAAACTAACTCTGTTAATTTAAGAAGCTTGGAAGCCCATTTACACAGTCATGCTCCTAAAAAGAATATAACAGCCAGATACACTGGCCAGAATTCTCTGGCCATTCATGCCTGCTGCCACTGCTAGAGAGGTCGGGGAATTTGGCGCTCAGCAAAATCTCCATTCACTGCAGCGGGACAGGAAAATCCCTTTGGTGTAAACGGCCAGAGAATCCCACCCATGATTTATTAATGATGATGATTGAAGTAAATATAGCTATGATATTGGGGTAAGCTCACCTCTTTTCTGAATTAGTGCCATGGAATCTTTTATTTCCACCTCAGTTTAACATCTTATCCCAAAGAGAGCAACTCCAACAGGGCTGCATTCCATTAGGATTGCATTTGAGGTTGAGGCAAAATTTTGCACTCAAGTGGTTGAGTGACACCTTCAAACTCAGGAGTGAGAGCTCTACTTTTGAACCATGGCCGACACCAATGGTGAATATCACCTGTTTCAAGACAATTTGCTTTAATTATGTGCGATTGCAAATACTTTATTGTATAACTACAGCATGTTTCAGCTTTAACAGAGCTGCTAATATTAAAATAGACATCCGATGATCAATTTAATTCAGGAAACTAAGAAAGTACTCAAGTGCTACACATCCCTACTGTGTGACAAGCAGGCAGACAAACAGATGCACTGGCAGTGGCAAAGTCATTAATAAAAAGCAACGTTGGTTTCTTTAGCACTGTGGTGAAGCTGGAGCATCTGTCACCTCTCACCTGCAACTGTTCATCATCAGCATATCCTACCCACCTGTAATGACAGGATAAAATGCAATGGGTATGAACCCAACAATAGAAGATAATTAATGTGCTAGGTTAATCATGTGTCTCTGCCATCCTTCCTAGAGATTACCTGTCTTTGCCTGGGGGAAGCCGCTATCCGCTGTTAAATTGTCTGTTTGCAGACAAAGTAAAGCTTCCATTTGCTAGTTACTGTGCTTCCTCTGCTGCTTCCTAAAACTTGCAATAACTCTGAAGAAATGAAAAGAGTGAAAGTTAAAAATCTGGAATAAAAATAGAAAATAGTGGAAACTCACAACAGGTCAGTCGGCATTGGTGAAAACTGATAGCTAAATGGTTTTTTTGGGACTCTCTATTGTTACTGTGATGGTTGTGTTACATCCCATACATTACATCTTGCCACAAAACCAAATTCTGTTTAATATACTATTATCAAAGAATCCCTACAGTGCAGAAGGAGGCCATTTGGCCCATCAAGTCTGCGCCGACTACAGTTCCACCCAGACCCTATCCCCGTAATCCCTTGTATTTACCCTGTTAGTCCTCCTGACACTAAAGGGAAATTTACCATGGCCAGTCCACCTAACCTGCACATCTTTGGACATTAGGGAGGAAACCAGAGCACCCGGAGGAAACCCATATAGACATGGGGAGAATGTACAAACTCCACACAGACAGTGAGCCGAGGCCAGATTTGAACCCAGGTCCCTGGCATTGTGAGGCAGCAGTGCTAACCACTGTGCCACCATGCCATCCCTTAATATTGTAGTAGCATGCCCCTTTTGGGAGCAAAACTTTGGGGGTCGTATGACCCAATCAGCCAATTGGGCTGAAGCATGTGAATCCTGGGGCTGAGCGCGGACTTTCGCAGTCAGTCTGAGACTGAAGTGGAAGTAATCAGTAGCACATGACTTGCACTCTCTACAAGCAGGGCCAGCCCGGTGCTAGCAGAGTCAAGATTCCAGCTCCAGTGCACAGCATGGAGAGTAATTCTGAAGGAGGACCAAATGTATATATGTTGAATAATATTAAGGTGGACAAAGTAGTCCCTATCTCAATAACCGTAATGGTCAATGGTCGTCCACTCAACATAGAGGTAGGCACCAGGAGTCTCCGAAACAGTAGTGGGAGAGCAAATTTATGGATAACTACAGGGAGGGGTCCAACACTTGAGATCAAAAAATACTGCAGTCAAGCTGGCTATGCACTTGGGTGAGGCAATATGAATCTCGGGAACAACAACAACCCCTGTAAGTTACAGACAACTAACCTTAGCTATAGTTATGGGTTGAGATTGATGGGTTGAGATTGACTTCAGGAAATGAAACTGAATTGGCCAGAAATGTTTAAAATGAATGAAGGGGCGTACATGAAGTCCTCAGAAGATACCAGGAAGATATGTCAGGAAGAATTGGGCAAAATTCGAAGCTTGAAAGACAAAATTCATGTGGATCCGGAAGCTACACCAAAATTCTACAGAGCCAGAGCTGTGCTTTATTCGTTGCATGAGGAGGTGGAGACTGAACTTAACGGATCATCCCCGGGGGGGAGGAGAGGGGGGTGTGACGGATCATCCCCGGGGGGAGGAGGAGAGGGGGGTGTGACGGATCATCCCCGGGGGGAGGAGGAGAGGGGGGTGTGACGGATCATCCCGGGGGGGAGGAGAGGGGGCGTGACGGATCATTCACTGATACACTACCAGCCACAGCCATCTCTCCCGCTCTCTCACACTTGCAGGGAAGAGTAACCTGTGGCTGATAGTGAACCAGTGATGGTGCCAGGAGGGATCGGCCACAGACAGGCAGCGGAAACCCCCCGACCAGAGGATGAAATGTCACACCCCCTTCTACACCCCCGCCCCCCCCCGCCCCCCCCCCCAGGGAATGATCCGTCACACCCCCTCTTTCTCCTCCCCCCCCCCCCCCGCCCCCCCCCCCCCCCCCCCCCCACCCCAGGGAATGATAAGTCACACCCCCTCCCAGCCCAGCCCACCCCACCCTCCCTCCCCCTCCTCCCCCCCAGGGAATGATAAGTCACACCCACCACCCCCCTCCCAGCCCATCTCCACCCTCCCCCCCCCACCCCCCCACCCCCCACCGACCAAAGGATGAACGGCAGAGAGGCTCTGACCGCTCTCTGCTTTTTGTTTTGTGCCCGGGCGCGTTCTGTCAGATTCTTCCCATGTGCAGTTCGGCGCTCCGACAGATGCAAATGCGCTAGGCCCCGCCCACTAGACCCGCGCCGAAAAAAGGCGTATGGGGGCTCTGGAGCGCGGCTGCTGGGCGCGGGTCTGATTTATGGCCGCACCCGCCACTTAGTCCCGATTTGGTAAAATCGGCCCCATGGACACATATATCAAATGTGGTGTTTGCTACCAAATAAACCTGTTGGACTTTAACCTGGTGTTGTTAGACTCCTTACATATATCAAATGCAGATGCCTTGAGCCATCTCCCATTGCTGGAAAGTATGCTGCCCCAGCAGTGCCATAAGAAATTATTTCAGCCTTGAATTTTCTCAATGCATTACCTGTGTCTGTGCAGCAGATCAAATATTGGACTCCTAGAGATCTGATATTATCCATAATAAAACACATGATTCTTCATGGCTGATGTTATGGTAGATTACCAAAACAGCTAAAACTCTTTCAAACAACGAAGGATGAACTGAGCTGTGAAAATGGCGTCCTTCTGTGGGGAGTGAGGGTGGTCGTCCCATGGAAGCAGGAAGTTATCATTTGAGGAATTGTATAGCTCCTACCGAACTACGTCCGGTGGCCTGGAATAGATGCAGACATAGAGAGCATAGTTAAGCAGTGTGATCAATGCAAGCTGCAACACCCATCTGAAGCCCCGGAGCACCTTTGGAAATGGCCAGGTCAGCCATGGGTGAGATTTCACATGGATCTTTATCGGCCCATTTATGGATACAATGTTTCTACTTATAGTGTATGCGTGCTCAAAATGGCTGGATATTTATGCAATGATGTCCATAACTTCTTTTGCAACAGTGGAAAAGTTAAGGTAAAGTTTTACCTTCCATTGATTGCTGGAGGTCTTGGTTTCAGACAATGGAACAGCATTCACTCATGAGGAATTCCAACATTTTATATTATCAAATAGCATTAAACATATACCTACCAGACATTACCACCCCTCCTCAAATGGACTCACTGAACATGCTGTACAAACCTTTAAGGTAGCCGTGAAAAAACATCAGCATCATTGCAGACAAAATTAGCATGTTTTCTCATTAACTATAGGAGAACACCACATGAGGTGATGGGGAGGCATTGGCCTAGTGGTATTATTGCTAGGCTATTAATCCAGAAACTCAGCTAATGTTCTGGGGACCCAGGTTCAAATCCTGCCACGGCAGATGGTAGAATTTGAATTCAATTTTTTAAAAATCTGGAAATAAGAATTTACTGATGACCGTGAAACCATTGGCAATTGTCAGGAAAAGCCATCTGGTTCACTAAGGCCCTTTAGGGAAGGAAATCTGCCGGCCTTACCAGGTCTGGCCTACATGTGACTCCAGAGCCACAGTAATGCGGTTGACTGTCAACTGCCTCTGAAATGACCTAGCAAACCATTTAGTTCAAAGGCAACTAAGGATGGGCAATAAATGCCGGCCAGCCAGCGATGCCCATGACCAACAATGAATAATGAAAATCAAGACCACCAGAGTAACACCTGCCAAATTGCTGATGAGTAGGCGTATGAGTACCAGGTTGGGGCTGGTGTTTCCCAATTTGGCGGGGAGGGTGGAGGCAAAGCAAAGTGTTCAAAAGAAGAATCAAGAAGAATTGAGAGGACATTCAAAGTGGATGATAATGTCAAAAATTTGGGACTGCTCGGAGTTGGGTCCCTGGGGATGTTGTGGCCTGAATGGGCAGGGTATCCTATGAGGTGAAAGTTCATGATAAAATCCTGAAAAAGTATTTAGATCACTTGTGAAGAAGGGAGTCACGTAGTGAACCAGTTGGGCAATCTACTCCAATTATACCTGTCAGTAATGGTGATGTGAGTGAAAGAAGTACAGAAACAAAGTCAACTTGAGGAAGGGCCAAGTAGTGTTACACGGATATACTGTTACAAGTTGAGAGTCCAATTTCTGAAAGACAAACTGAAGCTACCTCTGCTCAGAGACACCACCTGCTAAACTACATCATTCTCAGAGGAAGAGAAAATCCCCTGACAGACTGAGTTTATGATGGACAGTATTAAAGAACTTGCTTATTGTTGTTTTATTGTAAATAATTTAACTTTTGTTTGCCTATGATAAGAGACTTAAGGGGGGAGGGATGTAGTAGTGAGCCTCTTAGGGCTGAGGGTGGCATGGTGACACAGTGGTTAGCACTGTGTGGTGAACCATCGTTGGTTCCCACTAGATAGTACTGAGCCAGGGTCTGGCCAGCACTACAAGTATGTATATATGTTGCTGTTGGGGTTAGGGATGGGTTGTTCTACTTGTTGCTGTTGAGGTTAGGGTTGGGCTGTTACACCTTGTATTATAGTTATTGTGGTACATCCCAGTCGGGCTCCGCCTCCTGGGAGAGGTATAAAGGTCACTGCTCTGTCTGGGACCCCTCAGTCTGGGATCGTGTATATAATTAGTAGCTTCGTTGTAACAGCAAATAAAAGCCTTTATTTCCTGAGCATCTCAAGCCTCGTGTGTGATAACGCGCATCAATTTTATTTGCTGTTAAGTAAACTCTCGTCGAAAGAAAACAAAACGATACAGAGAGTATGGAGCAGATATTGAAACCTGAACGTCTTACACTGGATCCACGTGCGGCGGGCGCCTCTAACACCTTTGACCACTGGTTGAAATGTTTTGAGGACTACCTGGCAGCCTCCGCAGCGGTCACCACAGATGATGACAGACTCCGGGTCCTCCATGCGAGGGTAAGCGACACCGTATACCTCGTGATCCGTGCGGCCACCGACTACACAAAGGCCCTCGAGCTTCTTAAGAAGCGTCACATTAAACCGCCAAACTAAATGCATGCTCGATACCTCTTAGCCACTCGACGACGGCAGCCCGGCGAAACGACGGAAGAATACGCGAACGAGCTCCTACAGCTAGCCAGGGGCTGTAACTGCAAAGCAGTGTCGGCAGATCAGAATATGAACGACCTCGCTCGAGATGCGTTTGTGGCGGGAATCGGATCATCTTACATCCGACTCAGACTACTGGAGAAAGGTAATCTTGACCTCACTAAGTCGATAGAACTAGCGGATACGTTGGAGACGGCCTCCAAAAGCCCAGTATTGTATCCTGAAGACCACGTGGAGACAACATGGCAGGAGCAGTCGCTGATCCCTCCTCGTCCCTCGAGTTCGAAAAGCTGCGTGATGGCGTGCCCACACTCGGGCCTGACGACGGCAGCAGCTCCAGGCGGCCCGCGGTGTTACTTCTGTGGGGGAGCGAAGCATACTCGGCAACGGTGTCCCGCTAAAGCTGTGTTGTGCTCCGCCTGCGGTAAGAAGGGGCACTGTTCGAAAGTATGCCAATCTAAACCTGCTTCTAGGAACAGCAGTGTGGCCTGCGATTCCTCGGAGCCCGGTTCTTCGTCGTCGGCATAGTCGAGGGTTTCGTCCACGTGCGAGGCCAGGACGACGCCATTACGGTCGACGGAGTCGGAGATGCGTGACCACCAGGGGTCGCTGAGTTTGGCGCCATCACCCACGTGCGACCTATGGGAGCGGCCATGTTGGTCGGCACCGACCGCGAACGACCAGCAGGGGTCATCCTTGTCAATCTCAGCTGCCTGCAGTGGCGCTCATGAACCAACGGTGGCGTCGATCATCCTGGACCAGGCCAAGCCTCATAGACTTGACAAGTCTATGATGGACATTCAAGTAAACGACCACTTGATTTATTGTCTGTTTGACAGCGGGAGCACTGAGAGTTTTATCCACCCAGACGCTGTGAAGCGGTGTGGACTCCGGATTCAACCTGTCAAACAGACAATTTCTATGGCCTCAAGGTCCCGGTCTGTCACCGTGCTAGGGAGTTGCGTGGTAACTTTAACGGTGCAAGGCACGGTTTACGAACGTTTCAAGTTCCTGGTGTTGCCGCACCTTTGCGCGCCAATACTTCTCGGACTAAACTTCATGGTCCACTTGAGGAGTGTAACCCTACAGTACGGTGGGCCACTCCCTCCGCTTTCAGTGGGAGAACGGCAGCCTCCAAATTGCCCAACGCCTGTAGCCTCTCGACGCTGAAGATTACCACACCCTCCCTGTTCCAGAATCTTGTGCCAGGCTGCAAGCCCATTGCGACTAAGAGTAGGCGTTACAGCGCTGAGGATCGGATCTTCATTCAATCTGAGGTTCAGCGGCTCCTCAAGGAAAGAATCATACAACCTAGCGCTAGTCCGTGGAGAGCGCAGGTCGTGGTGGTCAAGAGTGGGAACAAACCCCGGATGGTCATTGACTATAGTCAGACCATTAATAGATACACGCAGCTGGATGCGTATCCCCTCCCGCGCATATCTGACATGGTCAATCAGATTGCGCAGTACCGGGTGTTCTCCACCATAGACCTCAAGTCTGCCTACCACCAACTCCCTATTCGCCCAGAGGACCAACAATACACGGCTTTTGAGGCGGATGGTCGCTTGTATCACTTTCTCAGGGTTCCCTTTGGTGTCACCAATGGGGTCTCGGTCTTCCAGTGTGCTATGGACTGAATGGTGGACCAGAACGGGCTATGGGCTACCTTCCCGTACCTGCATAACGTCACCATCTGCGGCCTTGACCAGCAGGACCACGACACAAATCTCCTGAATTTCCTACGCACTGCATCTCGCCTGAATCTGACCTACAACAGGGAGAAGTGTGTATTTCGTACGCGCCGTTTAGCCATCCTCGGATACGTGGTGGAAAACGGGGTCATTGGCCCTGATCCAGACCGTATGCGTCGCCTCTTTGAACTTCCCCTGCCCACTAGTGCAAAAGCACTGAGAGGATGTTTAGGCTTCTTCTCTTATTATGCACAGTGGGTTCCCAATTACGCGGACAAAGCCCGTCCGCTCATCAAGTCCACTTCTTTTCCCCTAACACCAGAGGCTCGACTGGCCTTTGATAAACTAAAAGCCGACATCGCGAAAGCTACGATGCACGCTGTTGATGAGTCCATCCCCTTTCAGGTGGAGAGTGATGCATCTGATTTCGCCCTGGCCGCCACACTTAACCAGGCGGGCAGGCCTGTCGCCTTTTTTTCCCGCACCCTCCATGGCCCCGAAATTCGGCATTCAGTGGTGGAAAAGGAGGCCCAGGCCATTGTGGAGGTCGTCAGGCATTGGCGCCATTACTTGGCGGGAAAACGGTTCACCCTGATCACGGACCAGCGGTCCGTGGCGTTCATGTTCAATAACACGCTGTGGGGCAAGATCAAGAACGACAAGATCTTGCGGTGGAGAATTGAACTCTCCACCTATAATTATGACATCATGTATCGTCCAGGGAAACTCAATGAGCCCTCGGATGCCCTCTCGCGTGGAACATGCGCCAGTATACAAGAGGACCGTTTGCAGGCTCTCCATAATGACCTATGCCATCCTGGGGTCACTCGGCTCGACTACTTTGTAAAAGCCCGCAATCTGCCCTACTCGGTGGAGGATGTCAGGTCCATAACAAGAAGCTGTCGGGTATGCGCGGAATGCAAACCGCACTTTTACCGACCTGACCGGGCACAATTAGTCAAGGCCACTCGTCCCTTCGAAAGACTGAGTGTCGACTTTAAGGGCCCCCTTCCCTCAACAGATCGGAATGTGTACTTCCTCAACATCATTGATGAGTACTCGAGATTCCCTTTTGTTATTCCCTGCTCTGATACATCCGCTGCCACGGTTATCAGGGCATTCCGTGATCTTTTCACCCTGTTCGGGTACCCCAGCTACATTCACAGCGACAGGGGCTCGTCGTTCATGAGCGATGACTTGAGGCAATACCTGCTCTCATACGGGATTGCCTCTAGTAGAACCACGAGCTACAACCCTCGGGGTAACGGACAGGTGAAACGTGAGAATGCTACAGTCTGGAAGGCTGCCTTACTGGCGTTGAAGTCAAAAAGCCTTCCAGTCTCCCGTTGGCAAGAGGTTCTCCCTGATGCGCTCCATTCCATACGCTCACTCCTGTGTACGGCAACCAACGCTACTCCCCATGAGAGGCTGTTTTCATTCCCTCGGAGGTCTTCCACTGGGACCTCATTACCGTCTTGGTTGATATACTCAGGACCTGTCCTCCTGCGGCGACATGTTAGGGCCCGCAAGTCCGACCCGTTGGTCGAACAGGTCCATCTCCTCCACGCCAACCCTCAGTATGCCTATGTGGCATACCCTGACGGGCGAGAGGACACGGTCTTGATCCGAGACCTGGCGCCAGCAGGGGACGTAGAAACCCCTGTCGCTCCCATACCCCCTGTGAGAAACCCCCTAACAATTGTTTCCCCTCCGGACACGGCGCGGGCAGCATCGGGACCATTACTTAACCCTTTTACTCCCGTGTACAGCTTGCCTGAGTCCAGGGGATGGTCGCCACTTCAGGGCGTGTCGGAACTCAACGGATTGCCATCACCTCGGGGTCAACTGGCCCGTGAGACTGTGGAGGAACAGTTGGACATCGCCTTGGGGAGAACGCCACCGCGAGTGCCTACTCCGGTGTCATCGCCGGTATTGAGGAGGTCACAACGACGGTGCGGTCCCCCTGACCGTCTGAACTTATAGACTGATGACACATTATTCTGTTTTTTGTACCCCGCCGACCTTTGTCTTCAAAGGAGGGGTGAATGTGGTGAACCATCGTTGGTTCCCACTAGATAGTACTGAGCCAGGGTCTGGCCAGCATTACAAGTATGTATATATGTTGCTGTTGGGGTTAGGGATGGGTTGTTCTACTTGTTGCTGTTGGGGTTAGGGTTGGGCTGTTACACCTTGTATTATAGTTATTGTGGTACATCCCAGTCGGGCTCCGCCTCCTGGGAGAGGTATAAAGGTCACTGCTCTGTCTGGGACCCCTCAGTCTGGGATCGTGTATATAATTAGTAGCTTCGTTGTAACAGCAAATAAAAGCCTTTATTTCCTGAGCATCTCAAGCCTCGTGTGTGATAACGCGCATCACACTGCTGCCTCACAGCGCCAGGGATTCGGGTTTGATTCCTGGCTTGGGTCACTGTCTGTGCAGAGTTTGTATGTTCTTCCCGTGTCTGCGTGGGTTTCCTCCAGGTGCTCTGGTTTCCTCCCACAGTCTGAAAGATGTGTTGGTTAGCTGCATTGGCCATTCTAATTTTTTCCTCAATGTACCCGAACAGGCACTGGAGTGTGTCGACCAGGGGATTTTCATAGTAACTTCATTGTAGTGTTAATGTAAGCCTACTTGTGACTAATAAATAAACTTTAGGGTTCAAGGCTATGAATGGCTGTGACCCAATTGGGCCGAAGCATACGAATCCTGGGGCTGAGCCCAGACTTTCCCAGTCAGTCTGAATCTAAAGTTATCGATAGCACATTTCTTGCACTCTGTACATAATTTATTCATGACAACCCATTAGTTTAGTTACTAAACTTGGTTGTCATATGGGGGAAGGGGGGGTGAGGGTGGCACGGTGGCACAGTGGTTGGCACTGTTGCCTCACAGCTTGGGTCACTATCTGTGTGGAGTCTGCACATTCTCCCTGTGCCTGCGTGGGTTTCCTCAGGGTGCCCGGGTTTCCTGCCGCAGTCCAAAAGACATGCTGGCTAGGTGCATTGGCTATGCTAAGTTCTCCCTCAGTGTATCGGAACAGTACTAGGCGACTAGGGGATTTTCACAGTAACTTCATTGCAATGTTAACGTAACCTACTTGTGACACTAATACATAAACTTAAATTTCCAGATTCATAAATTTCATTTGATATCATTTTGTTTTTGATTCAATATTTAACAGAATAATGTAAGTGTTTATATTTTACTTTATTCTGTGGTAACACAGATATTCCAACTAACAGTTGCATTTGAAAGCTGACGTTTGGTTATGCCGTAGTGCATTGCTAAACAAGGTAAAGTACTTTTAATAACTTCACCTCTGCTTGTAAGTCCATCCCTGAAAGGATGCAACAGGTTCTTTATATTTGTAATTGTAGGTCTTTTATTATAAACATTAAAATTATTTAATATTGTTCACACTTCAGAAATACTTTTGCTGAAATAAAATATATAGCAGAGCTACCTTTAATATGCAACATTATCTTATTTACCTCTTCAATACAATATGACTATCACTATATTAATTATAGAAGATGGTTTTCTTGTATTTATTGATATTGCACACATTGGGGTTGAGTATAGAAATTGCCATTTAGTCTTGAACAAATGCCACGAGTGGAGAATCACAGTTTTATTATTTATCAGGGAAATTTGTTTAACGATAATTCCAAGTAAAATATGAAATTTGAGTGCTTCTATATTTTCATTGTAAGAGCAAAGATATATGCCATTGTATTTTAATAGAAAGGCTAACATCTATTTAATAAAGGCAAAATACCGCAGATGCTGAAATCTGAAACAAAATCAGAAAATGCTGGAAAACCTCAGCAGGTCTGACAGCGTCTGTGGAGAGAGAATAGAGCCAACATTTCGAGTCTGGACAACCATTTGCACGTACTCCCTGTATCTGCATGGGTATCTCCGGGTGCTCTGGTTACCTCCCATAGTCCAAAAGATGTGCTGGTTAGGTGCATTGGCCATGCTAAATTCTCCCTCAGTGTACCCGAACAGGCGCCGGAGTATAGCGACTGGGGATTTTCACAGTAACTTCATTGCAATGTTAATGTAAGCCTATTTGTGACACCAATAAATAAATAAACTTTAAACTATTCTCTCTCCGCAGATGCTGTCAGACCTGCTGAGATTTTCCAGCATTTTCTGTTTTTGTATCTATTTTAATTCGGTTAGTCATGTAGGACAATATCCCTACCACTGTGTCAGTTTTTAAAAACCGAATGGTCAAATATGTTGTCCAAGATAAATACATATAGACACACTGACTGCAATATGCTGCAAGACAGTTTACAAAATAGCACACTTGGAAACATGTTCCATGACTGCAACTTAGTGAGATTAACATCAAACTAAGCTAAATCCCAATTTTTATAATGGAATGGAAAGACTTTTAAAATTATTTTTATCAGGGCTTGAGAGGTTGTTCAGCAGAAATTGTGAATCAGTGTGCCTTTGAAAACTCAGTTACACCTCATTCAACAATATTTAACTGTTTCAATAGTTTTACAGTGATAATAACATGTAAAAGGGTGAAATTCATGTCAAATCATTGATTTTACGCTGATTAAACTGCAACAGCGCAGCCTGTGAAGGAGCAGGGTATTCCTGACAGAAACGTCTGGATTTCCACATTGAACTGAACTCGTGGAGAGGCCAATGTTTTATATCAGTTTTATACAGTAATTCATTGTCATCACAACACCAAATTCTGGGGCAATAAAATTTCTAGGAAACTTCAGCGCAAGTTGCCACTGGTAATACTCACTGTGATGAGTGTTCTCCTTGGCATGAATTGCAGGTTACTAGTTTCCCAGAATTCTATGACACAGTGTTAGAATGTTAAACAGCAGCAAATAATGTTGTAGCAAGAGGGAATGTATGTTTTGTCCCTTATGACTTTATTGCACAAGTTACCTTTAGCCCCTGACAGTTACAAAGTAAATGCCAGAACGTACTGTCAAGTATTGCTAAAGGACTGCTAGAGTTCTCAAGGGAGCAACTTTAGGCAGAGGCAAAAATGTAAGGAAAACCCCAAGCGAAAAAGCACTGGTTGTGACTTTGTAACAAAAGCATGAGTGGGTACAGGGTCAGAATTTCCAATACTGCACAGTGTACATAACAAATATTAGCTTAAACACAGCAAATAACATAAATGAGAAACAGCTAATTGCTCTGATTTATTATGCTGCCAAGTTGTAACTATCTTGAATTATCTGAGCAGTTGCCAGCTCATTCACATTGGAAATTTGCAAGTGCAATATTAACAGTTTTCCAATGTCATCTGGAAGTGACAAACATTCCTTGCCATTCACCCATTATCAGTACATTTCTCCTCTGCAGTTTCCGTAGAAGATGGTTTCTCTTCCCACATCACTTTGAAGGATTGCATGGCTCTATAGATCACTAATGAGAGCGTTAGGCAGCAGTTTGAAATAAAAGTCTAGTTTTTAGTTTATTTATTAGTATCATAAGTAGCTTATATTCACACTGCAATGAAATTACTCTAAAAATCCCCTAGACGCCACACTCTGGCACCTGTTCGGTTACACTAAGGTAGAATTTAGCATGATCAATGCACTAACCAGCACGTTTTTCAGACTGTGGGAGGAAACCGGATCATGCAGAGGAAACCCACACAGACATGGGGAGAACGTGCAGACTCCGCACAAACAGTGACCCAAGCCAGGAATCGAACCTGGATCCCTGGCGCTGTGAGGCAGCAGTGCGACTGTGCCACCCAAGGTGTGTGGTTAAATGATTTACGATCCACCCCTGTTCATTTAGTGATTTTTACATTAAAATAAATTAAGGTATTTAGTAATTTGGGTCACTGTGATTACATTTAGCCTGCTGGTTTACATGAACTGTGTACTTACTAAGAACTTTAGCGTATTAAGTATATTCTTTAACTTGTGTTATCCTCACAAATCTGTATATATTTATAAAGGTATAGCTGGGATCAAGGGAGAACAACGCCACGCCGTCGTCGCCATTTTAAGTCGGATCGCGTAAACATTGTTGTGTGTGTTGTGTTTTGACTTAAATTTTTCGTGTGTTTACCCTCGTAATCATGGCTCCAAAGCGTACATCTGATGCAAGTGATGGTGATGCATCGAAGAAAAGGAAAACGATCACGATTGAAACGAAAGTGGAAATGATAAAGCGATCGGAGAGAGGTGAAACGCCAACAAACATTGGAAAAGCGTTAGGCTACAGTCGGTCAACGATCGGGACAATTATAAAGGACAAGGGGAGAGTAATGGAGCATGTAAAAGGTTCTGTCCCGATGAAAGCGACAATTATCACTAAGCAATGCAGTGGTTTAATTATCGAAATGGAAAGGCTATTGGTAATTTGGTTAGAGGATCAAAATCAGCGTAATATTCCTATTAGCCTTGGCTTAGTACAAGAAAAGGCTCGAAGCCTTTTCAGTGATTTAAAAGCTGCACGTGCAGCAAGTGAAGATGCTTGTGATGAAGAATTTGTTGCGAGTAGGGGTTGGTTCAAGCGTTTCAGAGGGAGGGTAAATTTACACAATGTTAAAGCGTAAGGTGAAGCAGCGAGTGCCGATGTAAGTGCTGCGAGAGAGTTTCCTGAAACATTGAAAAAAAATATTGAGGAGGGAGGTTATGTGGCCTGAGCAAATATTTAATGTAGATGAGACTGGCTTATTTCGGAAAAAAATGCCTGAAAGGACATACATTTCAAAAGAGGAAAAAACTGCTCCAGGGCCTAAGGCATCCAAGGACAGGCTAACGTTATTGCTTGGTGGTAACGCATCCGGGGATTGCAAGCTTAAGCCTATGCTTGTGTATCGCTCCCTAAATCCGAGGGCACTTAGCTGAATCATCAAGACATCTTTTCCCATTATTTGGAAGTCAAACATAAAGGCTTGGGTAACAAAAGCTCTCTTCGAAGATTGGTTCCTGAACTATTTTGTTCCTGCTGCTGAATGTTATTGCTTGGCCAAGAAGATTCCTTTCAAAATTCTCCTTGTGCTTGACAACGCCCCCGGACATCGAAGCACTTTAATGACCTTCACCTCAATGTAAAGGTCGTCTTTTTACCACCCAACACCACATCACTACTTCAGCCAATGGATCAGGGGGTCATAGCCTCCTTTAAGGCTTACTATTTACGCCGGACCTTCTCACAAGCAGTCAGAGCTACCCAAGATGATGCAATGACCCTAAAGGAGTTCTGGAGGAATTACAACATCTACGATGGCATCAAAAACATTGCAGATTCTTGGGAGGAAGTGAAGACAACCAACATGAAAGGAGTGTGGAACAAATTGTGCCCCCAATTCGCACATGGTTTTAAGGGGTTTACAGCCGAAGCCAGGCAAGCTGTGGTTGATATTGGTAATAATCAACTGCAGTTAGACATCAATGAAGACGATGTCTTAGAGTTGCTTCAATCCCATGCCGAAGAACTGACCAATGAGGACCTTATGGAGCTGGAGCAGCAGATGATAGCATTTGAGGAAGAAGGCCGGGACCTAGAAACCCCAGAACCCAAGAAGTTTTGATGAAGGAGTTAGCTGAAGCCTTTCATCTCATTGAAGCAGGGATGGCAAAGTTAGAGGAGCAAGATCCTAATGCAGAGAGGTTCACCAAAGTTTACCGGATAGTTACCAACGGCCTCAGCTGCTACAAGGCCATTTATAATGAGAAAAAGAAAAGCTCTGTTCAAGCCTCCCTTGCTGTTTACTTTAAGAAATTACTTTAATGTTTTTTATACCTACACACACACACACAAATATATATATATAAATAATCCAAGTTTTGTGTCATTTCCATTTTTTATTATTACTGTATTATTAAGATGTTTTAGGTAAAATATATACTAAGACAAACATTTGACTAATTGACGCTAGATGTGAACCGTACGTAACTGTTCCGACTTACTTACAGACAGACTTAAAAACGGAACTCGTTCGTAACCCGGGGACTGCCTGTATTGTGAAATTCCCCTAGTCGCCACAGTCCGGCGCCTGTTCGGGTCAATGCACCTAACCAGCATGTCTTTCAAACTGTGGCAGGAAACCGGAGCACCCAGAGGAAACCCATGTAGACACGGGGAGAACATGAAAACTCCACATAGACAGTGACCCAAGCCAGGAATCGAACCTGGGTCCCTGGCACTGTGAGGCATCAGTGCTAACCACTGTGCCACAGTGCCGTCCAATCCTGTGACTCTTCATTCAACAAAAAGTAAAAGTGGGGGGGGGGGGCTATTCTCCCAAACAAATTCTAAGTGTCAAATTTGCGTAAAACTGGAGTAAATCAGTGGCACTTTCAAAATGAATCTCCCATGCTCTGTGCACTGCTGAGTGCCTCAGCGTGAATCACCCTGAAAAATCAGTGGGCATGGCCTATTCCCACTGGAAAGGCCAGCAGCGTAACCTTGAGTGGGCCATTGCTCTGATCTGTCAGCGCCAAGATCAGCACATGCACAGTGGCCCCGCACTGCCGGCCCTCCAATCACTGGCCAGCCCTGTGACTCCCGCATCGCTTTCCCCCTTGGGCATTGTCGGGGGCCCTGGCTGGCACTGCCAAGATGGCCATTCCCAGGAGGCACACCCAGGCACCCGACCTTCTGGGGCATCGATTGCCCCCTTTCACTTCAGCGGGTTCAGGCCGCCAGCTCCTCGCAAGTGGGGAGCCACAATAAACCCCGTTAGAGTGAAGCACTGCTGGTGGGGAGGTGGGAGGGGGGTTGGGGAAGAAGAGACTAGTGGGCCTGGAGATTTCAGCCCTAGGCCCACTAATAATATTTAAAACAGATTTATATGTGCATTTAAATAAATTATGCAGCTCCATGCCAGAAATCGGCGCAGAGCTGATGGCACTGGAAATCCGGCAGCTGGAGAGGTCGTGGCACCAAGTGGGGAGCCCGCAAAACGGCCTCTGCTTGATCTCCCGGCCCGCTGTACTACAAAAGCAGTGCCGCAGGCTAGGAGAATTGCCCCCTGAATTGAACTCCGGGATCGGACTATCCAGTAGTAAAACCAGCTAGAATGGTAACACAGCACAAAACAAAAATGGTCAGGGAAGCAGGAGCACTTGTTACAAATGTGTGCAAAACCATCATGTTGACAATGAAATCCTAGCAAGACCAAGAACGCCTCAACTCAACATGTTCTGGTGGGTAAGAGCTAAACTTGGATACAATTGGGAGCATAGAAACAAAGGAGCAGGAGTAGGGAATTCAGCCTCTTGAGCCTGCTTCACCCTTTAATTAGATCATGGCCAACCATTTACCTCAATGTCAGCTTTCTGACTTAAGAAATGTCTCATCTCAGTCCTAAATGGCCAACTTCTTATTCTGAGGCTGTGTTCTCTGAATCTAGACAACACCGCTCCCTTCATTTCTACCCCCCCCCCCTCCATCCCAGCCCAAATCAGAAGAAACATCCTTTCTGCATCTACTCTGTAAGAATTTTGTACACTTCAATGATATTGCCTCTCATTCTTCTAAGCTCTGGAGAATTCAAGCCCAATCTCCACAATCTTTCCTTAGAGGACAATCTTGCCATCTGCAGGATTAGTCTGGTGAACTTTTGTTGCACACCTCTATGGCCAGTATTTCCTTCCTTAGGTAAGGAGACCAAAACTGCACACAATACTCCAGGTACAGTTTCACCAAAGCTCTATACAACTACAGCAAGACTTCCCTATTCCTATACTCAAATCTCCTTACTATAAATGTTAAAATGCCATTTTCCTTCCTCCATAGTTAATTGCACCACCATGTTAGCTTCCAGTGGCTTATGAACAGTAACACTTAGATCTATTTGGAAATCAACATTTTCCAATCTCTCCCCATTTTTCCTACAAAAGGGGATAATTTCACATTCTTCCCCTTTACATGCCATGTTTTTGCCCACTCAGTCCATCTAAATTTCCTTGAATCCTCTTTGCATTCTCCTCATAACTCACATTCCCACCAACTTTTGTCTCATCAGTGATCCTGGAAATATTACATTTGATCCCATCATCCAAATCATTGATATCAATTGTGAATAGCTGAGGCCTAAGCGCTGAACCTTGCAGGAGCCCACTAGTCTCAGCCTGTCATCCTGAGAATCGTCCGTTTATCCTTACTTTTTATTTTCTATCTGTTAACCAATCCTCAATCCATGCCAGCATATTTCCCCCAATCCTGTAAACCTCCTGTGTGGCTCCTTGTCAAAAGACTTCTGAAAATCCAAATACACTGCATCCACTGGATCTCCCTTATCTCTTCTGCTCATAACACCTTCTAAAAACCCTAACAGCTTTGTCAAATATTGGCTGTGATTTTCAGGCTCCATCGTGGGGCAGCCCAGCCCAGCCAATAGTCCATTGACTTTCGGCTGAACCAGATGATGACAGGTGAGGCCATAAAATCCTGCCCATGATTTCCCTTTCATGAATCGTTGGTGTGGACAGCAATTGATGAGCACCAAATATAAAACTTGTGCAACACATTTGTTCAAGAGGGAAAATTTGAAGGGGTGTATGTGTGAATGCAGAATAGACTCTTCCTACAAATATGATTTTATTATTTGCAGTGAAGAACTGTTAAGCAGGCTGCTCAAGTCAATGATTAATTAACCCTTCAAGCAGCTAACAGTCACTTAGTCAGTATACATTTTCAAAAGTTTATCATTCTAACTGTGATGGTTGTGGTACACCACTAAGTAGATGCGGCTACAATCTCTGTATATCACAAGATAGGAAAAAATATGAGGTATCACATGATAGGTAGTCTGGAGTGTGCAGTCATCCAAGCAAAATGTTATCCAGCGCTCTTCAATGTTGTACGTGTGCTACTTAATCTTCATGAATAAAAAGCTCACATTTGAGTTTACCAATCTTATTTCAGTGGTTAATGAGCTTGTGTTCAGTAGTAAGAAAAGGAAACACAACAGTGATGAAAAACAAATTTGCTGAATGTGGAGAATGGATTGCCAAAGTGTGATAAAAGCTCATTGTTCTATGGCTGAGAGATTCGAGATGTTGTGTGAAAGGACAGATAGATAAGGTGGTTTGCAAGGCATACGGAATACTTGCCTTTATTAGCTGAGGCATAGAATATAAGATCAGGGAGGTTACGATGAGCTGTATAAAACGCTCGTTAGACCACAGCTAGAATACTGTGTGCAGTTCTGGTTGCCACACTATAAGAAGAATGTGATTGCATTAGAAAGGGTGCAAAGAAGATTCACCAGGATGTTGCCAATGCTGAAGCGTTTTAGCTGTAAAGAGAGGCTGGGGTTGTTTTCCTTGATGTGGAGATGCCGGCGTTGGACTGCGGTGAACACAGTAAGAGTTTTAACAACACCCTGGTGTTGTTAAAACTCTTACGTTGTTTTCCTTAGAGCAGAGAAGGCTGAAGGGGGGACATGATCAAGGTGTACAAAATTATGAGGGGCATAGATAGGGTAGATAGGAAGAAACTTTTCCCCTTTGTAGAGGGATCAGAAACCAGACAGCATAGATTTAAGGTAAGGAGCAAAAGGTTTAGAGGGGATTTGAGGAAAATCTTTTTCACTAGAGGGTGGTGGGAATCTGGAACTCACTGCCTGAGAGTATGGTAGAGGCAGGAGCCCTTACAATATTTAAGATGCATTTAGATGAGCACTTTAAAATGCCATAGCATTCAAGGCTGCAGACAGAGTGCTTGGAAAATGGGATTAGAATAGATAGGTGCTCGATGGCTGGTGCAGACATAATGAGCCAAAGGGCCTCTTTTCATGCTATAAAACTCTATGGGTGGAATTTTCCTGGTTCGCCCCACCCATCGATGCACGAGAGCTGAGAAATCAGGATCATGCCTGATTTCTTGGCTCACGCGATCCTTTCCGGGCCGGATCTCCGTGAGGCAGCCTCTCACCCATTTCCAAAAGATAACCAAATTGACTAAAGGTTGGAATAATTTTTGTGTATCTGGAAGAGTTCTGGCACATAAAAGTTAGGACTAGTGCTCTGTCAAAATGCTATATATTGAGGACCGCCGACTATCCTTATAGCTTACTATGAACAAGTGAGCTATCTTACTTGCATCCTACCTAGCACACCTAAATTTCTTTGGTTATTCTTCCTCCAATGTGTCTGGACAGCCGAACAGTAGGTTTGCAGCATGGATAGCACAGACAATGCCTTCTGTATATGTCTTCCATTTCAATATGCCATGACTGTTCAGGTGATATTTTGAATTATTTTTACATGGGATGATGTAGAAGATATGCTGCAAAAACAGGCCATTGGATACAATTAGTCCATGTGGCATTTGTGTGTCCCTCGAGCCTCCTCCCATCTTTGTCACCAAAATCTATCATCACAACCCTCTATTCCCTCTGTCCACATATGCTTGTTTAGCTTCCCCTCAATGCATCTATACTCTTCAACCACTCCAGGAATAATGAGTTCCACTACCCCAACTCTTTGAACAAAGAATTTTCTTCTGAATTCCTGCAAGTTTTGGCAACCAACTTATATTGATGACATCTAATTAGGCTGATCCCAGAGACCATGGTCGGAATTCTCTGACTCCGCCTGAGGTTGGGATTCTCCTGTCCCACTGCAGTGAATGAAGTTCTGGCTGAGTGCCAAATTCTCCGCTCTCGCTGGCAGTGGTGTCAGAGCGAAAGAGACCAGAGAATTCCAGCCCGTTTTTGTTTTGCTGCAGGCAGTATTCTGGCAGAGAGGATTGCCTAATCATTATAAAACCTACTTGATGTTGTAGCTATGGAGTGCTGCACAAATTTGTAATTAATTCTCCTTAACGAAGCATTAACATGTATAAAGTTCATACATGGGGATACTCTGCTTCTCCTGTGTTATCATAGGCACATAATACCAACATGCAAGTTAGGAGTGGGACTAGGCCACTCCGCCTTTTGAACTTGCTCAGTCATTCAACAAGATCATGGCTAATCGAATTGTAAACTCAACCCAACTTTTCTGCCTACCCCCGATTACCTTTCACCCTTTTATAATCAAGATTCTATCAAGCACTGCCTTAAAAATATTCAAAGATTCTGCTTCCACCACCTTTTTGAGGAAGAGAATTCCAGAGTCTCATGACCTTCTGAGAGAAAAAAATTCACATTTCTGTCTTAAATGAATGACACCTTATTTTTAAACAGCGACTCCCTATTTCTAGATTCTTCCACAAGAAGAAACATCCTCTCCATATCCATCCTGTCAAGACCCCTTAGGATCATAAAGGTTTTGATCAAGTCCCTTCTAATTCTTCTAAATTCCAGAGGATACAAACCTACCCTGTCTAACCTTTCCTTATAAGACAACCTGGTCACTCCTGCATGAGTCTTGGAAGCCTTCACTAAACTGCTTCTAATGTATTTATATATTTCTTCAAATAAGGAGACCAAATGGGTGGCATGGTAGCACAGTGGTTCGAATCTTGGCTTGGGTCACTGTCTGTGTGGGGTTTGCACATTCTCCCCGTGTCTACATGGGTTTCCTCCGGGTGCTCCGGTTTCCTTCCACATTCTGAAAGACGTGCTGGTTAGGTGTATTGACCCGAACAGGCGCCGGACTGTGGCAACTAGGGGAATTTCACAGTAACTCCATTGCAGTGTTAATGTAAACCTTACTTGTGACTAATAAATAAATTTAAAAATAAACAAATACTGTGCACAATACTCCAGGTGTGGTCTCACCAATGTCCTGTACAACCGAAGAATAACCTCCCTACTTTTTAAATCAATTCCCCTCACAATGAGCAATAATATTCTATTAACTTTCCTAATGACTTTCTGTACCTGCTTACTAGTCTTTTGTGATTCATGCACAAGGACACACAGGTCCCTCAGAATCTCAGAGCTCTGCAATCTCTCACCATTTAATAAGTTTCCTTTTGATTCTTCCTGCCAAAATGGAGTATTTTCCCACATTGTACTTCAGTGAGTGGCCAGATCTTTGCCCACTCACTTAACCTGTCTATATCCATTCGTAGCCTCCTTGCGTCTACTTCACAATTTACTTTCCTACCTATCTTTTTGTGTTATCAACAAATTGCACAACCGTACCTTAAGTCCCTTCGCCCAAGTCATTTATATAAATTGTAAAAGGTTGAGGCCCAGCACTTATCCCTGAGGCACACCACTTGTCACATCTTGCCAACCAGAAACAGACCCATTTATGCCAACTCTCTTTCCAGTTAGCCAACCATCTCAGCAATCCAAATACTCTGTTGGAGAACCAAGTGCAGGCTTGCTAGGATGCCCTGCAAGCCTCTTTGAGCAATTGGGTCTGTAGGCACTATGGGAACTGTCCGGGTTTATATATTATCAAGCTGAGCTTGCATGGACTCAACCTTACAGGGTAGCAAACTGCTCAGCAATGAGCTCAATCTGAATTTCGACTGCAGCACCCTTCTGGTATTGCACTTCAGTCATCAGACACTGCAAGCCTACAAGTAAAATAATGGAGCTGGGTCCACTTCCATGCTGGAAAGACAGGCTGCAAACTCTGCAAAGACACATGCAAAGTTGCGCCCAATGCTTCCAGTCTCCTTCACATTATGCATTGGCCTGACAACATATCAGGCATTTCATTGTGCATACCCACCAGCACTTTTCTCTAGCTCCATCAAGCTACTCATCTGGATCATCTGTCCATGGATTATCCCTGTCTACTGCCTTGACCACAGGAACTTTTGCCCAGTGCCTCACTGCTTGAACATCCCCCTTTTGTGCTATCCTTTAAATTACATGCAGTAATTGAGCTGGTGGCTCTGAATGTTAAATCAAGTGACTGGTGTTTCTTCATCATTGGTGTCTTGTTGCTTTTCCACCTGCTGTTCTTGGGTATCTGAAAGGAGAAAATCACAAAGGTAGGGTTGTGTGAGAGAAGATAGGATGAAAGCAAGAGGCAAACTCTTATTCCATCTGTAGCATGCAAATCAGAAGAGATTGTGGGATGATCTATGGTCCCACTGGCAGCACAACCCCTCCCAGTGGCTTTGCGCCAGCGTGAAGTGACATCAATGGAAAATCTCATTGACAGAGGCAGAATCCGAGAAACTCCCCACCAGTGAACAGTGTGCCACCTCCCGTCACCGAGAAACATGCAGCTGGGAAGTCGGAGAAATCCCCCCTTTGTGTCTGGAGCATTAGGCGATGTTAAACTTCTGATTGAACTATAAGCCTGTGGACCACAAACTGAGCAGAATAACCTTCCACTTTTCCATAGTTATGTCATTTACTACAAAAAAGTAACATTGAAACATAGAAAATAGGTGCAGGAGTAGGCCATTCAGCCCTTTGGGCCTGCACCACCATTCAGTCCTGTTTTCTCCTGCTTTCTCTCCATACCCCTTGATCCCTTTAGCTGCAAGGGCCACATCCAGCTCCCTCTTGAACATATCTAATGAACTGGCCCCAACAACTTTCTGTGGTAGGGAATTCCACAGGTTCACAACTCTGAGTGAAAAAGTTCTTCCTCATCTCAGTCCTGAATGGCTTATGCCTTATTCTTAGGCTGTGACCCCTGGTTTTTGTCTTCCCCACCATCAGGAACATTCTTCCCACATCTAGCCTGTCCAGTCCCATCAGGAGTTTTATATTTCTATGAGATCCCCTCTCATTCTAAGTTCCAGTGAGTACAAGTCTAGTCGATCCAGTCTTTCTTCATATGTCAGTCCTACCATTCCAGGGATCAGTCTGGTGAATCTTCCACTTGACTCCCTAAACTTCGCTGGGCTTTCAATACACTGGCCCCCAGTTTCCTACTTTGAGGTCAAATTGTTCTAATTTCCTGTTCCAAGGCATTTTAACACTGTGCCTTGTTTCTTCTTATTTTCAACACTCCAGTCTCTTCCCTCTCTACCTGTACACTGTTATCCCCAAGAACCTGAAACGTTTATCTTTGTCGCCTGTGTAATAAATTGAGGGCAACTCAATGAGGCTTAAGAACAAAAGGCTTTATTGCCAATAAACAAATAACCATATCTACAAAAAGGGTCAGACAGAATAAATATGTGGCCATACTCCCTGGCTCCAACTGATGATCCTCCTGCAACATTATTCTAAGTTGAGAGGGTAATACCAGGGTCCTTAGAATCAAAATCCTTTAAAGAATAAACCAGGAAATCTAGACATTACAACGTATCATGCCAGAGCATGAAATTCTGTTTGGTGGTCAGGAATTTCCAAGCTATTAGAGGACATGATTTTGAGCTGCATTGCCTGTGCAATTCATTGTGAAGAGCAGAAGGAACCTTTGATCATATCATCATTTCCATCCAGATGCTGGGAACATCTTGGAATAGAACTGTTCAAGTTTAAGGGAAGAGAGTCTTCATGGGTGTTGAATATTACTCCAGATGAATTGAGCTTCAACGTCTTCATGGAACAACCTCAGAAGCAATCATCAGTTCACTAAATTTTTGCCACACATGGCATTCCAGATCTTGTCATTTCAGACAATGGCTTGCAGTTTGTAAGTGATGGTTTATGAAATTTACAGAAGATCATGGGTTTGTCCACACTTATTCTTCCAGGTACCCAGAAGCAAATGGTGACACTGAGTGAGGAATAAGAACAGTCTAAGCTTTGTTGTAAAAAGAATGATGCTGTCCGCTACGACTCTCGCCAACTTCTACAATGCACCATAGAAAGCATTCTTTCTGGTTATATCATAGCTTGGTATGGCTCCTGCACTGTCCAAGATTGCAAGAAACTACAAAGGGTCGTGAATGATGCCCAATCCATCACACAAACCAGCCTCCCATCCATTGACTCTGTCTACACTTCCCGCTGCCTCGGCAAAGCAGCCGGCATAATCAAGGACCCCATGCACTCCAGACATTCTCTCTTCCACCTTCTTCCATCAGGAAAAAAATACAAAAGTCTGAGATCATGTACCAACCGACTCAAGAGCAGCTTCTTCCCTGCTGCCATCAGACTTTCGAATGGACCTATCTTGCATTAAGTTGATCTTTCTCTACACCCTAGCTATGACTGTAACACCACATCCTACACTCATAGAATCATAGAATGCTTACAGTGCAGAAGGAGCCCATTCGGCCAATCGAGACTGCACTGACAACAATCCTACCAAGGCCCTATCCCCATAACCCCACATATTTACCCCACTAATCCCTCTAACCTACGCATCCCGGGACACGAAAGGGCAATTTAACATGGCCAATCAACCTAACCCGCACATCTTTGGACTGTGGAAGGAAACTGGAGCACCCTGAGGAAACCCATGCAGACACGGGAGAATGTGCAAACTCCACACAGACAGTGACCCAAGCCGGGAATCGAACCCAGGTCCCTGGAGCTGTGAGGCAGCAGTGCTAACCACTGTGCCACCGTGCCACCCTACATTCTCTCCTTTCTTCCCTATGTATGATATGCTTTGTCTGTATAGCATGCAAAAAACAATAATTTTCACTGTATAGTAGTAATACATGTAACAATAATAAATTAAATCAAATCAAATCCGTGTGTTGAGCTATTACTCCACACCAATACAGAATGGACTAGCTCCTTCAGGATTACTGATAGGAAGAAGATTATGCAGTTAACTTCCTGTTCTTCTATATACACTCATACTATGCCCAAAAACCTTTGACACCAGAGAGTAAGGGACAAAGAGTGTGAGTATTGTGCAAATCAGACAAAGGATTATAATCAATGCCATTGAGCGTATGAGTTCCCAGAACTCCGAACAGGTCAATCCATCTGGATTAGACCCAGGATAGAGAAGGCAAAGTAGTGGGAAAGATATGGGGCGGGATTGTATGCCCTTACTCACCCCAAAACCGTAAAATTCTGCCCAAGGTCAACAGACCTTTCCAAGTTCTGCCCCTCACCTGCTCAGACTCCCGTGGTGGGCAGGGCCGTAAAATTCCAGCAATGAAGTCTGAGATCTTAACCAGTTGAAACAGACGGTGGGATTTTCCGGCCCTGCCAGTGGTGGGCATCATTGCAGGTACAATGGGAAAACTTGGTGAGCACCCAAAAGGCAACAAACTTATTTTCAGAATAATGCACATTGTTAAAGGAACTGGAAGGCTGTAATCTAGAATGTAAAGATTCTGGCAATGTCATAAATGTCAGGAGTACAGCCTGAAGTACTTTCTGGACATCACTAGAATCTCCAAACCATGTCTGCCATCTATAATGTGCATGCTACCTACATTTTCAAAATAATAACCCGCAATGTATTACTTCTAGATCAGTAATTATTAGATGTGTTGTTTCGAAGCAAAATAATGTTGCTGCTTCTTGAGTCTGAGGAACAGACAGAACTCAACACGAAGAAAATAACATGAGAATTTAAATTCAAAAACAGTGGCTTAAGTGTTTCTGTAGATTACAGGAAATGTTTATTGTTAAGAACTGGAACATGTTACAACAGGGAAGTTAGTATTCAGAGTTAAACCTGCGGTTATGGTGTACATGATTAATTAACTGAAGTAAATGAACAAAAGTGTGGAGTTGAGTCCAAATTTTCAGCCAGGAACCTTTTGGTATATTCTAGCTCGTATGCTATCTCCCTGACTCCCCGGGTCAAAGTAGATACAAACGCATAATGAAAATGTCGCTATTTTGCTTTAAATTAGTACTTCAATTGCTATTTAAATATACCTTAATTAGCAACAGTCTGCAAGAGATATTACCTGGGGGAATAACTGTCTGTTTTTTTTCTCTCTTATTGTGAAATTTTAGTATAATTTAAAAAGAATGACTGATTGATCCTGGCCCTCACCTGAAACCTCATGTTGCCGACTGCATATCCTGCAGCAAGTAGATATTGTTAGTCTGTGCTGCCATTTCTATTAAGCTGCCTGAACAGGTGGTGATAGATGAGGGAGCTGACAGGCAGCCCCCTCCATTGAAGATGGAATATTCAGTTACATGTGATTCTACCGGCTGGTCATGATCTGAATTACTGCAATTGTGTCTAAGGTGACCCCTGACTCAAGCAGCAATCTTTTTTACAAACCATGACATTTCTTTAAAAAGAAAAATTAAATTGCTATTCCTGTCTTTAAAATTCACCTGTGTGTTTTCCACAGAATAATTTGTCTGTCATTGTGAACGGTTACAAAAGGAGATACCCAAGATTCATTTTATGAATTTTTCTGCTTGCAAAGTACAGCGGTATCATTTTTTTGGCAATATTTGGCAAATAATTTCCACATTGTGACCTCCTGTGCTGATTAGTGAAGGTCATTGTGTACCTGTCGCCATACTGACGCCACCAAAAATTCACATTCACTTCAGGAAGTGGATCGTGTTCTCTCTTTCTTTCCATTTTTCCCTTGTGTGCTTTTCAATAGTAAATGACAGCCAGCCCAGTGTGTCTGGAATGTGCAACAGTGAATAAAAGAGGAGCAATCTGTTTAAAAATTGCAAGCACATCGTGATATTGCAGACCAGAAAGATCTTGTTAGAAACAATTCAGATCCTACAGCTTGCGTCATTATAACTCTGATGCAAGCAATCAACTCCCTGTGTGCTTGCAATGATTATTAGAAATTAAAATCGGACCAATTTGTTCAGAAGAGTAGTTCAAAATATATTTTACTTCTACTACTCGTGTTTAACAGACGATGTGATTATTGGTGCCAATGGCATCAAAATGCACTTTATATTTTGTTTGATCGCATTAAGCATGAACATAATTGTGTTAAACAGGCTCAATTTCTTCAGATTAATTATCTTAATGGTTCAGAAAATCTAAATATATATTCTAGAATGCAATTAAGCATAAGCGATCTTATTAAAAAAGTATCGATTCCGTGTCGTCATGTTTTAAAAGATTAAATAAGGTTAAAAAATCTGATTTAAGCTTTCAAACAAGACACTGATTGCCAAGACTGTTCTATCTTCAGAATAAAACACTTGGATTTCGAAGATTCCTACCTTGCAACTCCCTTGACATTTTTCTTCTCCTTCCTGATGATGTGGAGGGTTGTCTAGCTGGATACACTATCTACAAGAGAATAATGTCCTCCCTTCAACTTCAACTGAGAGAAATGGTCAAGCACTACTATCTAAGAGTAATTATTCTTGAGTCAATTAATTAGAACCAGATAAATATCTCAGACCTGGTTAATAAATACAATCGGGAAGCTAATCTAACCATTGGTGTGATCACTAAATCAGAACTCAGAACGAGAGGCTGGGAGTTTTCCTGGTGATAAAGAGCCACATTTATCAGGACTAGATTTGTTGCCAAATCCAAAAGTGCAGGTGGAGGAGGTGAGGGGGAGAGCACAACTTAAATCAAAACATTTGGAGAAGGTTTATATTGAAAATAAGATGGAGGCCAACATAAGGTACTAATTAGGAAGCAGCATGACTTCACTATTCAAACAGATGATAACAAAATTATTTTAACCAGTTTGCTGTTTGTTTAAACTACAATCACAACATACAATTAACAAAATGTTCCCCACACCCAAGACATTACAACCCCGTTTCCATATTCAAGAAGATTCTTCCAGCACCTCACAAAAACTTGGATAAATGAGAAGGAAAACTTAACACTTAATAGATAAACTTATGCTCCAACCTCAATCAACTATTTTCAGCTCAAACATGTTGGGCACAATTCTCCCAAAACATTTGTGTGTGTGTGTGCTCTCCGGCGGGAAATGTGGTGCGATTCCTGCTGGGTGGGTCAGCTGGACCACAATCGCAATCCACCCACACTTAGACATTCTTTTGGAGGTTGATATGATTTGCATCGCTAAAGAGATGTGCGGAACCTAAAGAAGACAGCAAGGCCATTTTAAAGATGTAATTTTTAAAGGGCGCCTTGATCTCAGGAAGTAACACAATCCAAATAAAGTGACAGGACTGTCTCCCACCCTCCACGGGCATCGCAGTCCTCCACAGACAAGGGTAACACCCCCAACCCTTGACTGCAGAGTAGCAACTTTCCCCCCACCACTAAATGTTCAGGTCACCATCCGCTATACACACACACCATGCAGCCATCAGGGTGACTCGACCCTGTAACCTCACAGATCTTTGAAATTGCCATGCTGAGCTATATAGTTCAAAGCTTTTAAATGCTACAGAGAGAAGACTAGCCATGTGATCCGATCTGAACCCCTCTAGCCCAGCCTGAGCCCTCCCAACCCCTAGCTCCCTTAAAGGACCCTCCCTTTGCACCCTGACTGCAGATGGTTTGCCCATGAGAACCCTGGTGGTGAGTGTTGAGCGATTCCTCATCTTTATTCCTGTGAGGTCTTATTCCCTGTTTGAAGTAGTGGAATAGGATTTTTTTCTGTCCAGTATGACATTAATGCCAGGCAGAATAAGAAGGCCCAATCAAATATTGCCAGTCAGACCTGATTAATCTAGATGCATTAGGAAAGCACAATTTAAGGAGAATAAAAATAATCGGATTAATTGTGTCATTTTTAATCGACTAATTATGTTGCAACATTTAACAATAATGATAATCAATGCTAAGTTAATCAAATTGCCTGGCAACATTAGCCTATTACAATAACCTGGTAAATAATTAATTAACCTGATCTGACCATCTCAATAGGACTGGATTTTCCACATCTTTAACTGGGGCACATTCTTCAGTACATGGGTATTATTTTTATCACTAACATCACTCTTTCCTTTTGATTCACAATAGCTTGGTTTTATTCTCCTGCTGTATTTTTGATTGGAAAGAAAGGTTCCTATTTGGATCTTCGTCACCAGAGTGGCAATTTTCCCTGCTGGAATGTGGGGAGGGCATTCCATATCTTCTCTTGGTACTGTCAGGTCTCACTTGCAGTTGCTTCCCTCTCTCCTTTAACACTCAGCACCCGGTGCAGCTCCAGCTGTAGTATCCAGTTTATTTTAAACAGTAACACACTGCTCTCACCCACGGAGTGTACTATAGCTGGCTGGACTTCAACAATGCAGAATTCTTTCACTAGATCAGTATTAACCATTAAACATCACTAAAACATCACTAGTTAGAGATTAATTTCATTGTATGAACTCCTACCAAGTGAAAGTGTTAGTTAATTGTAAGATTAAAGCAATTAAAATTAATGGGATGTTACTTGTTTTATTATGGGTGCTATTAATTCTTTAAGGGAAATTGGGTGAGGTGTGCAATGAGCAGTAGGTCCAAATCTGCCACTTTTATGCCCCTCTTGAAGGTGAAAATGAACTCAAAGAATTAAAGAGTTGATTTTTATTTTAAAAATGCGACCTGCACCAATTTCCTGCCTACCTTTGACCTGTCTCAGTGGTGGGTTCCTGGAATGTGCTGCCAGAGGACATGGTAGAAGCAGGCACATTAACAACATTTAAGAGGCATCTGGATGGGTACATGAATAGAGAGATATGGGCCAAATAAGGCCAGAAGGTTTTTTTTTAAGTTTAGTTGAGGCATCGTGATCAGCACAGGCTTGGAGGGCCGAAGGGCCTGTTCCTGTGCTGTACTTTTCTTTGTTCTTTTGTCTCCCATTTACAGTGGTGGGCAGGTCAGGAGGTCTTGTGGCACACTGGTAGCACCCCTACTGATGGAGCAAAGCTCTGGGTTCAAACCCAATGCTAGGATGGTTGGCCATGGAGGACTGTTCATAATAGTTCGATAATCGGCTTGGGAATCCTTCCACCACTTCCCCCAAAGGGGAAAAGACAGAATTTGAAGATATGCAAAAAGAAAAACTGGGTAGGTAAAACATCAGGCATCCTACCTACCTTTGGTCTAATTAATGACCAATTAAAGGTCTCAATCTGTCTCCGCTGCTATAACATGTGCGGCAGAGGGAAGCAGAAGCAAGATGTGCAGTCCAGCAGCTTTCATTTTGTGTGCTGTTGTCAGGCAGGAACCCAACCTTTAAGTGGGTTCACTGTGTCCATCAGAAGTCCCAACCTTCAGATTGTGCTCCACCTTTAAACCTCCCCCATCATCTCTAAAACATGCCTACCCCCTTTTCTCACGGTAGGCCCATATAAAATCCTTGGACTTATCTAAAATAATGGGGTTGAGAAACATATCAGCCATGATTGAATGGTGGAGAAGACTCGACGGGCCAAATGGCCTAATTCTGCTCCTATATCTTATGGTCGCAAAGTCCAGGATTTATAACACTTCTCCGGGAATTGCTTGTAGTTCCAGCAGTGGCCAGTACTTGATCCTGGCACTGCTGAAACTACAAAGCTGTCAGTCAGTCAGCTTGGTTGGAGCTCTCTCGGGTGGGACCTTTGCCCGGATGCGAGTCCCATTCTGACTCAATTAAGGCTGTCCCTCCAGTGGGTGGGTAGATGGACTGACAATGAACATTTGGGTCAGCCTCACCCCTCTGCCTCTAAAAATCCATCCCACTGAAACATGGGTTAAAGGGGGTACAAATTCATCATGTGCACTAGTGCATCAGCTGCCTTATGCAATTTAGATCTGGGCAGGACATATAATCAGCAGCCAATATACAAATTAGGACCAGGAGTAGGCCACTTGGTGCTTTGAGCCTGCTCCTCCATTCCATAAGATCATGGTTGATCTGATTGTAACGCGACTCCATATTTCTATCCACTCCCAATAACCTTTCACCCCCTTGCTGATAACGATAAGGGCTGCAGTCTTACCTGCCGTCCACGACACGCTCCCGCTGCAGTGAGATCAGAGAATTTGGCAGCCAGCCAAATCTCCGAGTGAATGGGTGGTAAGATTCCAGTCAAGATATACGACATCACCATTTTGAACTGCCACCTTTGCTGAACTTCGACCAGGAATGGGCGGGTTGGCATACGAGGAAAGGTTGGAGAGGTTTCATTAGTATCTACTAGAGTTTAGGAGAGCAAGAGGTGACTTGATCAAAATCTTTAAGATCATAAGGAGTCTTGACAGGGTGGATGCGAGGAGGGTGTTTCTCCGTGTCTGAGAATCTAGAAGTAGGGGTGACTGTTTAAAAATAAGGGGTCACTCATTTATGACCAAGATGAGAGTTTTTTTCTTTCCGAGGGTCGTGAGTCTCTGGAACTCTTTTCCTGAAAAGGCAGTGGATGCAGAATCTTTAAATATTTTTTAAGGCAGAGCCAGATAGATTCATGATTAACATGGGGTGAAAGGTTATCAGTAGATGGGAATGTGGCATTGAAGTTAAAAGCAGATCAGCCATGATCTAATTGAATGGTGGAGCAAGCTCGAGGGGCTGAGTGGCCTACTCCTGCTTCCAATTTGTACATTCATATGTTTCAATGATCTCAAGAAACATTTTTGATTGGCTTACGGTTTTTAATAATGTCTTATAACTTACAAAGCACCAGGCTCATTATTGCAAATACTCAACTATAAAAATGTAGATGAGTTTAAAAGCTTGAGTTGGATTTTAGTGAAAAGTTTACTTCTGAACTCAAATTAAAATATATAATATAATATTATAAAATATATTCACGATCCTTAGACTTGCCGCATCTAAAGTTAGGCTAAGAACCCATTCCACTTATTATCATGAGATATAAAATAGCCTCATTCAGCCAATTCAAATGATGAGTGAGAGTTCACAGAACAGCTACTCTGTCTTCACCTCAGCAGCTCAATGAGAGATAAGGAAGTTAGGTCACAGGAAATATACTTGAGAAGTCAGTTAAGGTCAAAGGGTCACTCCTCAGGATAAGTATTTCTCATTGTCACAATGATACTGCACACTTTTGATTCTGCAGTACTGCAACCCATTAAAAAAGATTAGTTTCTACTTTAAAGATTTTATTCTAGGGGTTGGGGCTTTGGGAATGTGTTAAATAGTCTCCTTATATACCAATGATATTGAAATCAGAGGTCTTCTCTATGTGGATTTAATTTGAAAACAGTGCATCTCAGGCTTCATGTTGTGTTAGAAAATGCAAACATATTATAGGCAGAGTCTCTCAAAACTGGTAGCCTCAGAACTAAAGGCATGCCAAATTTCAAATCTTGGTTGGTTTTTGGAAAAGCATTCGGAACCTCTTAATTCAATGAATAGAGGACACATGAAAAACAAAGCTTCGAATAGAATCCCTACCGTGCAGAAAGAGGCCATTCGGCCTGTTGAGTCTGCACCAACAACAATGCCACGTGGGCCCCATCCCCATAACCTCACATATTCACCCCACTAACCCTTCTAACCTACGCATCCCGGGACACTAAGGGATGATTTAGTATGGTTAATGCACCTAACCTGCACATCTTTGGACTGTGGGAGGAAACCGGAGCACCCAGAGAAAACCCACGCAGACATGGTTTGTCTCTGGAGCTGTGAGGCAGCAGTGCTAACCACTGTGCCACCGTGCCACCCGTGATATGATATGATATGAATCCAAAGCACTATAGGATATTGACCATGTCTCTGCTGATATTAACTCACCTCACGCATTGGATTTCATAACTTTTTCATGTCTCCATCACTTGCCGATATCAGTGCACCCTGTTTAATATGAGAAAAGATCAATCAAATGGAAATGATGTTAAAAACAGTTGTAACTGAGATATATTTCAGCAACTCCCCGAACTTTTCTCAGCTGGGTCAGGTGGGGTCAAGGATGGCTAAGCCACTCAAAATGTCATGTGCGCAACGCAGATAACAACTCAGCAAGCCACTGCACCGATACAGCAACATCTGAAGAAACCAATAGGTTGTCTCACTCGTTTAAAATTCTTTTATGGCCTGCTTGATTTTTAGTCATCACTGGTTTTCAGCGAGCTGGATTTGAGATAGTGTACCTGTATCGGGCTGTGAAGCAGAGTCGGCTGGATCTGCACAAAATGTCTGCTGAGAGGGCAGACCCTTATTTATGTGACTTTCTGTTATTCAGAGTAACAATAGGGATGCTGCACCTTGTCTCAGCACAGTTGAATTGAACAAATCAGCCAGTCTTCCTGTTCCTGACTGCCAGCCCATTAATAGCCATGCCACAAATATGTACATAGATTTGTGGATGTCTAGTGAAGACATGGGAAAGCTAGACTGTGATGCCTTCCACAGTGGAACAGCCTGCCAACACTCACTCTCAAAGGTTACAAGTGAGGTATTGGAAAGTGACCATTACAGTAGAACCATGCTCCAGCAAAAAATGAATGAGCTGAGAAGGATGACTGCCCTGGTGTTGTTAGTCTGTGGAATTCTCTTCCCCAGAGGACATTGGAGTCAGGCCATTGAATATTTTTAAGGCTGAGTTAGATACATTCTTGATTGACAAGGGAGTTAATGGTTGTAGGAGGTAGACAGGAGAATAAAGGCTAAAATCAGATCAGTCTTGTCTTATCAAATGGCAGAGCAGGTTAGAGGGGCTGAATGGCCTACTCCTGTTCCAAATGGTCGTACATATATATGAACCTGATGTATGAAAGAAAGATTGATATTAGTGATTAAAAAGTAGTCAAATAAAATTCTTCAGCATTATTATCAGAACTCCAAAGGGTGGCACGGTGGTTAGCACAGCTGCCTCACAGCGCCAGGGACCCGGGTTCAATTCCAGCCTGAGATGATTGTCTGTGTAAAGTTTTGCATTCTCCTCCGGGCACCCCAGTTTCCTGCCACACTCCAAAGATGTGCGTATTAGGTGGATTGGCCATGCTAAATTGTCCCTTAGTGTCAGGGAGAATAGCAGGGTAAATATGTGGGGTTACGGGGATAGCACCTGAGTGGGATTGTTGTCATTGCAGGCTTAATGGGCCAAATGGCCTCCTCCTGTGCTGTAAGGATTCTATGATCTGACCAACAAATGAAACATCACAGAAAGGCCATAATTTTAGCACGTACATGGCTGACTGCACTAACTTGTGGAGATACAACAGGTAACTTTGACTTTGGACAGTAATATATTCAAGTACAGAGTGGAAAAAAAATTAGTTCAATTTTCCCTCTGCATTTCACATGCTTAATTTTTTTCAGTGGAAAGATGGGAAAGGAAACTATCTCTACAAAAACGGGAGAATGGCAAACAAAAAGGTAATGGGGCAAATGATAATATGGGAAGGGTAGGCAGAGCTGCAACTGGAGCCATTCTTGTGGCCAAGATTTGCACTCCCCCCGCCCCCCCCCCCCCCCCCCCCCCCAGCCCCAATTAGAACTGGGTAAAATGGTGGATTCCTCCAGGATACTAGCTCTCTCATTCAGTCCGGAATAAAACCAATATTCCACCACCCCTACCCCCTCAATCTGCAACTGTTATAAGTTCTGTGGGAAAGTAACCTGCGATCATATCACCCCTATAATTATTTAATTATAGCCTGGTTAAAGTGAAATCATGCAGAGAAAGTGTATCGAAAGTGTGAACAGGTGTCTGTATCTGAGTGATGAAATGCAGACAGTTTGCAATCAGCAATTTTTGATTTTCATTAGTTTGCTTTGATGCTTAGACTATACCCACTCTAATATTTCATTTTCTTCATATAACACAATGATTGTTTGAAAGCCTTTGGACTCAAGTTATTTATTTAGTGACCTCCCTTCTCTTGACTGGCATTCAGTCATTTCCTTCGGTTGTTTTTGTTCAGATTTTCACCCGTTTTAACCATATACTTTTGGAAAAGCAAAAGCATCATCTATTTTCAGTAATGTAATGAAATATATAATGTGGTGCTCCCACATTGACAGGGCAATAATATTCATAAATATGGTTAAATCAGCCTTACCTAAATAAACTATTAAAAACAAATTATTTTCCATTAATTCTGGGGCAAGAGACATCACTGGCAAAGTTGGCATTTATTGCCCTTTCCCAATATCCCTTGACAAGATGATGATGAACCTTCTTGTTCTTGAGCTGCAGCAGTTCATGGTGTGTCACTCCCACAGTGCTTTTAGGTAGGGAGGTTCAGCATTTTGAATCAGTGACCATGAAGAGAGAGAAATACGTGCCCACGTTGGGATCATGGCTTGGAAGGGAAAATAGAGGGATGGCATTCCTGAGCCGATGCTGCTCTTATCCTTTTGGATGATGGGTTTGAGAGATCATTTTGAAGAAATCTTAATGAGTTACTTCAGCACATCCTATTGATAGGACACATTGGAACCATTGTATGTTGGTGCTGGAGCGAGTGTATATATGTATATATTCAGTTTCCTTTTGAAATTAACTATTGAATCTGCATCCACCATCCTTCCAGGAAAAGCTTTGAGATCATAACAACTTGCTGCATTAAAAACAAAATCCCCTTTTCTCTTCTCAGGTTTCTGCCAATTGTCTTAAATCACTGTTCTCTGGTTACTGTTCCTTCCATCAGTGGAAACAGTTTGTCCCCATCTAATCTATGAAAATTCTTCATTATGTTGATGTGGAGATGCCGGTGTTGGACTGGGGTGGGCAGAAGTCTCACAACACCAGGTTTATTTGGAATCACGAGCTTTCGGAGCGTTCCTTCATCAGGCGATTATGTTGAACACCTCTATTATATCTCTCTATAACTTCTATGCTTTAAGGAGAATAACCCCAGATTCTCTGTTCTCTCCACGTGACTGAAGTCCCTTATCACTATTAACATTCCAGTAGATCCCTTCTGCATCATCACCAAGGTCTTAACATCCTCCCAAAAGTGTGGTGCCCAGAAATGGACACAATGTTTTAGCCACAGTGATTTATAAAGGGTTAACATGGAATTAAATTGGATAGCTTCTTTAACAGACTGACCATCACTCTGCCATTTATCTCACTGTTTTATACCAGTGGAAACACATTTGTAGAGAGAAGATAAATAGGCATTGAATTAATGGATATTTTATGCCCTGAATTTAGCAGCTGCACATTTTCCATGCTAACCTCACCTGAATCTAAAGTATTTTGCCTTCAGGACGTCTGTGAGAATATTTGAGATCTCACTGCACTGTAAGTCTTAGCTGTTCACGTGAATAATTATAGCTGGTCTTCAATCATTTGCAACTGCATTATTTGACCTGTTGTTCTAGTTCACAACCATGTGGTGTATTTGCAGAATTCTTTGCATGAATGCAGACCAAGCATACTAAGGCATTGATTTGGCACATATAACTAACTTTTGTTGCCATTAATGATTATCTAAATACATAGCAGCAGCCTTCATATTTGACAAACTATATTTATTTATGCTCATCGGCATTTTTCACATTTATACTTTTTCAGAGGTCTGAGGGATCATTCATTCACTGAATGTGCTGCTATGTGGCCGCATGCTTCAGCAAGGGACCCAACTCCATGTATGGTGAGCACCATTTAAAACTAAGATTAAAACAAAAACCTTTGGATATTTGAAATCTGAAATAAAAAAGTAAACTCAAAATACTCAGTAGATCTGGTAGCATCTGTAGAGAAAGAAACATAGTCAACACGATGTGAAATGTTGGCTGGGATTTTCCGGGAACAGAGTGGTTCTGACTTTGGCATCATATGGGGGACCTGAAACCTGGAGGTGAGCAGAGGGACCACAGCAACAATCTTCTCGGCAGTGGACAATGAAGATTCTGCCGCCACTCGGCCTATCGTGCAATTGAGGGTTGACTCTCAATGTTGCTTGTCCAATCAGAGGCCTGGCAGCTCTGCAGTCTCATTGCTGAGACTGGCTGCTAAGACTGTATGGAGAAGGGTCATGTAGGCAGGTCCCAGCAATTGAGAGGAAAATCATCCAAGGGCATCACTGGGACAGCGGGCGCAGCCTTTGTAACCAGGGGCCCCCTCCTTGGGCCATGGAGCCCCCAGATGCAATACGTTCTCTCCTAAGGAAATTTGGCATGTTAGCTACAACTCTCACCAACTTTTACAGATGCACCATAGAAAGTATTCTTTCTGGTTGTATCACAGCTTGGTATAGCTCCTGCCCTGCCCAAGACCACAAGAAACTACAAAAAGTCGTGAATGTAGCCCAATCCATCACGCAAACCAGCCTCCCATCCATTGACTCTGTCTACACTTCCCGCTGTCTTGGAAAAGCAGCCAGCATATTTAAGGACCCCACGCACCCCGGACATTCTCTCTTCCACCTTCTTCCATCAGGGAAACGATACTAAACTCTGAGGTCAGGTACCAACCGACTCAAGAATATCTTCTTCCCTGTTGCCATCAGACTTTTGAATGGACCTACCTTGCATTAAGTTGCTGTTTCTCTACACCCTACCTATAACTGTAACACTACATTCTGCACTCTCTCATTTCCTTCTCTAGGAACTGTATGCTTTGTCTGTATAGCACGCAAGAAACAATACTTTTCACTGTATACTACTACATGTGATAATAATAAATCAAATCAAATCCTCACAAGAAGGCTGCCTGCATCAGCTGGCAACCTCCACATGTGAGCTGAAGGAGGAGACATGAATGCCTCCAGCAGCCAGAAAGATGGCCCTTTATTAAACTTTTTGAGTAGTTTAATTGGCCACCCTCCTTTGGTCATCATGCAGTTGAGTTGTTGTCCTTCCCAGCACCAGTAAAATTATCCAGTGGCAGGAATACATCAGGGAGCCCTCCTATTATGACTGTCCAGCCTTTTACTGGCCTCTCACCTCCTATCCCACCACCTGGGGCTGGTAAAATCCTAATCCTTAACTCTCCACAGATACTGCCAGACTTGCTGCATATTTCTAACATTTTCTGTTTTTTGAAACACTTACAGCTAGTCTGCACCCCTTGAAGATGATGTGCCTCCTGTCTATATTAGAGGTTGAAAGTGGCTGAACAATAGTTGAACATCTTCAGGAAGGACTCACAAGTGACTGAGATGAAATGTTCCTTACCCCCAAGAGGCCTTTCAGACCAGTTCTTAAAACCTTCGGCAGGCAGGAGGCCATGGCAACTCAATAAAATATCTGGAATTAAAAGTCTAATGATGACCATGAAACCATTGTTGATTGTTGTAAAAATCCATCTGGTTCACGAACGTCCTTAAGGGAAGGAAACCTGCCGTCCTTACCTGGTCTGGCCTACATGTGACTCCAGACCCAAAGCAATGTGGTTGACATTTAAATACCCTCTGAAATGGCCCAGCAAGCCATTCAGTTGTATTCAACTGCTACAAATGGAACAAAATGGAATGAAACAGGATGGACCACCCGGCATCAACTTAGGCACCGGGAATGACAACAACAAACCCAGCCCTGTCGATCCTGAAAATGATATTTTACTTTTCTGCTCTACCAGAGTCACTATGTTACTCAATATTGAACTTGATTTATGAATTTAATTTCATAAATTAATGTCGTCAGTGACGACATTTCAAAAGTACTTCACTGCTGTAAAATGTTTTAGGATGTCTAGAGATCATGAAAACTGTGATAGAAATAGAAGTCTTTTGTGTTTAGGTTCACACGTCAAATAATGTGGGATGAGGGAATATGAGTATTAGGGAGAGAGGTACAAAACACCTAACATGACATCTGGACAAAGGAAGCAGCTGATCTCTAAATCACCATAAGTGTTTGCTAGCTGATTAGATCAGGCATCAGCCTTAGGTTTCTTAATGGAAAGTTTAGGTAAAAAGGAGGTGCATTGATAATGTCCCTGCTTCCAGGCCAGAAGCTCTGGGTTCAAGTTCCAATTCAGGACTTCATGGCGACAGAAAATGGGTTCATAATGTGGCCAGATAGGTTGACTATCAACATGTAATCCTTCCTGATAGTAAGTGTGAGAGTTTCCTGTCAGATGTACTACAGAAGACAATGGAAAACCGCGACAGTATTTGGTCAAGCATAGTCATGGACCAATGAAAGTCTGTGGTCATCAAATCCCCCGTCTGGCATGGTATCTTAAGCAGGAAGTTTAACAAACAGGGCCATTATTTTCAGTGTTCAGCATGAGTTAGTATCTGGAAAAAGAGAAAACCTTACCACAAATTAAAAAGTTATAAGAAAACAAATAATATAGACTGAGATATAGCAAAGCAGGTCGTGTGACTGGACTGCAGTACCTGGGAGTTTGTGAACAGTGAGGCTCTCCAGAATAAACACATCTGGAGTAGATGTCTCTCACTTGAATCTTTCCAACTCATTGATCTGAAGTATGAGCTGGAGACACAAACAAGGCAGAGCAGTACCTAGACAGTTTGTTTCAGGCTTTGGTCACATCTCGGGGAGAAGTCCAGGATCAGGCTGGGGTCTGTGGGACTTTAATGCATGGAGTAAGAGGAACTCAGGTGGGAAAAAGAATGAGGATTCACAAAAACTGATCCTATTCGTCAGTCCAATGTACTCGTTGTCTGGGAGAATAAGGATACAGGTAACAGCCAGAGCACAAACCATAGTACATTGGAGCAGAAGGAATAGGAGGAGGAAGGCTTAATGTGGTAGCTGTAGGTGATTTGATAATCTGGAGGACAGACAGAGTATGTTGCCTACCTGGTGCCAAAGTGAGTTGTCTTGGAAGGATTATTGAGAGGGAGAGAAAGGGTCCTGTCATTGTGATCCATTGGAATGAGGATTCAAGAGATCCTGTTTGGAGAAGACTAGGAACCAGGAGCGAAATTAAAGAACAGAATTTCCTGGATTATTGCTCGAACCTTGTGCAGACTGACAGGTGGGCACTTGGCTGAAGGAGTGCGAAAGAGTGGTTTCATTGTTTGGGACACTGGCATTAGTGTTGGGGTAGGAAGGAACTGTACCACTGGGGTGGACTCCACCTGCACTAGGCTGGGACCAGGGCCCTAGCCAAAAGGATATATTGGACAGTCACAGCTGTTGTGTTTCCTTCTGTCCTTCAAACACAAGCTCACCAAGCACTTGAGTAAGACAGTAAACTATGAGTTCTTTTTCAAAGATTACAGTGGTACATATACATTGCTGGAGAGCTGTTACTAGTAGATCTTGCTGTTCAACTAGCACATTCCAATGACTTACAGATTATGGACATATCCACTTAAAGGTGGAGTACAACATTCCCCTTTTTTATAAAATTAAGATTACACACTTGTAGTAAATAAACATATAATAGTAAGGATATCATAACACTATTTACATTACAGCAAATGCTTGTGCATTGTGAGTTCACAACTTTTATGAGTTTACAAGTTTCTGAAGCATAAAGGTAGTTCGTTATTACAACCTGATCTGGTCACAGTGAAATGTCTTTAACTGTTATCAAAGTGATCTTGATTTGAATGTGTGCTGCTTTCTTGCGCAACAACATTGCACTGGATTCGTGAAGGGCAAGTCGTGCCTCACAAATTTGATTGAATTTTTTGAGGAGGTAACTAAGTGTGTTGATGAAGGTAGGGCAGTTGATGTCATATACATGGATTTTAGTAAGGCGTTTGATAAGGTCCCCCATGGTCGGCTTATGATGAAAGTGAGGAGGTGTGGGATAGAGGGAAAGTTGGCCGATTGGATAGGTAACTGGCTGTCTGATCGAAGACAGAGGGTGGTGGTGGATGGAAAATTTTCGGATTGGAGGCAGGTTGCTAGCGGAGTGCCGCAGGGATCAGTACTTGGTCCTCTGCTCTTTGTGATTTTTATTAATGACTTAGAGGAGGGGGCTGAAGGGTGGATCAGTAAATTTGCTGATGACACCAAGATTGGTGGAGTAGTGGATGAGGTGGAGGGCTGCTGTAGGCTGCAAAGAGACATAGATAGGATGCAAAGCTGGGCTGAAAAATGGCAAATGGAGTTTAACCCTGATAAATGTGAGGTGATTCATTTTGGTAGGACTAATTTAAATGTGGATTACAGGGTCAAAGGTAGGGTTCTGAAGACTGTGGAGGAACAGAGAGATCTTGGGGTTCATATCCACAGATCTCTAAAGGTTGCCACTCAAGTGGATAGAGCTGTGAAGAAGGCCTATAGTGTATTAGCTTTTATTAACAGGGGGTTGGAGTTTAAGAGCCGTGGGGTTATGCTGCAACTGTACAGGACCTTGGTGAGACCACATTTGGAATATTGTGTGCAGTTCTGGTCACCTCACTATAAGAAGGATGTGGAAGCGCTGGAAAGAGTGCAGAGGAGATTTACCAGGATGCTGGTTTGGAGGGTAGGTCTCATGAGGAAAGGTTGAGGGAGCTAGGGCTGTTCTCTCTGGAGCAGAGGAGGCTGAGGGGAGACTTAATAGAGGTTTATAAAATGATGAAGGGGATAGATAGAGTGAACGTTCAAAGACTATTTCCTCGGGTGGATGGAGCTATTACAAGGGGGCATAACTATAGGGTTCGTGGTGGGAGATACAGGAAGGATATCAGAGGTAGGTTCTTTACGCAGAGAGTGGTTGGGGTGTGGAATGGACTGCCTGCAGTGATAGTGGAGTCAGACACTTTAGGAACATTTAAGCGGTTATTGGATAGGCACATGGAGCACACCAGGATGATAGGGAGTGGGATAGCTTGATCTTGGTTTCAGAGAAAGCTTGGCACAACATCTTGGGCCGAAGGGCCTGTTCTGTGCTGTACTGTTCTATGTTCTATGTTCTATGACTGTCTTAATCATGACATTTCACAATGATTTGTTCAGATCTCGATGTGGAGATGCCAGGGTTGGACTGGGTGGGCACAGTAAGAAGTCTCACAACACCAGATTAAAGCCCAACAGGTTTATTTAGTAGCACGAGCTTTCGGAGCACTGCTCCTTCATCAGATGTTCAGATCTCAGCTTTGAACATGTTGGGGGTGATTCTCCCAGCTCGAGCAGCGCAGCAGGCCGGGAGACATCAGCAGACCCAAAAACCTCTTAACTTTATGTGGCCTACCGTTACATCTAAGAGCACCCCCAGGATGCATGTCATGGTTGGAATTCTCCAAAAAAATTCTAAGTGTCAAATTTGTATAAAAACTGGAGTAATTCACATTGGTTTTTTCAGTGGGAGTTCAGAGAAGAATCTCCTGATCCCCTGGGGGACCCACAATAGCCTCCCCTTCACTCCAGCGAGGTGGGGCCGCCATATCCCCAAAAGTGGGGATCTACTGTAAACGCCGCTGGAGTGAAACTCTCCTGGCGGGGTGGGGAGAGGCTTCAGCCCCGGGCCCGCAAATTGCATTTAAAATATATTTAAATTTCTATATGTATTATGCAGCTCCATGCCTATTTTTGGGCAAGTGCAAGGGCGGGATGATCATCTATGCAGCTTTTAACGTACTTGAGTACGGTCTAAATGGATCAAAGTTTTGTTTTTCCCCACTTCTGTGGCACACCCCAACATCGCTCACAGCCCTCTCAGCCGGCTCCCCTATCAGCTCCATGGCAACTTCTTCAAAGGGGGTCAGGATGCACAGTTCGGTGGTTCCACCATCCATCTTCTCCCATTCTCTGCGGTTATGCGCCATCTTCTCTTTGAGAGCTTGATGGCTGGCAGGTCCAGGGTGGGGGACGGGGAATGGGTGGCGTAGCTCAGCACTGTGCGTTGCCAGGCAGAGGTTGTGACGGGGTTGCCAGAGGAATTTGAGGAGTGCTAGATGGCCGCGGGTTGTCAGGGAGAGGGTTGAGGTGGACATTCCAGGTGTGATGGGCAGGATTGATGCCAGGATGAGACGGATGGACACTTACACGTATAGCTGAATGAGGTCGTTCATTTTCTTCCAGCGTTGGCCTCCGGTCCTGCGTGACAGTTCATGGGCACTGACTACTGCGACCACCCTGTCTCATGCTGCATTGGAGTCCTTGCTCCTGGGTTGTCTCCCTTCCCAGGGGTATAGTAAGGCCTGCCTTTCCATCACGGCATCCAGCATCTGCCCAAGATTTCCCTCCGTAAACCGGGGGGGCTGGTCTCCGTGGTGCTACGTTCCTGGTGTGAGTGACTAAGAGTGCAGCAGAAGCAGCTGCCCCTTGTAAAGGACGCACAGCATGTGGCTATTTCAGGTGAATCACACACCTGGAGACTCCATAATGGCATGATTCACATGGCAGCTCCTTCAGAGCTCCAAGTGTCAGTGAATTGCCATGTGGAGCATGCCTGAAAGACCGGCACAGATTACTCCATTAATTCTTGCCGTTTTGAAACTTAGAAATTTTTTGTGAGAATTCTTCCCCACATTTTTCTGCCTCTCCAGCGAGGCATTAACTTGGAGTACATTCTAGTCCCATTTTGCACCATAGTTCAGGCTTCTTCCTGCTAACACTGCCTTCCACAAACGTTTCTTGCACCTGCTCCAGCCAGAATAAAACTTTAATCTGGCTTTAGGTAATGCAGACTCTGCATTAGCTTTCAGTTGTGCAAACGTCTCATACACTTGAGCCCCTTACTGAGGCTTGCAAGGACTCAACAGCATGTTTTGTGCTGGCTGCAGGCAGTAATCATTCAAATTAGCAGACAGCTTGAAGCTGGCACACTGCCTGCGTGGAAATCAGCTGGTGCAGGGTAATCACAACCCTCAATCTCATTTTCAGGGACTATCGAGGTTTCTCCCCTCACTTTTACAGTACTTTCATTAGCACAGAGGAAACAGCAGAAAATTATAAAGATAATAGACATAAGGTACTCCTCGCAACAATAACTTTATTTATTAGTGTCAAAAGTAGGCTTACATTAACACCGCAATGAAGTTACTGTGAAAATCCCCTAATCGCCACACTCCGGCGCCTGTTCGGCTGCACTGAGGGAGAATTTAGCATGACCAATGCACCTAACCAGCACATCTTATAAACTGGAAGGAAACCAGACCAATCGGAGGAAATGCACGCAGAAACAGGGAGAACGTGCAGACTTTGCACACACAGTGACCCAAGCCGGGAATTGAACATGGGTCCCTGGTGCTGTGAGGCAGCAGTGCGAACAACTGTGCTGCTCCAATAACCCAGATTTAAGCATACAATCACCTCATTTTTTCCTTGAATTAATTATCAGGTCTGCAATTTCCAATGCAAATGGAGAGAGATGCGTGTACACTTTTCAACAGAAAAGTGTTTCCTTGGTGAAATGCACAGCAGCAGGGTCATGTGACTCTCCCGGCGTACTCTCCTTAAAGGCGCCAGCAACTTACTACACATGGCAACTCTTGTTGAATTTCCGTGCTTGAGGATTGTTATTGTTCTTTTATCAGAATGTGATTCATTTATGTATTCCATTAATTAAATATTGCTGCAGCATGATTTTGTGAAAGGTTTTGAATTGTTTCTGCTTTAAATCTTATTTTTAAATTGTCAGAGCATTGGGGAAATTTTTCAAAATACATTCACAATACCAGTGAAAGGTATTGATCCCCATGTTGGCAGTGCTTTCCACTGAGTCTCTTCGATGTGTTGGAACTGGAGCATGGAACAATGTCTCAGGGACGTGCACTCGACATGGAGGTAATGTGCCATTAAAGAAGTAAAGACAGCTCAAATTGTGCAGAGCATTCTGCAGTTGTTTGTAGTGATTAGGAAAGCTGTCCTTGCTCACTAATTGATTACAGTAGTAATTTAATATATCTTATTGCTCATTAATTATTGAAACATGTGGCACCAGATTTTGATTAACCTTGCAACATCTTTAATTCTTTAACAACCATCTGATGTGATAGTGATAAATTTTGCTGGTTTACGTTCCCGGTATACCTAAGAACTATTCCATTTTTTAAGGAAACCCTATGAAATATCTTTTAAGATGTAAAGTTTATTTATTAGTGTCACAAGAAGGCTTACATTAACACTGCAATGAAGTTACTGTGAAAATCCCCTAGTCGCCACACTCCGTCACCTGTTCAGCTACACTGAAGGAGAATTTAGCATGGCCAATACACCTAACCAGCACATCTTTCGAACTGTAGGAGGAAACCGGAGCACCCAAAGGAAACCCACGCAGACACTGCAGAACATGCAGACTCCGCACAGATAGTGACCGGAGCCGGGATTGAACCTGGGTCCCTGGTGCTGTGAGGCAGCAGTGCTACACACTGTGCCACCATAGGCGGGGTTTACAAATCTACTTCTCTGAGGTTTCAAAAAAAATGGAACACTGTAATCGGCAGAGAACTGGAAAAGTTCTGCACGTCAGAAATGATAAATAACTGGGTTTTGATGATAATGTGTACTAAAATTATATTAGCTAATATAAAACCATTAAGTGCATTTCTGAAATTAAATTAAAAATTTAGATTCAAAATATTTCGGAGAATTCTTTTTGCTGTCAACGCAATCTCTACATCTCTGGAATGAGAAAAAAGTAATGAGTCCCATTGCAGGTGCCGTGATAACCCTGGAGCTATTGCATGCAGTTTGTCAGATGCTGCTCATGTGAAATCAGCTGCAAGATGAAATTCTTTCAGGTTCACTCATCAAGTAACCCGCGTGTGTCAGGAGTCGGGTCAACTTCCCTCTTAACCCTTTCATAGACCTTACAGATTTCTGCCAGAATCTTCAGGGAGAATTGTCACATATGGGTCTGCAATGCAAGGAGCATGTAAACTCCATAAAATGTATGTACAGTAGATACACAGATAGCCCTGAAGGTCACAAGGCTAAGTAAGTTCTGTCAGTTACACTGCTAAGTGATACAGACTCCAACAAAGGGGCCTCTGGTGAATATAGGCTAGCAAGCAACACGCGTTCGTTCCAAATGACTGTTTGAGGCAAAATATGCTATCTTTCAGACACTGGAGGATACATGCAAAATTGGGCTACTGTTCAAATATTTTGGAAGGTTTGTGACCTGAGGAATTTGTCAAATATATAATTGACCATTGTCGCCATGTGCTCTGTAAATATTGTTCATAGAAATGTTATAGAAGCTGATTGACATTAGGGTGCTGTTATCTCACATCTAATCTGGAGCAAATCCATCTTCCTTTATGTAACATTAGTGAGCTCACTGCTTTCTGAGGGAATAGTGATCTGTGATTATACTTACCACTATTCATTTGTTCAATTTGGCGGCACGGCAGCACAGTGGTTAGCACTGCTGCCTCACAGCAACAGGGACCCTGATTCAATTCCAGCCTCAGGTCACTGTCTGTCTCCCCGTGTCTGCATGGATTTTCTCCGTGTTCTCCAGTTTCCTCCCTCACTCCAAAGATGTGCGAGTTAGGTAGGCTGACCATGCTAAATTGATCCTTAGTGTCAGGGGGATTAACAGGGTAAATACGTGAGGGATAGGACTTAGGTGGGATTGTTGTCGCTGCAAACTTGATGGGCCAAATGGCTTCCTTCTGCATTGTAGGGATTCTATGATTCTAATTTTGTCTTTTTTCCTTCCTCGTTTGGTGAAGGTGCTGCCTCATGCTGCAGTCAGCTTCCATAGGTGCTAGCTTCCTTCACCACCTCACCCTGGAGACTATTTCTGATGTATCAGACAGTCAGTATTCTGAAGGTATTGCAACACTTTGTATTTTCCACTGGGGGCCAGTCTAAAATAATCATATAATTGGTTACTTTTTTCTCAATCTAAGATGGATAATTTCTGGGGTTAGCCAAAGAATGTTCCCATACATGCCTCCAAAGCATGGGCATCTAGCTGATGCAGTACTTCCACCACCCCTCCCTCCCTCTCCTCCTGCAGCAGAATATCCCGTGGAAGTTGTGAGGAGAGGTGAAGTTTTGTGGTGCAGTGCATAGTGTCCTTACCTCTGAGCCAGAAACTCTGGGTTTGAGTCCCAGACAGGACTTGATGGCCAAGGAAGGTTCATTCATAACGCGGTCAAACAGGCTAAGAGTGTCAACCTACAAATCCTTCCAAACACGCCAATGGCTGGCAATTAGGTAAAAGAATATGCTTGAAATACAGGTCAACAAATATGTGAAATAAAAGGATGGGTTTAATGTTTTAGTCGGGACCCTTTATCAAAAACTAGTCATTTAGATAAAAAGTCTCAGTGAAACAGTAACCTTTCTTTATCTTTTGAAATCTAACCGAACATATCGCTATTATTTTTATTTCAGATTTTAAATGTCTGGCATATTTGTCTTCTTATCAAATTTATTTTCATACCTGTATGAGAAATAAATGAATGAGCCTGTACTTTTGTTGGGAACCTGGTCTCCATTGTTGGCTTACATTTGCTAAAATATTCTTCTATGGGACAACAATTTTCCAAAAAAAAGCTATTTCCTTTCATTCTTTTTATTATAGCTCCCCATTTTTCATTAGCTTTTCATACCGTCTATATTTATTGACTTCCTCTAACTCAACGTAGAGACAGACACAAATCCAGATCGATTAATAAATGATGTTTGCGTACAAAACTGTTACATTATTGGCCAATCAGTACCTCAAAATGTGTGCACACTCTAACAGCTTCAGTGAACACTCCAGATTCCCTTCCCTGACGCCATCCATTGCACAATACTGTGCAAAGGCGTGTGCTGCATAATTAATAACTAGAATATAGGATACAACTGCAGACAGAACAAGTCATTTTTAACAGTAATGTGTCACTGAAGTGAAAAATGTTAACCATGTCATAAGCACCTGTACAGAGAAGAGAAATTCTCCTTCATAACTCACCCCTGGTTACCCACGGTTATGGTTACCCATAAATCCTTAACAGATGAACCGAGACACATTGTCCATAAATTATTCATACTGTATCAAAGGACTTTTTCCACAGAATAAATCGAGCTTTAGACTGTAACAATTTAAGGTAAATATATGTTAGCATAGCATAATATTTTGGCATTGACAAACTCATTGTAAATAATAACTGCATTTCTTTCAGTTTAACCCAATATTAATTATTAACTTTTATCAAAGACCGTGATCCCAAGCAAAGTTTTCCTTGAAGAAAACGCTCAGCAATGCTACAATCCTACTGGAAAAGCGGGTGTCTCTATGTTACTGTATTGTTTTGGTAACAGAAAGAATGTCCATAATGTTGTTCTGCCAATTCCAGGGCGTAACTAACATCCAATGATGATACTGCAACGATGCTCTCCACAATGAAATATCACACTTCCCAGGGACCAGTTGATGATAATATATCAACAGATTGCCTTCATCCCAGAGGCTCCAGCCTGGACTACCATAATGAAAGTCTTTTCTCCTTGCAAACGGCAGCAGGTCCATATGAAAGACCAGAAGAAAATCTTGGTCCACTTTGTAGCCATTTGAAGATCATAACCAGTGTAATGATTCTAACTTTTCACTAATGTCATTTACCCAGAAATTTGCTTGTCCAACATGACCATCATGTATGTGCTATGAGACATTTTACACTGATGCCATTAGAGATGTTTTTAATATTGAAACAAGGTTTGAAATATATCAATGGAGCACAAGAGAGGGAGTAGTACTTTGCATCTGACCATGATTTTACTTGTGCATTAAGGTCACCACACTTTTGGCAATCGGCATCTAAGAATAGTTTTAGTGGACACTTTATATTCCTTCAGAAACAATCGGGCAGGTATTGGAAATAAAAAACAGGAAATGCAGGTCTGGCAACACGTGTGGAGATAGAAAGAAAGTTAATATTTTAGACCATAACCTTGTATCAGAACTGGAAAAGGTTAAAAATGTAATAACTTATAAGTAGGTGAAATGGGGAAGGGTGGAAAAGAACAAAAGGGAAGGTCTGTGATAGGGTGGGAAGATAGGAGACATTGGGTGGGATTTCCTCACCTTGCTCACCCCGAAATCAGAAAATCCTGCCCGAGGTCAATGGACCTTTCCATGGTCTGCCCTCACCCGCTCCAATTCCCACGACGGGTGAGATGGTAAAATTAGCCCCATTAACACCAGCAGCATTTGACCTTGTCCGCGGCTGGGACTCTCCAGACCCGCTGCAGTGAATGGAGTTTTGGCTGAGCACCAAATTCTCCATTCTCGCTGGCAGTGGTATCGGGTCAACAAGATCAGAGAATCTCACCCATAATGACAAAAGGGATGGTGGAGCAGAGCCAAAGGGAGTGGTTATGGGAGAAGTAAAGAACCATTATTTAATGGGTCCAATCCCGCAAAACAATGAACGTCTGTCATCCACAAACTGAAATGAGGAAAACAAGATTCAGGCCGACACATGCAAGGGAAACAAAATAGGGGAGAACAGAGATTATGGTTTGAAATTGTTGAGCTCAAAGTTTAATTAAAAGATGAGGTGCTGTCTCTCGAGCTTGCATTGGGCTTCACTTGAAAGCCAAGGATAGAGGTGTCAGCATGGGAACAAGATGGAGAATGAAAATGTCAGGCCATTGGAAGCTCGTGGCCATGTTCGTGGACTGAATGGAGTTGTTCATAGAATAGTCACTCAGTGTCAAGGGGAATGTGAGCTTGTTCATTTTGACAGTTTTTAAAAAGTTTTAAGAGTCTGTTATTTTTTTCAAGTAGATTTCAAGTTTATTTTTATAAATTTATTGGCTAGTAAGAGGATGATGATCATTTACATGGATATAGAAGTAATGTCTGTTCATTTTATAAGGCTAATGATTGCTGTTTATAACGGATATTGTGTGTGGGTTGGGCGGGGGCGGGGGGGGGGGCGTTATGGAGTGAAGGGGGATAGGATTTGGGGGCCCCACACTCATCTCCAAAACTGAGATGGGTCTTTTAACCTCAGCAGCAACCTGTTTCCATCGCTGCCTTTGGTAGCAGGCCTGGCTCTGTGCCAATCCCGCAACCCTACGATGAAAATAGTGTTGGTGGGCATGTCTCCAGCCAGGTAAGCAATGGGAACATGATGCCAGGAAGTCTCCCGACTCCCAATTCCCACCTCAAGGATAAAAATCCAGACCATTAACTCTGTTTTTCCATTCACAGATGCTGCCTGACCTGCTGAGTATTTCTTGCATTTTCAGCTTTTAATTCTGTTTTCCAGCATTTGCAGTGTTTTGCTTTTGAATTTCCATCCTGTTTTTCAAAGCAAAGTAATAGAAAGTATGACATGGCTGTACAAGATGAAAACAATGGACGGGATTTCCTGGCCACACTCCCCACAAATCCGGAAAATCCTGCCTGAAGTCAACGGACTTTTGCATGGTCCGCCCCATGCCAACTACGATTCCGGTGGGGGCAGGATGGGAAAACTGCCCCCACTATGAGTGACTTTCCAATTCATTGATTCAGATTTGAGATTGGTTGTTAAATCTCACAACTTTAATAGCACAGTCTTGTGCTAACTTTGCTTCTGGAGAATAGTCCAGTTGTACAGTTCCTCATGGGTCATTTATTGAAAACAAGCCAGTTCTTCATATAGGCTCATTCATGATACCCATGCTCATTTAATGGGACTATTGAGGCAGTGTTTGCAAAGTATCAAAACATTCACTTCATATACATTTCCAACTATTTATTAGTCCTGTATGCTGTTTCATTGAAAAATAAATATCTTTTATTACAACTATGGTATTCCCCTAGATCATTAAAAAAGATTGAGCATATGATTATCATAGTGCTGTCTACCTTCCAAAAACTAGTTTAAAACTTTATCAATCTACACTAAGGTAAATTAAAAATGGCACAGATCTTACTTTTATTGCCTTCAATACCCAGTCTCTGTAGGCCTATCTATCTAAGTATATGTGTTTACTGCAAGAACTATGACAAACTTCATTACTGCTCAAGAATAGAATAACATTACTGAGCCAGAGTAATGCGAGAATGAGGATTTATTGGGGGGATGACTTCACCTACTGTGATATGGAAAACATATTTTGCTTTGAATACTAATGACCAATAGGTGTACATTTATCATACAGCTATTGTCTTAATTAAATTGAGTTGATTTGATTGCTTATAAATCAAATTACAGAAAGCCATTGCTGCCATAAAAAATAGATTGTGCCTACATATGTAATGTCATGTGAGTCTGTTCCTTTCGGGGAAATGAGTTTTTGCACCACAGCAATAAATAACAATAAACTAAGTACAGAATATAAAGACAAACACATCAGCGATAAAGAAAATAGCTATTTACATTCAAATACTCAGGATATGTAGACTTCTAGATTTTCAGCTCTCTAACACAATAACAGCTTTTAAAATTTGATGAATTGTTTCTCATCCTTTTCTCACTTGTATGCCACTCATCACTGTCCTTCTTCCTTCAGGTAGGAGCACAGAACATTTCAGACTACAAGTTCTCCACTTCCCTCAGAACCTGAGGGAATTGGAGAATTTCTTCCCCAACACTGCATCCCAATGAAAGGTCATCAAAGTGAAATATTCACTGTTTCTCTCTCACACAGATGCTGCCCAACCTGCTGAGTACTTTGTAGCATTTTTTGCTTTTGTTTTGGATTGCCAGCTTCTTCAGTATTTTGCATTTGTCATTTCTCACAATTGAGGCCTTGTTACTCCTTGAGCAGTCAGCAAAACATAGGGTGAGATTTTCCGGCCACGCTCGCTCTAAGGCTGGAAAATCCTGCCCAAGGTCAACATGATGCATGGTCCTGTCCTGCCCGCTACGATTCTTGTGGAGGGCTGTTCAAGGCAGAGGCCAAATGTGACTAAGTGAGTTTGTCTTTTTCTTCTTCCTCAAATGGACACTGAAAACTCTGTGATCACACCATTATAATCATTCCTCAGTCAGTCACAACCAACATGCAACAAACACGCTGCTGGAAAGGGCCTGCCTGCCCAGCTGGCCCTGGCACAGGAATAAATCTTTCAACACCCTGTAAAGACACCTCAAGATGGAGACACCCTCTCATTCTCCTCAACATTCACCTCCCTCAATCGTTCTGCCAAGACTACAGAGCAGATGGCAGTCTGATTGCGTTGGCAGCTTGGAGAGTTAGCCCACCATCCTTAATTGGACAGTGGGCTCAGCGATAGCCTCTTCAGTGGTTCTGATGTGGCATTCACCTCTTGCTAGTAAAATTCCAACCAAGCATTGACTTCCTTAACCAGCACATTGCATATTTTACACCCCCCTCCCCCCCACCCCACTCCACCCCTCCCACCTCCCATAGCTTCCCCAGCGGTGGAGAGAGAACAACAGGAAAACCCATTGATAGTGGCAGGGCTGGAAAATCCCGCCACAAGCCAATGGCAGCCACCTTCGCTGCCATAAAACATCCCACGGTAGGATGGGGGGTGGTGGGGGGACATGAAAAGTCCCACTCTGTGTTCTTAAAATTGTGGAAGCAATGTTGATATCAAAAATATGGCTATAATCATTTTTATTTTGCCATCATTTTATATAAATAAAAACGGTTGGTTAAGAATTATATAAAAAAACTTAAAATGTGGAAAACTGAATGTTTTTTCACACTATTCCACTTCTGTCCCAAAAACAGATGATTTAACCATCCAGCATACTATCAAAAAGAGCATTTCATAGATTTCCACTGTGCAGAGGGAGACCAGTCGGCCCATCAAATCTGTACCAACAACAATTCCACCCTATCCCCCATAACCCTACATATTTATCCTGTTAATCCCCCTGACACTAAGGGACAATTTAGTATAGCCAATCCACCTAACCTGCACATCTTTGGATTGTGCAAGGAAACCCACGCAGACACTGGGAGAACATGCAAACTCCACACACAGTCCCCCGAGGCTGGAATTGAACCAGGTCCCTGGTGCTGTGAGGCAGCAGTGCTAACCACTGTGCCATCGTGCCACCCCTTTGTATATTGATGTTTTCAGGCTATCCGACCATAAAGAACAGGACAGTCCAGTCTGATTCTGTTCTCACTTGACACTCGAACATACACAATTCACAGCAGAAGTCACTAGATAGAAATCAGGAGTAGAAACCCAGGTTAATTTTGATGTGTTGTTCTTAATGTTAGTGCTTGTTACAATGTTCCAATACCTCTGGCCGGAGACCAGTGGAACATTCAAGGGAATGGCAAAATACGGTGAAATTTCAGTCTTCAGCTGTAACTTTGCTAGTAGAGTGACAGAACTTTCAGAAAATATGGTGCATATGGCTGATCATTGCCAAATGCACCGCTTCTAGAAACATTGAAACTCGAAGCAGGAGTAGGCCATTCCACCCTTCAAGCCTAGTCCCCCATTCATTTTGATCATGGCTGGTCATCAAATTCAATATCCTGATAGAGCTATATCTAATTTCTTCTTGAAATCAAACATTTTGGCCTCAACAACTTTCTGCAGCAATGAATTCCACAGATTCACCACTCTGGGTGAAGAAATTTCTCCTCACCTCAGTCCTAAAAGGTTTACTTAAAGGTTACCCCTTCTCCTCAAACCATGACCTTATCCTCAGCATTGAGATCATTCTTTCTGAATCTACCTTGTCTAACCCTGTTAGAATTTTATAAGTTTCTATGAGATCCCCTCTTACTCTTCTAAACTCAAGTGAATATAATCCTAACCGACTTAGTCTCTCCTCATATGACAGACCTGCCATCCCAGGAATCAGCCTGGTAAACCTTCACTGTATTCCCCCTGTAGCAAGGACATCCTTCCTCAGATAAGGACACCAAAACTGCACACAATACTCCAGGTGTGGTCTCACCAACACCCTATACAATTGCAGTAAAACATCCTAGGATCTCTGGGACTTCTACAGATATCTCACTGTAGCCACAGCAAGAGCACCCAGAGAAAACCCATGCAGACACGGGGAGCATGTGCAAACTCCACACAGACAGTGACCTGAGGCCGGAATTGAACCTGGGTTGCTGGCACCATGAGGCAGCAATGCTAACCACTGTGCCAACGTGCCAACTGATATCAAGAAGTCCTCTACATGGAGATCAATCAACGTGCAGAATAGATTTTCGGATACAGTGGGGGCAAAATCTGTAGAATCAATTGAGAAACAATTGGATACCGCAATGGGGTGGGCGAATGTGGGAAAATTAAAATATCTCCGAATGGATGAATTCAGAGGGTCCAAATGGTCCTGCTCATCTGTAATTAACTTGTAATCTTGTGATTCCTTATTTTCAATAAATACAACTTTTCACAAGTTTGTGGTCCTTCACATAAGAGATCAAATGGATTACATAGGAACAGATCAAAATTTGAAACTTAACCCCATTAGCCCTATATTTAAAAAATAATTCAGAATCTGTTACCATTGCCAGCAGTCTCAAGTGCTTCAGCCTTGAGACTCACTGTTAACGTAATGTCTACATTGTTTCACAAATTATCACTAGATGACATAAAATACTAAAACAGAGTTGGATAATCATTTTCAAACCCTGATAAGAATCAGGGAGAGACCCGTGAAGTGAATTAAATACCCGAGGAAAGTTTGCCTTGAATACTGAACACAGGAATAGGAAAGACAGCCAATTTTTTGGGCAGAGTTTTCAGACAAGACAGACCACACCACAGGTACAATTCGTGCTTGACTGAAATATCCACGGTGCATTATCCATCATTTTTTACACCATTAATATAGATGTCAAAATAATTACAGGTAGCAAAACCTTCAAATTCTGATAAGCGCAGGGATTCTCTGGCCTTCCCGAAGCATTTTACTAGGCGGTGGGAGGTGGCGCGTCATTGGCCGGTCATGGGATCTTCTGGTCCCACTGTTATCAATGGGATTTCCCATTGATCCCACATTATGCCGCCAGGAAACAAGCAGTGGTGGGGGGGGAGCCTCATCAGTGAAACCAAATCATGTTGGCATGAAGATCACACCCCTCGTATCACTGCATGGGAGTTTTTGTTAATGGAATGCAGCCTTGAGAAAATTGTATCCATCCTGCGTATCTGTCAACACGAAGAAAAATAATTTTGACAATATATGAAGCCCAGATTTTAATTTAACCAATCCAGCGAAAGTGGGTTCAGTTTGGGGCAAGTGTCCGATTTAAACCCTGCCCAATTTCAGACTCCATGAGCGGGAATTTACGACCTCAGTCATCCCAAAACCGTAAAATCCCGCCCGAGGTCAACGGACCTTTCCATGGTCCGCTCCTCGCCAGCTCTGATTCCCGTGGTAAAGTTTATTTATCAATCACAAGTAGGCTTACATTAACACTGCAATGAAATTACTGTGAAAAACCCCTAGCCGCCACACTCCGGCACATTGAGGGTGAATTTTGCATGACCAATGAACCTAACCAGCACACCTTTTGGACTGTGGGAGGAATCCGGAGCACCCGGAAGAAACCCACGCAGACACGGAGAGAATGTGCAGATTCCGCGCAGACAGTGACCCAAGCCAGGAATCAAACCCAGGTCCCTGGAGTTGTGAGGCAGCAGTGCCACCGTGCCATGGTGGGTGGGATGGTAAAATTCCGGCGTATGTGAGTAATTTTAACCTTCGTTGTCGGGCAAGAGACAAGTGAATTGACAATCTCAACAAATTTTCTTCTCCAGTGACATCAAAGCCCAGTGACAAAAGTTAAAATTACCCCCACTCACCTCCATGGAGCATAAAATCAGGTGTGCGAACTGATGGGCGGCACGGTGGCACAGTGGTTAGCACTGCTGCCTCACAGGGCCAGGGACCGGGTTCAATTCCTGGCTTGGGTCACTGTCTGCGTGGAGTTTGCACATTCTCCCTGTGTCTGCATGGGTTTCCTCCGGGTGCTCCGGTTTCCTCACACAGTCCAAAAACTGTGCTGGTTAGGTGCATTGACCCGAACAGGCGCCGGAATGTGGCGACTCGGGGAATTTCACAGTAACTTCATTGCAGTGTTAATGTAAGCCTTACTTGTGACTAATAAATAAACTTATAAACTTAAACTATTTTTGCTAGGCAAGTTAGGTTAAAATTGTGGCTTTTGTTTCTATTAGTTACTTTAGCATTATTAATTCTTTGCATCACATTTGTCCCTTAGATGAACTTTGTGATTTCATGCTGGCAGATGCAGAAGTAAAAGAGACAGGGGTTAAATACACCAAGTGCTCATTTCCATTGCATTGGCTCAAGTATTCTAGATAGGTGATATTGAGTCTACACATGGGCACTAGGCCAGTTTACTTATTCCTTGGAAGTATGAGGAAAGCTAGTTGCTTTCTGTTACCTACCTAAGTATCCATGATTTATGTTTAACCTTGACAGTAAATATAGGATGACTAAATGATCATTAAAGGATAACAATCCAATCCTCATCCAATATCCCAGCACATATATTTCCTGCGAAAGACACTACAAAAAGATTCAGAGCTGGAAACCTGGAAATGCTTCCCTCCCAAATTGCGAGCCCCTGAGGCAAATTATAGCAGTCCCAGCACACCCGCAGTGCAAGGTGCCATGCCAGAAGCAGGTGTACCTAAAAATGAGGTGTCAACCTGGTGACAATACTACACAGGGCTACTTGCATGCCAAACAGCATCAGCAGCAAGTAATAGATAAAACTAAGCAATCCCTCAATGATTGGACCAGATCCAAGTTCTGCAAAACCGCCACATCGAGTCAAGAATGGTGGACAATTAAATAACTAACCAGAGGAGGAGACTCCACAAATAGTTCCATCCTCAATGATGGAGTAGCCCAGCATCAGTACAAAATCAAGGCTGAAGCATTTGCAACCATCTTCAGTCAGAATTGGATGATCCATCTCGGTATTCTAAGGTCCCCATCATCACAGATGTTAGTCTTCAGCCAATTCTTCAGCTCCACGTGACATTTAAAAATGCCTGAAGCCATTGAAACTGCAAAGACTATGGGCCTTGACAACATTATGACAGCAGTATTGAAAACTTGTGGTCCAGAACTAGCTGCAGTCCTAGCCCTGCTGCTACAGTATAGCTACAACAGTTGCATCTACCCAGCAATGTGGACAATTGCACAGGCCATTCCTGTCCACAAGTCCAACCAGACCAGTTCCCACCCCATCAGTCCACTCTCAACCATCAGCAAAGTGATGGAAAGTGTCGTTGACAATGCTATCAAGCAGCAATTACAAAGCAATGATCAGCTCACTGCTGCTCGGTTTGCATCCCACCAGGGCAACTCAGCTCCAGCCCTCATTACAGACTTGGAGCTGAACTCAGGAAATGAGATGAAAGTGACTGTCCTTGACATCAAGGCAGCATTTGACCGAATGTAGCATCTAGGAGCCCAAGCATAACGGATGTCAAAAGGAATGAGGTGGAAATCTAGTTGAAGTCATAGCTGGCGCAGTGGAGGTCACTGAATCATAGAATCCTTAGGGTGCAGAAAAAGGACATTCAGCCCATCAAGTCTGCATTGACTCTCTGAAAGAGCATTGAACCCAGGCCCTCCCCTCTGCCCTATCTCCGTAACCCCACACATTTATCATGGTTAATCCAACTGACCTACATCTTTGGACGCTAAGGGGTAATTTACTGTTACCAATTCACCTAACCTGCACACCTTTGGAGTGTGGGAGGAAACCGGAGCACCCAGGAGGAAACCCACGCAGACACGGGGAGAATGTGCAAACTCCACACAGTCACCCAATCGAACATGGGTCCCTGGTGCCGTGAGGCAGCAGTGTTAACCACTGTGCCACTTATAACTATCTTGCCACTGTGGCCACTCATTCAATCAATCCAACCCAAGGATATTGCTGCCGTAGTTCCTCAGGGTAGTGTCCTCGGCTCAAACATCTTCACTGGTTTCATCAATGACCTTCCTGATGCGCTATCAATCAGGCGAAAGACTACTTGTGTGCAATACAACTGTAGGCTTTTATTCATAACAGAATCAGGAGCACATCCCAACAGATAACCAACCTGGACTAAACAAGGGGGAGGAGACAGCTACCTTTATACTAGGTGACGAGGGGAGGAACCGAACCGGCAAGGGATGTGTCCAGGCATGACAAACACACAACGGTGGTCCATATAGGACAAAGGCACAACTGAAGTCCACCACACTTCCCACCCTCATAAGGTCAGAAATAGGGATGCTTGCTGATGATTAAACAATGTTTATTACCATTTATGACTAGTAGCAAATAACTCACACTGCACAAGTGCCAGGAAAGGATCAGTTTCAACAAGATAAAACCTTCTCTTAACATTCAATAGAATCATAGAACCATAGAATCCCTACAGTGCAGAAAGAGGCCTTCTGGTCCATCTGCACCATCTCTCCAGAAGAGCATCTTATCCAAGTCCACTCCTTGCCCTATTCCCGTAACTTCACACAGATTTTACAATGTTAATCCACCAAATCTACACAATTTTTGGACACTAAAGGGCAATTTACTGTGGTCAATCCACCTAACCTGCACTTCTTTGTGGGAGGAAGCTGGAGCAGCCAGAGGAAACCTATGCAGACACAGGAAGAATGTGCAAACTCCACACAGATAGTCACCCAAGGCCGAAATTGAACCCTAGGTCCTGGTGCTGTGAGGCAGCACTGTGCCACTGTGCCACTGTGCCACCAAGTGCCATCGCTGAATCCCCCACTATTATATCCTGGGGGTTACCACCAACCAGAAACTTAACTGGACAAGCTATATAAATAATATGGCTGCAAGTGCAAGTCAGAGGCTGAGAATTTTCTCCAAAACCTGTCCACCATCTAGAAGTTAAGAATGTGATAAAACACTTGCACTTACCTGGATGAGTCCATCTCCAACAACACTCAAGAAGCTTGACACCACCCAGAACAAAGTAGCCCACTTGATTGGCTCCCCATCCATTACTTCCAACATCCAATCCCTCCATTGCACAGTGACTGCAATATACACAAATCTTCAAGATGCTCTGCAGCAACTCGACAAAACTCCTTTGACAGCACGTTCCAAACCTCTACCACCTGAAAGGACAAGGGCAGCAGATGCAGGGGGACACCACCCCCATCTACCATCTTGACTTGGAACTTTATTCCCATTCCTTCATGTTCACGACGGCACAATCCTGAAACATCCCCCTTAACAGGACCTTCGATGTACCTACACCACATAGACTGCAGCAGTTGCAGAAGGCAGCTTACCATCACCTTTTCAAGTGCAGCTAGAGATGGGCAACAATTGCTGGCCCAGTGAGCACCATCCACATGCTGTGAAAGAAAAATATGCTCTGAGGAAGGGGTGGGGACATTACCTGGTATGAATGACTGTAATTTAGAGACTACAAGAATATTGGAGAATTTGATATTAACCACTACTCCAGCACATTATGCTGAATTCGATAGCAGAGTCTGCCTCATGTTTTAATTTACTTAAGGTAGTTATTCTTGCCAGTTATTAATGTAAGTGTGATGTGCCTGTTGAGCTCTGCTATTTAAGCACAGTCGAACAAATTTGGCTTTTACCAGACATTAATTCCTCCCATACCAAAGAGAACTTAATAGTTTAGGCAGATTTACAAAGCGTGCACACATTTTGTTTGATATAAAAACAGAAAGTGTTGGAAAGACTCAGCAGGTTTGGAAGCATTTGTGGTGAGGGAATCAAAGTTAAAGTTTCAAGTCCAATATGAGTCTTCTTTTGAACTGAGGCAAAGTGGAAATATGATTGGTTTTCTGCAGTTGAAAGCGGGGAGGGAACAATCAGAAAAGCTTGGGATAGATTACAGTATGTCACTGTGGGGTGTTTGAGACAGTAAGGAAAGAGATGAAAAAACAGATGTTACATGTTTTAAAATTCATTTTACATGAGTGTTGCTGGCTGGGCCAGCATTTAACTGCCCTCCTTTTTCAGAAGGCATTTGAAAGTCAACCACATTGCTGTGGCTCTGGGGTCACATGTAGGCCAACAAGCTAAGGACAGCAGATTGCCTCCCCTAAGGGACCAGTCGACAATTCTCCGGCTACTCACGCCCTGCCGCTGCTGCCAGCTAGGTTAGGGAATCCGGCCAAATGGTTAGACTTTTAATTCCAGATTTTCTTGAATTCAAATTTCATCATCTGCTGTGATGGGATTTGAAACCAGATCTCCAGATCCTTCTCTGAGGTCTCTGGATTACTAGTCCAGTGAAAATACCACTGCAGCCCTTATGGGTTGTGTGGGAATTGCATGGGAAGGTGCTTTGAGAAGGGGATGAACTATTGGGGATGATAGAGGAGGGGATCAGAGTCTCATGAAGGGAAGAGTGTCAATATTGGTGCCAGTACCCACCCCAGATAAATAGACAGCATTAGCAGCAGGAAGAGCAAGTCAGCTGTTGTCAGATTGGGAACCTGGCTGCTATTGAATTTGAAAAGAATATTATCCAATACATTTTTTAAAAGGGAGGTTTTTTTCTTTACAGGATATGGGTGTCATTGGCTAGGCCAGCTTTTATTGCTAATTACCTCCAAGTTTATGCAAATATCTAGGATACCTAAGTGGAGTAAAATAAATTATCTTGTTCTGTTTGTGGCAAATCTTGAGACGATATTGTGGCAAAGGTAATAATTGCCAAGAGAACCAGAGACAAGGTGGGGAGAATCTTTTTATTCAGCAAGTTATTATCAACCAGCTTGCAAAACCCAAAATGTCTATTGTTAGATGTGAGTCTGTGATTGGGCAGCAGTTGCTGTATAATCCTGAGTCTGCTAAAAGCTACACTAACAACCAACTTAAGGCAATCAATTGAACTTACAACATGACTCATTTATGTTTGGTAGAAGTGACATACATTCTTACATAGGGACCCATTCTCTGCAAACAAAGGAAATATGTTCAAGTCTTGCACCTGTTTTAGAATTACCTAGAAATTTGGAAAGTCTCTCGTTCCCCATTATTTTCTGCATTACGCTGCTTTGGCCAATCAGAGTTGACTTGCCAACCAATCTAACTCTTCTTCCGTAGTATAATTGATGTGATTGTTTGAAATTTGGCATTTTTTGTATTTGTCTTCTGGAGTACAGGACAAAATACTTCGACAACATCGCTCTCTTTGCAACAATACCCAAGTTATTATTATTCCATAATAATTTTCAAAAGGAAATTTCATAAATAACTGAAGGGAAAAAGTTGCAAGAATATGGGGAAAGACGGGAAAATTTCAGATCTGATTTAATTGAAAATTGTAGAAATAACAAATTGTGCACAGTTCCAGGGAACCTATGATATTTATTAGAGCTGATATCCTTTAGAAATGTCCCAATGAAACTTTAAAGGTAACTCATATAAGTATTCCAGTGTTTCATGGGATTTGCTTTCGACATTTGGCAATATTATACAGAACATAAGAAATAGGAGCAGGAGTACTGCATTCAGCCCTTTGAGCCTGCCCCACTATACAATACAATCATGGATGAACCTTAACTCCATTTTCCCACACTATTGCCATTTACTTTAATTTCCTTAATTTTCAAATATATATTGATCTCTCTCAATTATACTCAACAACTGACCATCCAAAGGCTCCTGGGGAAGAGAATTAAAAGATTCATGACATTTTCAGTGAAAAAATGTCTCCTCAGTTTGAAATGGCTCTGATGTAGGGGGGGTGCGAATTGGGCTAATAAACACATAACCATAGATTTAGGAACACTAACATGACGCTAACTTTAGAATGAATTATCTTGGACTATGGGAACGTAAGCCAGCCAGGGCTGTTGTCATAGAAGACAGCTCTGCATAATTAACAAATATTTCTCATTTAAAACATGTATTTTGAATTTACAAGATGGATGTGTTTTGCTTTTGGTTACATTTTGCGAAACTTCAGTCAGTGACAAAATACAGGGAGAGGGAAGGAACAATAGTTCCACTGAAAGCAGTAATGCTATCAGCAATGGTCGGGAACAAGATGGCTACCAATGCTAACCTTGTCAATAGGGTCATACAACTCCGAGAGATAAACAGGTGAGGAGCAGACATGAAGAATTTCTCAGGGTCGGACGAGAGTCACGTGGGTTCAATTCGGTGGGAATCATTTCACTGTCCAGCGTCCCATTTTGCTGGGCAACAGAAGGGAAGTAATGTCCGTATTTTAATAACAAATGAAATCCCATTAGGCCATGATGTGTACTGTTAGTGGCTGGAGTTAATGACAGGATGATTATTGACTGATTTGTATTAATGTTTACTGGATAGAGCCCACCGGAAAGGTAGACAATATGATTTTGGGAATGTATAATTGCTTTCATAGGGGCATTGTTCTTCAGGCTGATATCCGGCTGCCCACATTCTATATCTTGAGTGCAGGGATTCCTCATATCATTCTCCCATTCGATCATTTGGTTAAATAAAATCACATCTTCAACATCAGTACTCTGTATTTTGAGACTTTGTATTAGCTTTTGTAGCTATACATAGCCTTGAGAGGAAGCCCCTGTATACAGGCTTATTCCTTGTTCTAAGACTGTGACTTTGAGTTCTGGACTCCTCAGCCATAGGAAACACCCTCCCAACATCTATGCTATCAAGTCCCTTAAGAACCTGATGTTTCAATGAGGTCCCTCTCTTTTTAAATTCCAAGGAACAGAGGCCTAATCTAATGAATCTCTCTTTGTAACACAATCCTCTTATCCTGCGAATCAGTCTAGTGAACCTTTGTTGCACCTCCTCCCAAGCAATGATATCCTTCCTTTGGTAAGGAGACCAAACAGTACATCATACTCCATGTGTGGTCTCACCAAGGCCCCCATTGATGCTAGCTCAGGTGACCAGCCACTTGCTCAAAGAGGTAGGCTTTAAGGAACATGTTAAAGAAGTAGAGTGGCTTAGAAAAGGAATTCCAGAAATTTGGGCCTGGTTGGCACAGTCATCTTATTTACATAATCATATTTATATAAGATAATCATGTCTTATCCATTATTGCACTGTCTGATTCTTTAAGAAGTATAAAGAGACACTACAGAGATTGGTCACTGTTAAAACTGTTATAACCAATTACTTTTCCAGAAGTGTAGTTCCCTTATGCATTAACTGTAGTTTCAATTACATGAGACAAACCAAAAATGACATGTAGATGATTACAGATTTGAAATATAAACACCTACCCATTTGAATTTAATTGAACTTATTAAGAGCCTACCGGTACCTCAGAGACAAAATGGAATATTCCCTTTCACCATTGCTGTCTGCGTCTGCAATGTTGACTATCACTAATACACACCAGCGTGCGCTATATTCTTCAGACTGTAGAGATAAATATGTTATTGTCAGAGAATGTGTTGTAGTGCCCAATACAGCACTGACCTAGTTTAAATGTCAAGCTCTTGCGTTATAACTCTTGCTGCAATAAAGTAAATAATTGAATCCTTCTGTACGATGACAAGAGGTCGAGCAATAAATTATGAACATAATCGTTATGAAAATATTTCACAATAAAACTGACTTGAAGGGGGTTAGACACAGTGTCAGGCAACATTTTATCACACTCATCAATTACTCTTCATGAGAACAGAATTTGAAGTTAATTCTTACATATTAAGCAAGCAACATTATCTGATATTTGTTTTATCGAAAACTAGTTCAAGTTTTAAATTGGCTGTTTTGAGGAAATATGCTTCAGTTGAACTGAATAAAAACTTAATAAAATTTGAAACCCAACTCAGGCAAATAAGCAGTCTTTCTATAGGCCGGGGTTCTTTATAATCTTCCAAAGTCTGCAATAATATTTCTGCACTGAAATCCAAACTGCAGTTGGATTACATTATTTTTTCACTCCATGAATACAGTACTATTTCTATCATACAGCATTAGGAAAGAGGTTTATATTCAAAGCTCTCTGTTAACGTTACAGCCAATTTCAGTTGAGCCCTGTGTTTTGGGTGGCGGTGGGGGGAGGGTGGGTGGGAGGGGATGGACTAATAGGGGTGAATTTTAACTTGTGGGAGTGTGTGAGCTTAAGATTTGCTGGGAGTTTAAAAATGTGGAAACTGACAGTGCATCGGGAAACTATCTCCAACTCATTGACCTCCACTTTCAACTGCAGCATGTTAGGTTGCGTATGAGCCATTCCCTCGGGAGAGGCAGGTTGTCAATTTGGATATATTAACTGCTCATTTACAGTGATATTAACGGGACTACTGGAATTTAAATGTGGGTGCACAGGTTTCCCAGAACTTGTGAGTGAAAGCAAGACAAGAACACAGAGGCAATGGAGAAGACTGAAGACATGGTGGGAAATTTGTCAAGAAGTACTGCCTGGTTGTTTGAAAGGCTCTATTCACATTATTTGTGCTGAGAGGTTATTTTCACAAGCTTGGAGCTTTGTCTGACAATCTCCACTCTGGAACTGTGCTCCATCAGATCAGCTTGGATGCTGTTTTGCTTTAGAGCTTAGATTAAGGCAAAAATGACAACCAACAGCAGCAATGCCAGGAGCAGCAGGAAGAACACTATGTGTCCAGCAGCAGGGGACACATATGAAATGCAGGAGCAACAACAGCCTGCTCTTCACACAACTGCTACTCCTCACAAGAGAAGGAATCAGCACAGAGGTGCAGCTTGCAAGAAGCCTTGTCAATAACAGAATGTACAAGGTGAGGTTAAACTCCCTGGGCATGTCAGAACATAAGTGTCTGAGGAGGCTCAGGGTGTGGCATCAGTTGATGGCAGATGTTTGCAGCGAACTGGAATAAGACCTGTTGCCAAGTGGACATATAGGCCAATCTTTACCAATGGCTGTCAAAGTCACAATCTTCCTCAATTTCTCTGTCTTTGGATCCTTCCAAGGCTCTCACAGTTGCCAGTCCACAAATGGGTGGCATGGTGGCACAGTGGTTAGCACTGCTGCCTCACAGTGCCAGGGAACTGGGTTCGATTCCTGGCTTGGGTCACTGTTTGTGCAGAGTCTGCATGGATTTCCCTCGGGTGCTCCAGTTTCCTCCCACAGTCCAAAAGACTTGCTGGTTAGGTGCATTGGCCATGTCAAATTTCTCCCTCAGTGTACCTGAACAGTCACCTGAGTGTGACGACTAGGGTATTTTCACAGTAACTTCATTGCAGTGTTAATGTAAGCCTACTTCTGACAAACCAAGCATTTTCAGATCATCTAGGTGTTTTAATCGACTGCATGGCCTTGCACTGCATCCATGCACTGCTAAGATCAAACACAGAACGATGTTTGTGTAGGTACGTGCAAGAGTTCCACTCAGCTGCCGTCAGGTTTTTGCCCTACAGTAGCCCACCCTCCCTGAGCAGCTCCAATTGAAGCAGACTTAAAGCTGGGCTGCTTGGAAACTGGGATATCCTCTTAAAACATCACAGATGGCACCCATACGAAACTTCACCAATGAGGCCCTGGAGTGAGGCAGGAAAACTATGATAAACAAATATGTCATTCAGCAAGCCATCAACATGCCAACAATACACCTCGGATACTTTCAGCATACACTGGCCAGAACTTTCAGAATGTGGCGTCCTGTTTGCTACACACCATGCAGAGTCTAACCACTTCCAACTGACATCCAGCAACTATACTGGCCAGAATTTTACACAGAGCTCATGGCCCCATTTCTTCTGGATGATTGGCAACTCGCAGCCAGCAGGACTTTCATCCCTGGGGTCCTTGATCCTGGGGAAAGGCACAGGACCAAGATTAAGTGCTCGATGTAACAGACCTTCCTGAAGGAAAAGGGGGGAGCATGTGGCTGAAACCCCCATCACATGCAGAAGATTCCACCCACAGAGATGATATGTGCACCTATTGGTTAGCTGGTGTGTTGGAGTGGATTTGAGAAGACAAATACACATATTAGGAGGTAAGAAAACGGTCCACTATGCGCACCTTTCCTGCAATCTTCCATTAAACTGCTTTTGATATTCAATCCAAGAATGGGCAACCACACTCCTGTTACTCAGTTTCTCCACCGCCTCCAATGATGCCACCTTGGTTTCACTTCCCATCATCTGTCAGGGCACTTAAAGCACCAACATCACCTCCAGGGAGGGTGGGATTGGGGGATTGCGGGAGTGGGGGGTGCGGGATCACAAAAACAAGAAGCAACATTGGTGTGTGTGCACTCCATGCTGTCACTTCCTTGAATTTTGCACCCAATTCCTGAATCTATCAAATTCAGATTTGGAATTAAACATGAGTTGAAATTGTCTCATGCAGGTTGCCATCAGACTTACTCAATCTACTTGACATGGAAACCCAATATAAAAGCTTGAATTTTCAAAATATGCCCGAGATCCCACCGAGCACCTTAGTCTTATTTTCTGAGCACCTATGGTTTCTTGGGTTGACCTATGACTTTCTTTCCTGCACCTGTCCTTGAGTTCCTCACAAGTGTAAGTCAGCCATTGTTGGCCATAATCTAACCTTGAACACATGGGATGAGTAAATTGCTCTGGTACCAGGAAGTGCCTGAATATGTTGACATTGTGGCTGCTCCCTGGGTACCAAGTACCCACCCATGGGAACTGTTGGCAACAGTTGCAACCAGTTGGATGGACATTGTTGGAATGGAGGCCTTTTCTGTTACTGAAGGCCTCGGGCTGGATCTGTGGGTACCTTGATGGCCACTTTCATGCAGTTTACCACCCTAGGCCTGGGGGAATCCAGTGATAGCTTTGAATGCTCTGGGTCTCTTGGATTGAGTGTCCAGATCATTGCAATAATGAATGACCCTCTTAAAGAGAGCATCAGTCACAAGCTTGATGCAATGATGTACTGCAGAGTGTCAGATCCCACTCATATCTTACTGGGTCCCTGCAAAAAACCGCTTTGTTATACATGCAGGGGCTCTCATGCTCTTGGACTTGGACCTTGGACTTCCCATAAAATTCAAACAAGCCTCTAAAAATAGCATTCTGTTGGCACGTGAACTTTGTCAGTTACCTGTTTGTCAGTTCAAGGCACTCTTGCAAAATCCAGAGCTGACATTTTAACGTTGGAGTTTTGTTCCGATGCTTCCCAACTTGATACTATGCCCACGTCAGCCTCTGAGCCCGTCTTCAAAAAGGTCTGGAAAATTCCAGCCAATATGTTAACGATGTGACTGGGTTAAAGCATCACTAACAGCATTTACTTCTGGGTTCGCAGTGTGCCACAGGAAGCCCTTTCCCATTGTGTGTGAGCACTATAAAATCAAGCCCACAGTGTTCAAAACCTATTTAAACCTGCTTCCTCCGAGCAGCAGGTTTAAATATTATTTAGCAGAACCCTCGAAACTGCACACCCAATTCGTCTCCTCAATCAGGTACCAATGTGCTTTTAATTCAAAGGTCTGCCAGTTTGTTCCAGAGCTTCCTGAATCCTGGAGCTGGCTGACAGAGCAACACCTAACATTCTGACAAGCCTCCTGACTGTACAACTTAATTGTACTCTCTGAGGCGAGGTAGTTGGGAGATCAAAAAGCACAATACTGCAGATGCTAGAAAAATGAAGGTAAAACAGAAAATGTTGGAAATACTCAGCAGGTTAGAGAGCATCCACAAAGAGAGAAACAGAGGTATGTTTCAGGTCTGTGACCTTTTATCAGAACTGGGAAAAGTTAAGAGATGTTTCAAGCAAGGGGTGGATGGGGCAAGGATAAAAGGAAGGTCTGTGGTGGGGTGGAAAAAAGGAGAGATTGAATCACAGAAGAGGGCCAAGGAGAATGCTGACAGGTCAAGGAAAGAAACAAGAGTCGGGCGACCTGGGAGTTGCAGGGAATCAGAATTTCCACCCAAGGAATTTAATTTTATATACTTCCATTTCTCGAATTTTACTGTACTACAAATTAGAATTCCAAAACACAATTTTGCTGGTTCTGACCGAAGACGTATAAATTTTAAGAGATTCAAAGATACTTTATGATTTAATTAGTGTTCGGTTGCCATTAATGCTTACAACAAGTGGCCCTTGTGTTTGTATCAGAATAATCCAAGCCTAAGTTTAAGTTTAAATGTATTTATTATTGTCACAAGTAGGTTTACATTAACACTGCAATGAAGTTGCTGTGAAAATCCTCTAGTCACCACACTCCAGCGCCAGTTCAGGTACACTGAGGGAGAATTTAGCATTGCCAATGCACCTAACCAGCCCATCTTTTGGACTGTGGGAAGAAACCGGAGCACCCGGAGGAAACCCACGCAGACACAAGGAGAACGTGCAGACTCCACACTGAAAGTAACCCAAGACGGGAATCAAACCCGGGTCCATGGCACTGTGAGGCAACAGTGCCAACCACTGTGCCACCATGCCGCCTAATTCTAATTGCCTGCTATCTACCCATTGTCAAGTATCTTCTATTTCAAATACATATCCACTTCTTGACCAGTTATGTGTTTGCAGAATGCAACAGCAAAACACTGTAATATCTTGCCAAGCATAATCAGGGATTAGGAAGTCCATGGTTACCAGCACTCTCTCAGGGCATGGTACCTGAAGAAGCACATTAGGAATGTCATGGAATAAAATATAAGTGCTGGATGGAGTACAGCACGGAAGGCCCAGGCAGTGATGTGAGAACACCAGGCAGGGGAAGTGGAATACTGCATAGCTTCGAGGACTGGCTATAAAAGAACAGAGGGTGTGGGTAGGGGTATACAGAATATGGAAATTAAACCATTGGGCTTTGAGCAAGCATATAGCTGTTTAAAGGTTTAGCAAACTGTTAAGGCAGCTGTTCAGGAATTTTTTTTATTCATTCATGGGACGTGGGCATCGCTGGCTGGCCAGCATTTACTGCCCATCCCTAGCTATCCTTGGAGGGCAGTTGAGAGTCAACCACATTGCTGTGGCTCTGGAGTCACATGTAGGCCAGACCATGTAGGACAGCAGATTTCTTTCCCTAAAGGACATTAGTGAACCAGATGGGTTTTTCCAACAATCGACAATGGTTTCATGGTCATCAGTAGATTCTTAATTCCAGATATTTTTTATTGAATTCAAATGCCACCAACTGCCGTGGCAGGATTCAAACCTGGGTTCCCAGAACATTAGCTGAGTTCCTGGATTAATAGTCTAACGATAATACCACGAGGCCATTGCCTCCCCTTTTGTTCTTCCACTGGATCTGCTTTCCAATCAGAAGCCTGTTTGTGGAAAGATTTTAGTTCCACTACCTTACTCCATCAGTTAAAATGTGTCTTTAAAGGACCATTTTTGTTTTTAAATACGAGAATGAGCCATTATTCCCTATTTACTGTTTCCATCTATACCCGTCTAAACTACATTAGACTGAAGAAAAATGGACAGCTTTAACTGAATTCTGTGAATCTTAATCCATGATAATGACATGAAAATTGACACTGAAACATTCCAAGAGCTGTAATTGATCAGTATAATGGGGAAAGAGTAATATAGTCTGGGAGTCTGCTACATTATTGCAGTTTTTCACTTTAGAACCTAGGAATTCAGAAAAACTGGATTGCCAGGTTCCTGATACAGTTAGGCCTCAAAATACAAATGTTCAAGTATGTTAAAGCCTAGGCACAGAATTAGGCTGGTATGTACATTGGTGGTCAACATCCAATTCCACTATAGGTCTCAACATTTATGAGGCAAAGTCTTGTGCATCAGCTAACCTCATTGAACACAACAAAATTATGTGAATTAAAAATTAGTTCTGGCTATTGGCAACAATTTTTGTTGCAGCTTTGCAGCCTTTGTTTAGCTGAACACTTTGATAAGAGTAGTGCTAGCTACTGATGAGGATAAAGCTCGGTTGTTATATTTGCTTCCTGATGGGAGCTTTTGTTTTGATGAATGCGATTTAAAAAAAATTTGTTCATAGGATATGGGTGTCGTTGGCTAGACCAGTATTTATTGCTGTTGAGAAGGTGGTGGTGAGTTGACTTCTTGAACAGCTGCCGTCCACGTAGTGTAGGAATGCCCATGTAGGAATACCCACAGTGCTGTCCAATAAAAATTGCTCAGCCACAGGTGTGTCCAAAGCAACACCACTTCAATTACCTGCACTAATGTTTGTAGAAAAGTGCTTCATGTACATGCACACATTTCAGGCAAGATCTACTTCACAAATTTCTTTCACCATTCAGTAACAAAGGAAGCAAACAACTCATAAACATCAAAAAATATTCTCACACTCTGCTTGCCTTCCTATCATTACACCAACAAACACATAAAGTTAAACTATACATGTGATTATACCTTGCAAATAAGGATACTAAGATCACATTCCTAACAACCGTTACTAATTGTTGTAATATACCTTTGAGGGATAGCAACATGACATCACTGGAAGGGAAATACGTCCTGTGATCCTGTGGTAGTTTCACTTATGCTTTGAGCAAAGCATACATTCAGCTCTGATTGCTTCAAGCTTCAGACCTATGTATAACTTTTTTCATGTGCCTAACAATGAATATGACTAGTAATAATTGAACCCACAACGTGTTTATTAAATCCCTTATGAGTGATTGGTGATTGGCTTGTTATAATAACAGTATGGTGATCAGTGGCAGTAAGACAGCTGGCAGCAAGATTAAGTACAGGTACAACATGGTGAACAGACTTAGATCATGCTATATGGCATGAGACAACATGTGGCATTTAAATCAGACTGCAATGGCATCATAGAATCAGAGAATGTTCAAAATGCAGCGTAGTGATTGCAAAGAAAAGCTTTGAAGACACAGCTGAGATAGTGCTCAAGTGAAGAGCTAGTTAGGAGACGGATCCCTCATGGTGAGATTGTAGTGCATGGCCTGTTAGTTCCGTGAGTGGGACAGCATATTGAGAGGACCAGAACTTGGTTAGCTCGGTCAGTAACGGCAAGTGACCAGGATGTGGGATGAATCAATAACGAACAAATGAGAGTCAACCAAGAGAAAAAATGAAGCAAAAGAACCATCATAAAAATCTGGCCAAAGAAGGTTGCAATTATAATGAATGGCTTCATGAGTTGCTGTACAATAGAATGGATAAGCAAAGGTACCATTACTCGATGGTGCATTCCCACCACAACTTGTCTTTGTGTGCGGAGCTTCTGAAAAGCACTCAAAAGCGACTAGTGATATTCATCCCTGTAACTTTAGACGAGGGAAGGTCAAAAAGATCTTGTGAGAATGTCCACGAAATTCTCCAGTTGGAATTGGGCTGCAGCTGACCTACTATCCAAATGTTTAAACAGTGCGCAGAGCCATGGGCTCTTGATTCAGGTGTGTGTGTGAACCAGACAAGTAAGCCATATAGATTTGCCTAGTAATCGGGAATGAAGGTCTACACCGGTTGAATATACCAGGATTAAAAGAAGAGCAAAATGATGCTCAAAATGTAGGACTACATTAGAAGAATCAGGTTAAACTTCTGTCTTCATTGATGAGAGTTCATGTCATTTTCACAACACTTCATCCACTTCATCAGCAGAAGTGGAGAAAATGGTGCGTTCTGTGATTTTTCAAATACAGAGCTAGCAGACAGATTTATAGGGGGGGAAATTTCCAATCCCGTCTGCCACAGGAATCATAGAGGGTGGGAATCAACCATTGACCTCGGGCGGGATTTTCCAATTTTGGGGCGAATGCAGCTGGAAAATCCCACCCATAAAGTTGGTAATCCCGTTCACTTCCATAGAAACATTCCAGAAAGCTCTGCTATCAATACCAAAATGTATGACATCAAAGAGCTGCGCAAGGATAGACAAAGGACAAAGCAATCACTGCAAGTCGATAAAGCTTACAGGTCCCAAGTACAACCCAATTATTGACACACTTGCTAGAACAGCCAAACCTAGCCAGCCATGTGAAAGGTGTGGCTTTCTGCATGCACCAAAAGAGTGCCCAATTTTTCATGAATTCTTCAAGGCATGTGGAAGAAAGGGCCTTTGGCAGCAGCAGTGTGCTAGAGCAAAGACTGATGCAGCTACAAAGAGCCATACACAGATCCAAACAGACCAAGCACAATGGTTACATCCAAACAACAAGAATTCCCATCCAGCATCCCGGCGAAAACATAAACTTGAGGTTACTGACAAACCAGAAAGTGATGATGACGCACAATGAGACAAGAAGCAGTGAACAAATGTTTCACACTGTCAATCTAATGGAAAACATAGATGCCATCACACCATCCAGTGTTTTGAATTATCTGCCCTAAGAAAGTTGATCACGATTCTTTATTGGCCAAGATTGACACAAGGACAAGGGCCAAAATATTACCCCTGCTAAAAGACATCTATCCAAAGTCAGGGAAGAACATGCCAAAACCTACTGCTGTGAAACTTTCAGTACAGAACGGTTCACTAATTCCATATGCAGAATTCTGGAGTACAAGTACAATCTATCACCCTAAGTGTCATAAATGTTCTATATCATGGAAACTAAAGGTCCAGTGTCAGCATGTCGTGACCTCACATTAGTAACAATGCATGGAATCAGTCAGACATCAGAAGGCAGATCAACCTCAGAAACTATTCCTATCACCTCAGTTCATGATCTAACATTGAAATATCCAGAATGTTTTGACAAAATTGGCAGCTTCAAGGAAGCTTGCAGGAGAATGCAAGTACATTGATTGATGCATCAGATGCACTGGGCATCTCCCAGGGCATAATCTTTAAAGGCAGGCAAGTTATCATACCAGAATCTTTTCAACTGATATTCTACAACTATTTCACCACTCACACGAGCATAGAATGGATAGAAAGAATCAGAAGAGAGACAGTCGATTGACTGGGTGTAAACAATGACATTGAAGTCTTCATCAAGAAATGGGAATCATGTCAGGAACATATTCCAAGTCATTGATTTCACACGAAGCCCCGATTGATCCTTGATCCAAAATTGCATCTGACTTCTTTTATATCAATGGTGCTGACTTCATCATTGTCGACTACCTTAGCAAGTATCCCATTATTTGACAATTTCATAATACATCAAGCACAACTGTCACAGACATGCTAAGTGCCATTTTTTGTTTATTTGGTGTGCCCAGAGAGATATGGGTAATAGTCCATAATTTACTTGGACGCCATTTCAGATTTGTGTGAGAAGTGGAATATCGATCACACTGCTTCTTCTCCTCATTTCCCTAGATCTAACAGCCCAGCTGAACAAAAAAAATTGCATGATGAAATCCCTAATTCTCAAATGTAGACAGACCAAGCAAGATCTACACATTGTAATGTGATATCTGTGAGCGATGCCTTTAAGTGCAACTATTCCAGCACTGGTAGAGCCCATGTCTGGCAAAGCAGTGCATACAAATTTACCCTATTCTTGGCCATTATACGCTCTCAGAAACTAGAGAGCAACTTTTGAAATTATGACCAACATATGTACTAAACACGCAGACACAGAATTGTCAAGTTTACAGTTGGGACAACACATTTGCATCCAGAATCCCACAGAAGGCAATTGGCAACCAGCTGAGGTGACAAGGTTTTGTTCAGAATCAAGGTTCTATGAAGTCATTACACACAAAAGTGCAATGGTGAGGCATAACTGAGGATAAATCAGATCCATTCCAACTTCTCAACAGCACAGTCATATTACTTCTAGGACAAGGTTCCAAATACAAGCAGGAACAACATCAAAGAACGACAATTTCACAGATCACTGTGACCAATCAAATAAGCCTCAAGACAAGGTTATCATCACAAGATGTGTGTGGACCAGCAGATTACCCTTACAGTTTAGAGACTCATAGCTTCTATGCCTTTATGTAATAGTAACTAAGCATAAACATGTATTGTAAATAGTTATACATCTTCAGAAGGGGGAAAGCATATTTAAAAAGAAAGGGGGAATATGGTAAAATGCCTTAAAGGGATAGCAGCATGACATCACCAGAAGGGAAATGTGTCCCATGATCCAGTTTTAGTTTCACTTTTGCTCTGAGCGAACAAACACAATCACAGTTCTGAAATCTTCAAGCTTTACACATATGTATAACAGCTCTCATACGCCTAGTGTTAATAAATGAAGCACAATATATACGTAATCCCATATGAGAGATTGATGATGATGTCATCACAATAACATGACACCATTGAGTTACAAAAATGTAGTTAGTCACATATCTGGATTCCCAATTAGCCACAAGAAAACAATAGCCAATGGACAATATTGGATTGACAGAACATAAGTTTTTGAAATGATTTTAGTCTGCTATTTGCTGCTGTTTTCCTTCCATTCAGCATACAGTTGGGGCATAGCTACATAAGGAGAATTCAAAAATCAGCAACTGTGGATGCTGGAAATCGGAAATAAAAACAGAAAATGTTCAAAATACTTAGAAGGCCAGCATTTTTTGTTTCCATTTTACATAAGCAGTTAAAGCAAAGTTTTCTATGTTCGTCCCATCCCTGCAGCTCTGCAATCCCCCGAGGAGTTATCCCTCTAATCTTCAGTCTGCCTCTCAATGACAACCTCGTTAGACATAATGCCAGCTTCCATATGCACACTAAAGACACCCAGCACAATTTCACCACTACTTTTCTTGATTCCTCTTCTGTCTCTTTACAATCAGGCAGCCTGTCCAACTCCAAACCGTCCAAAGATGTGTAGGTTAGGTGGATTGGCCATGGTAAATGCAGGGTTACAGGGTTACAGGGGGTGAGCCAGGGTCAGATGATCTTTCGGAAATTTGGTGCAGAATTGATGGGCTGAATGGCCTTTGTCTTCACTGTAGGGATAGTATGGATCCAGTTTCGATATAATCAAAATGCCCCCAATTAAGCATGGGAATCGGGCCCATTATGTATTGGGAAAGATGAGATACCAGCCAGGAGGCAATGTCCATGGCAGAGTTAATAAACATCATGATGAGGATTTCATCACAGCAGTCAAACTGAGGAAGAGGGTGTTGGACAAGCAGATGAGAGTAGGCAGCCTTTGTGCTACAACTGAGTGTGGGGCTGGAAGCTCTCCTCAAGATCAACATTGTGTAGTTTGGTGGAACCTGGGAGAATAAGCCAACCAATATCATCACAATAACATGACACCATTGAGTTACAAAAATGTAGTTAGTCACATATCTGGATTCCCAATTAGCCACAAGAAAACAACAGCCAATGGACAATATTGGATTGACAGAACATCAGTGCTCACTTGTCTTCCCCTCAATGCTAATAAGCAAACTGCATGGAACTTGCTGGAATGCTCTGTCAAACTGCCTGCAGCTGATCTGCCCTAACGAAAGGCAGCTCCATAAAAAACTCCAGAATGGACAGGCAGGCAGTACAGGACAATGTGCGCATGACCAGCCCCCCCGATTTTCTGAGGGCGACTTGGGGAGACTGCTGGATGCAGTTGAGGCGAGGCGGGCCACCCTCTTCCTCCCAGCAGGATGCGGACCCATGGGGGCTAGTGGCCTTGGGAGGCAGTTGCCGCCTCGGTCAGTGCCAGGGCACTAGCCCCCCGAACTGACCTCATCCGTGCAGCGAGGGTGATGAGTGCTGCATCCCATTCAGCATGCTCCCCCATATCTCCCCCAGATCCTCCTATTCCCAGCACCCTGCATGCTTCCAGCTTCTGACCCCCAAGCACCTCCTTCCTTTCCCCCCAATGAGCCTCACTGTGTTTGCCCTCTAAGGGTCACCACCTGATTCTCTCCATGAGTAACGCCACCATTTATTTCATGGTTCCTTCTGTCTCCACAGAGGAAGACCGAGCACAACACTCGTGAGAGGGCGAAGACAGGGGGTGGTGAGCCAGACCTCTGGGTCCTCACCCCGTCCGAGGAGCGGGCGCTGGAGCTCACCAGAGAAGGGGAGACGCGGGCTGTCAGCGACAGCATGGTCGGTCTGCCGTCCAGACGTGAGCCCCTGTCATTCCTACACTTACTTTGAGGCAACTTCTTGGGGGCATGAGTTTCGGTTGCAAGGGGCAAGGTGTAAAGGAGATGTATGAGGCATTTTATTTGCATTGAGAGGATAGTGGGTGCCTGGAACACGCTGCCCAGGGAGGTCGTGGAAGCGGAAACTATAGGGACATTTAAGGGGCATCTCGACAGCTATCTGAATGGGATGGGAACAGAGGCATATGGGGGCAACCAAATCAGATGGGCAGCCTAGTCGCTACAGGGTTGGATGTCCGAAGGGCCTGCTCCTGTGATGTAATTGCCTGGGTTCAGTGTTCTATGTTCAAGGGAGCCATGTGATTCATGCGTTTGGCATCCCGGATTCCTCTCCCTCCCTTGCACTTAACCTTGTGTCCTGTGTTTCAGGGACAGATCCTGACACCCCAGGGCCTTCTGGACCGCAGGCCCCGGCTACAGCTCCCATCCATCATGAGAACGATAGCTCGGACGAGTCCCCGGAGGATATGGGTGAAGGGACCTCCGAGGGTGGCACCGTTTATCTGTCAGCTTCTACCTCACAAATCATCATCGCAGAAACAGACACGTCAGTGGGTCCAGTTAGTGTTGAGGCTTCTGGGTCACAATCTGGTAAGCACGACACATCTGCTGATGTACATCGGGTGGAGGAGGAAACGTCCGAGGCCTCTGGCATGCGGGGGCTTGCTGGAGGTGAGGACACAGCTGGCTCCAGGCTACATGCTGGGCCTCTGAGATCACTTCTCCCTCAGCTGCTGGAGATGCAGCAACAGAGCCAGGGAATACAGGAGGGGCTGACGGCCACACTGGATCAACTGCGAGGCTGCTGGGAGGAGCTCCAAAGCTTTCAGGCGGACCAGCTATTGCTTGTCATGCGTGCTTCCAATGCCAACACTGCAAGAGTGGCGTCTGCAGTGGAAAGCCTGGGGCAGGGGATCCTCACCATGGGTGGCAGGCTCCAAGCAATGGCCGAGTCACAGCAGGCCACAGCGGAGGGACTGGGCAGGCTTCTTGAGATTCTGCGGGCCATGGCTGAGAGGCTTGAGAGCTTGCAGGAGACCCAGAGGGACAGCACTGAGGCAATGGCAGCAACCCTTGAGAAGGTGGCCCAGTCACAGAGGGCCACGGCTGAGGGCTTGCAGAGCATGGCCCAGTCTCACAGGGCACTTGCTGCGGCCATTGAGAGATGGCCCACGACTCAAGTGGCCATCGCGGAGGGTTCGACCACCATGGGTAGGACGCAGGTGGTCCTCCAGGACTGGCAGTGCCAGGTGACACCGGAGCTTCTGGAGCTCACTGCAGAAGCACCAGTGTCCCATGGAGTGACCCAGGGGCCAAAAGGGACCCCAAGGGAGGAGAAACGCCGGGGCCTTCCAGCCAGGAGACTGTAGCTATGGCAACACCTTCCGACTCCCCCCTTCCTGATACTGGGGCATCTCAGGGGCAGCGGGATGAAGTGGGTGTCATGAAAACATCCCAGACACCTGGAAGCCGGCCAGGGCCCTCAAGGTCCAGGCCCTCCAGAGGACGCCCACCACGCGCATCACAGGCCACGGGGCAAGGTCGGCAGCTGGCCCCCTCCACCTCCGATGTACATTCTGGGGAGTCACTGAGGCGTAGAGCGAGGTAGCGTAAGGTTAGGAAGTTGTAGTTGCACTGAGATGGCACGGGTGAAGGGCTGCACTAGTTAGAAAGGACTGAAGGCACCTTAGTGTTTTCTTTTCACGAGTTTCTGTGTTTCACCAGCTTATCTGAATGCCTTTATTGAAAATAAATGTTTTTTCTCCACAACCACCTGCGAATAGGTTGTTTCGAATAGGATTTCTGCCCCATTGACGATCACCCGATGGATGCCTCATGGTGATGTCAGTTGGGGTGGCCCCTCAATGCGGTGTCACTGAGAAAAGGAAGCCATTGGTCTCTCATACCCCACAAGCGATGATTTCCTGTCCCCCAACCCACCCGCCCCAGGGCCCTGTATGGGGGTTTCAGGTCCCTTAACCACTAGACAGGCGTGGGCCCAGGTGCTCGCGTGCATGTGGATCTCAGGCAGCAGTCAGACTGGTTTACACCAGGGCATCATCAGAATGGTGCTTAGCGAGTCGTCATCACCCACCTGCCTGGAAAAAATATCGTGAGCACAGAGTACCCAGGCCTACCGCTCTGGTGTGACAATGTGCAGGATAAATGGGAGGCACTTTTCGGGGGAGGGAGGTCGGGATGGAACCCACAATCACCATCCCCTAGCGACTGGTTAACAGAGCCTCCCTAGCCACCCTTGCATGCCTCAGCTGCGATGCCAGCCCTGCACCACCTGGCAGGTGTTCCAAGGTGCTCTCATCCTCCTCTTCCTCCTCCTCCTGCTGGTCATCCTCCCAGTGACACTGGCTGGTCATCCTCTCCAGTGATGGCCGGCTGGTCATTCTCCACGTCCTCTTCCTCCTTCAAGAGGTCACCTCGCTGCAGAGCCAGATTGTGCATGGCACAGCACACCACCACTATGCGGGAGGAGATCAGGGGGCTGTACTGGTGGGCCCCTCCACATCGGTCCAGGCACTGGAATCGCATCTTGAGGAGCCCAATGCACCTCTCTACTGTCGCGCGGGTGGTTACATGGGCCTCATTATATTGGGTCTCTGCCTCAGTCACAGGCCTCCGCACAGGTGTCATCAGCCATGTCCGAAGCAGGTAACCCATATCACCCAGGAGCCACCCCTGCAGCCTGGGCTCCTCCTCAAATGCTTGCAGGATGTCCGACCTCCTTATAATGAAGCTGTCATGCACGCTGCCTGGGTGTCTGGCGCAGACGTGCATGATGGTCATATTGTGGTCACACACGATTTGTACATTCAGTAAGTGGAACCCCTTCCTATTAACGAATTGTCATGGATTCTGGAGGGGGCCCTGAGGGTGACATGGGTGCAGTCGACTGCCCCCCGCACATTCGGCATCCTCGCAATTGCAGCGAACCCCGCAGTCCGGGCTTCCTGACGGGCATGGCCCAGGTTGAATTTGATGTACTGCCCAGCCCAGGCATACAGGGCTTCAGTGACCTGCTTAATACAGGTGTGGACTGAAGACTGGGAGATGCCACAGACATCTCTGATTGGGCTCCGGAAGGCGCCAGTCACATAGAAGTTCAGAGCAGCCGTCAATCTGACAGCCACTGAGAGTGGGTGCCCCCCCCCCCCCGCCCCGCCCCTAGGCGCCAGGTCCTGCAACAGGTTGCACAGGTGTCGCACGGTATCCTTTCGGAGTCGGAGACGTCGGCGGCACACGGTGTCCGACATCTCCTCGAAGGACACTCATGCACGGAACTGCCGGGGTCTCTGCTCCCTCCTTCTCTGAAGCCCCCCCTCTGGGTGAATGGTGGCCACCTCCTCCCTCCGGTCCTACAAGTGGTACGGCCCGGGCCTCCTGGGCCCACAGTTCTTCCTCCATGTCCTCCTCCTCAGCTCCAGCAGCAACCAGAAGAACAGCAAAATTGATTGGTTGCATTGCAAAAGCCATCTCATCACTCTGAAAGGCGGGGGTGGATTGGGGGGAGGTGGAGATGAACAAATGTTGGAGTCATGCAACGCTGCTTGCCCCTAGCACACCGACAATCACAGCCCCCCCATGCCCCCCAGCCACATGCTCCACATAGTCACAGTCCCCCCATGCCCCCCAATCCCCCCAGCCACACGCTCCACACAGTCACAGCCCCTGGTAACGTTGAGAGGCTGCAGCAGTGCTATCTGCAAGTGCTTTGTGCACATCCTTCAGCCTGAAGTGAGCTGCGGTGCTAGGACCCAGCAGCACTGCAGGACCCGAGGTTAGTGCTGAGACCTGGGTCCGTGCTGCCAGACAAACATCGGAGATCGTGCACAGCAACAGCCCCCCCTCCCCCCCCACCCACTCGCAGAGCCGCCACCGACCCGAGACAGCAAAATGGCCGCAACAACAGGGCACCCGTGAGTAGCGGAGAGCTTTCGGATGCCATCCTCGCCAACCCTCACTGAGGAAGTGCCCGATTCAGACTTTTATTCAGCAGGTCCCTAAAAGTGCAGTTCTGGATTGGTAAACACGGTGGTAAAGGGGGAAATGCTGATAGAGTTGGGTGGGCAGTTCATTAATTCATCATACAAATGCATTTAAATCGTCGTTGCGCCTGATTTGGGCGCGGAACGGATCACCGCCATTCGCGGGTCTCGGTAAAGTGGCAATCTGCGCAGACGCAGGTGCAGATCGCGATAAAGGCCTCACACTCGACTTTACCGCGATTTCGCGCCTGAAAACGGGAGCAAATTGTTGGTAAAATCGGGCCCAATGTATGCTGACTCATTGCTTTGCTGTCTGTTACTTATGTTGCCTATGCTGATGACTTGCATTAACTCCCAGTGCACAACCACCTTTATTTTAAAATCTTCACTATGTTCAAATTCCTTCATGGTCTTGCCCATCCCTATCTCTGCAAATGTTTCCAGTCATATAATCCTTTAAGAACTCTCAATTTCCCCAGCTCTGGCTTCTTCTTTTGCCAGACATTTGGATGCCGTGCCTTCAGCTATCCGGACCTGAAGCTCTGAAATTTCTTCCTTCAATCTCTCTACCTATCCACATCAGTCCAAAGATGTGTGGGTTAAGTTGAGTGTCCATGCTAAAGCGCCCCTTGCTGTCAAGGGTTTAGCAGTGTAAATACATGGGATTACAGGGATAGGGCCTGGGTAGGATCGTTGTCGATGCAGGCTCAATGGGCCAAATGGCCTCCTTCTGCACTGTAGAGATTCTATGATTCTCTGATCTCTTTTCTCCTTAAAACCTACCTCTTCATCCAAAATTTTAGACACCCACCCTAATGTCTCATTCTCTGCTTCGTGTCAAATATTGTCTGACCTCACTTGTGTGAATTACCTTGAGAAATATTTTTACACGAAAGGTGCTATATAAATACAAGTTGTTCCTGTTGCTGTAATGAACCAATTGGGTTTTTAACAACAATCCAATAGCTTATGGTCACTTTTAACAATACCAATTTTTCATTTCCAGATTTTTAAAACAAAATTGAAATTCTCAGTTTAATCTCTCACTCAGGCTGATGGATTACTAGCCCATTATTATAACAACAATATCACCAAACCCAAAGATAAAATGAAGCAATCAAAGATAGAGAAAAAGAAGGAATCAACAAAGAAAAAGAAAAATGAAGAAGAGGGACATCCAGAAGAGAAGGTGAAGAATGAGAGCAAGTGATGTTAACAAGCAATTGGCAAAACAAAAGTAGTGGAACAGAAAGAGAGAGGAGTGAAGTGGGGGGAAAGTGAAGGTAGAAAAATAAAAGTCCAAAAATGTGTTGAGAGAGTTTTAAAAATAGAAGAGATAGAGAAAGGAAACATGAACAATAAACAAGAGGAGAGAGGGATGAATAGACAAAGAGAAATGAAGGTCAAAAAAAAGGAACATAGTTTAGATTGAGAGCGGAATAGAAGTCTGAAATCAGTATAAGAAATGTGAAGAAAACTCGGTAATAGTTGAAGAAACCAAAGAGGAGTTAAAGTGATAAAGGAGAGAGGAGAAAAGGAATGAAGAGGAAGAGCAGGAATGTTGAGAAAATTGCAGATGTTTTTATAGACTTATCAGTGCCACTGAACGATATGAAGCCTTGTCCAAAACGTTTGGAAACCAGCACTCTACATAATTTACAATAAATGGGTTAAAAAAATGAAATGCTGGCATTTTCTTTAGGATCAAGGTATTACTACTATTCCTTACATACTGGCTTTTTATGTTATTATTTGACAATTGTATGATAAATTAAGAACTCACCTAAAAACAATTTTATGTAGCCATATTCTATTAATGAAAAATTGACATGGTTTTCAAAAATGTTGAGATGATTAATTTTGGTGGGTTCTTTTTCATTGACACAGATGCACCAGCTGAAATCCCAAAGGCAGCATGTAACCCCATGAAAAATGAATAGAAAATCGCCATAAGGATGCTCACCGTTTACTAGGCATAGGAAAGTTTTAGCATTGACTAAAGAGAAACCTACACTTCTCTGCCCCTCTACCTCACTTTCCTTCTTTAAGACACTCCTTAAAACCTTTGGCCAAGCTTTGGTCATCTGACCTAATATCTCCTTTGGTGTCACATTTTATTTTATAATGTTCCCAAGGTGCATTTTGGGACATTTTATTGTGCTATTACATTAAAAATGAAATAAGCTGTGTTGAGAGTTCAAAAGTCACATGTTTCAAAGGTTTTGGAAAGATAAATCTGTAATTTACTAAGAAAGCAGGAAAGAAGAAATTGTGACGTTTATACAGCAACATCAGAATGCCCCAAACTCTTAACAGTCAATAAAGACTTAAACTGTCATCACTTTTATAATGGAGAGAAGTGCAGTAATCAACTCGTGCACATAAAGGTCCCACAAACCGCAATAAGAAAAATGACCAGATAACGAAGTAGATTTTGGTCATCACTGTGGCCATTTTTCAGGCAGAAAGCAGGACAACACTGACAAATTTTGTCAGATAAGACTCTGAACTTCAAGAGTGCCTAAAAATATCCAACACCAGATTTGTCTTGGATGACCTACAGATGGCTATACCAGCTGCCTTAAGCAAACTTTAGGTCCCTTACATATGCAACTGAAGGGTCTACTGGTACTTTAGGTTGCTTCTGAAAAATTGGCCTGCAAGCTGCTGGCATCAAAATGGTAAGTAATTTATTTAATGCATTGGTGTGCAATCAGATCAGGCAAGAATATCCCACCTTACTCCACAGCACTCTAATGGGGGTAGCCTATCCTCGATTACAGCCCTACCCAGAACACACCGGAAGGTCACTGACAGCAAAGCAAGTAACTTGAAATTCAGCTCTTTAAAATAAGCCTTTGAAGGCATGGCAGGTAATGGCCACTCACTGAAATTATTGCATTATAGATCTAAAAATAGGCTTTAGCCAATTTCCTGCCCAATCCAACTTGATATTAATTCAAGGATAAACATTGTCCAGGATATCTGGAGACATTCCCTGCCCTTCTTTAAATAGCGCTATGGCTATTTATATTGACCTAAGAGGACAGATAAGGCCTTATTTTAACATCTTATCCAAAACTGCTCTCCCTCAGTTCTGCACTGGGAGTATCAGTCTAAATAGCTTGTTTAAACTTTGGAATAGAGTTTAACCCACAACCATGTGATGTAAAGGGAAGATTACTACCAGTATGGCAAAGCTAATGCTAATCAATTATTTGCCAATAATCTCTGCAATTATTCTCTACTGATATTTTACCAACACAATAGGATTTTTAGAAATCTTAATTATGGTGCAAATGAAAATAATTTGACTATGTCAGAATCTTTTTTCTACACCATTGCCACTTAATTTAATTGCATCCAAAATTTACAAGGTGCCACTTTGAAAGAAATATTTTAAAAATGGACATTAGTCGAATTTTTTTCCCTGTCATCATCCTTTTATAAATGGGAAAAGGTGAACAGTGAAATAAAAAGCAGCTGGTTTTAATTTCTTTCTAAAAAAAAAGAGGGTCAGCAGCACTTTGAGACTGTTAGTTGCTGTGATGAAGCACTGCTGCCTCATCAGAGAGAATGTTTGCTTACTATTTCACAAGTCCTGATACCCTGGAGGTGCAGAGAGAAAATAAGCACATCAGTTGTCATTATGACAGGATAAAAATGGAGCCATCATATTTCAATAACACAATGCACTGAACAGCCCATAGAGTGATGAATTATATACTCTCTGTTTCACACTAGACTATAAGTTAATATTATCTCCCCAGGATAATTATAGCCAAGTTCAATTACTGTCCCAAAATTACAGTGTGGGCCGCACTATGGGTTTTTGACACAGCATTTTACACATTTATCTTTTCACCTAACATGCTAAATCTGCATTGTGGTGGTGATTAATCGTCCCAGGGCTTTCCAACTCATACCATTATTCTTTCATGGATTGGACAGTCCCAGGAGTCCCCTTGAGCATAATGTAAGCAGGTCTATTACACAGTGTTTTTCAACCAATTTGTGTCTTTGTCTCCTTGTTTCTGTTTTATTCCGTCATGAGTTTCTGAACAGATAGTACCAGTAACTAAAATCAGATAGATAGGTTAACAGCTGCTGGTCAATCAGTATTATAAGCAGCTTTGGGTCGGTTGGCGTGCTGGGGCTGGTTTGGAGTGAAGAATGAGCTAAAGTCAGCCAGTTTTACAATGCGATGATGAGAACTGAAGAGCAGCTCCTTTTGGGGAGGGCGGATAATTGATTGTGAGGATTAATACACCCATCTCCCCACAAAGTTAGTGGGAGACATTTTTTGTCACAGGCACAGTGCTGTTGAGCTTAGGTACATTAGCATTCCACTGCTCAAGGGAGAGCTGACAAGGTTTTCTTTAAGGATTAAGAAAGGAGAGACTGTACTAAATTAATTATTTCAAACACAAAATGTATTAAATGCAAGAAGCCACAATTGCGCAGTATGTCAATTGAATATGTGTCCTGCTCCTGTGTCATTTTTCCACAGTGCTCCAACAGATTTTGATATTTTGCCATCTATACCTCATCTGAGACAGGTTGAAAAACTAAAAATTAAGTACAATGTTAAATTATTGGGGTGAGGGAGTGTAAACTTCAAACGATTGAAAATGTATGAGTTAATGGCTGTCATAAAATATCATGAAATGCCATATAAACCTGTTAAATTTTCATCACTTAACAATGAAATCAGTAACTTCTTGCCATGTTATGTGACCAATTAGCTATAGTTGTGCATTCACTGAACTGTTGACCACATGTTCAAAGACTCTGGTCAGAATTCTCTGATGTCATACACGCTGCCACCGCTGCCAGAGAGAACGGAGAATTTGGAGCTCAGCCAAATCTCCATTCACAACAGCGAGACTGGAGAGTTCCAACCGCAGACAAGGTCGGAGTATCCCGGCTACTGATTGTTTTTTTTCCCCCCAGAGTTGGGAGAATGCCTGCAAATGAAATATGTTGTAAAATAAGCCACAAAGTTAAAGGAGATAAGAACATATGAACTAGGAGCAGGAGGAGGCCATCTGGCCCCTCGAGCCTGATCCGCCCGCCATTCAATAAGATCATGGCTGGTCTTTTCGTGGACTCAGCTCCACTTACCCGCCCACTCACCATAGCCCTTAATTCCTTTACTGTTCAAAAATGTATCTATCCTTGCCTTAAAAGCATTCAATGAGGTAGCCTCAACTGCTTCACTAAGCAGGGAATTCCACAGATTCACAACCCTTTGGGTGAAAAAGCTTCTCCTCAACTCAGTCCTAAATCTGCTCCCCCTTATTTTGAGGCCATGCCCCCTAGTTCTAGTTTCACCTGCCAGTGGAAACAACTTCCCTGCTTCTATCTTATCTATTCCCTTCATAATCTTATATGTTTCTATAGGATCTCCCCTCATTCTTCTGAATTCCAATGAGCATAGCCCCAGTGTACTCAATCTCTCCTCATAAGCCAAACCTCCCAACTCCAGAATCAACCTAGTGAATCTCCTCTGCACCCCCTCCAGTGCCAGTATATCCTTTCCCAAGTAAGGAGACTAAAACTGTACACAGTACTCCAGGTGTGGCCTCACCAGCACCTTATACAGCTGCAAGATAACCTCGCTGTTTTTAAACTCTATTCCTCTCGCAATGAAGGACAAAATTCCATTTGCCTTCTTAATTACCTGCTGCACCTGCAAACCAACTACTTGTGACTCTTGCACAAGGACACCCAGATCCCTCTGCACAGCAGCATGCTGAAATTTTTTACCATTTAAATAATAGTCAATTTTGCTGTTATTCCTACCAAAATAGATGACCTCACATTTACCAACATTGTACTCCATCTGCCAGACCCTTGCCCACTCATTTAGACTATCTATATCCCTTTGCAGACTTTCAGCGTCCTCTGCACACTTTGCTCTGCCACTCATCTTAGTGTCATCTGCGAATTTTGACACACTACACTTGGTCCCCAACTCCAAATCATCTATGTAAATCTTAAACAATTGCAGTCTCAACACTGATCCCTGAGGCACACCACTAGCCACTGATTGCCAACCAGAAAAACACCCATTAACCCCCACTCTCTGCTTTCTGTTAGTTAACCAATCCTCTATCTGTGCTAATACATTACCCGTATTGTATTACGGGTGCACCTTTATCTTATGCAGCAGTCTTTGGTGCGGCAAAGAGATCATTGGTTAATCAAAGTATAAACTTCGTTCACCACATATGTATTGTAATGCCGAAAATCATTTTTTGCTTGTATGGAAAGTCTTCATTTGTGACTGTCTGTTTTGAATGATAGTCAAGTGCAACTCTACATCTAACCACCTGCTGTGAGTGTGTAGCTCATCTTTTGTAAAAGCAAAACACTGCAGATACTGCAAATCTGAAATAAAAATAGAAAGCCTGGAAATGCTCAGCAGATCTGACAGTATCTTTGAAGAAAGAAACAGGGTCAAGGCATTAACCATTTCTCCCTCCACAGATGCTGCCACAGATGCTGGCTATTTCTAGCATTTTCTGTTTTTATAACTTGTGCTTTCATCTTTATAGACCAGTGATCTATCTGATGGCTGTTTCCAACATTATGTTTCTGACAAACATGTTAAATTATTAGTCTGGACTTGTTCAACTTTCTTTTGTCTTGTTCTCTGTTTCATCAGGATATCAAAGAAAAACCTTGGATTGGGAAATCCCAGGAATCCCCTGAAGTGATGATTTTCAAGCTGTTAGAGTCTGTTTCTTTAATACAGTGTCATCTCTTTAATAAAGTTACGAACAGACTGTACCGCTAACTAATATATCATATTTTTCAGTTGTTTTAAATGGACTTTGCTCATAAAGGATATACAAAAGGGAGCCCTGTCCTCCAAACACATCTCATTACTCTTTTAGCTTCTATTGCACCAATCTCAGGCATCCTGCACTGAATATGAACTGTGAGTCTTTACGTAACTAGACTCATTTGTAGTAATGATTATTCCACACATCTTCATTATATTTGATCAAAAATTATTAATATTACATATAGTGGATTATTTTCTGTGTCATTATTATGGATTAAGCCATCATTAACAAAAACACTAAGCCATCAACCATCATTAACAAGACATTAAATAATTGAACTACCAAAAAGAAAAGGTTCTGCAACATGAAAACTATTTTAATAGACTCTGAATAGAACTAATTAATTTTCCCAAATGACTTAAAAAATCAAAAGTAGGAAAATGCAATTCTGCTTGAATGTAAGCTGAATTTGATCCATGTATGCCTACTCATCCTCTACAAAAATGAATCTGGTATAGCATGACCTTTACGACTCACATATTTTTCAGATCATTTCAGATGGGCATGCAATAACTTCCAGGGCACATACTCTGAATTTGATGCTATTTTTGTTCCTTTGTGAAGCAAATTCCTCTACTGCCATATTGGATTTTATTCAGTTTAACTGATGACCTCAAGGTCTGACTTCACATTGACCTGGTGTGTATACCTATTGTTCAGCAAAACAATTGACCTAAAATTTGTGTTCTTCTTCTTCCATTATATGTTAGCTTTGCCATTAATCATTGCTATCATCCTGTTTGCCAAGTGCTTTTCTCAATAATTAACAGTTTCATAAAATTATTTTGTTGGCAAGTTCCATATATTTGCAACTGTTCCACTAGTTAGAAATAATTGAAAAGGATATTGTCATTCATAAGTAAAATTAAAACCAAAATTTTACTTTGAGAATGAGATACAACAAATGGCCGTCTACTTTGTCATATTAAAACAGCAAATCCAATTCCATCCTTATGAAACATATGTTAAGAGGCCATACACTTTCAATAATTGTTCAAGGTTTAGGCAGCAACTAACTAGATATTACATTTGTTTAAAACTCAATCATACAAAATGAAGACTTGATTTTAAAATTTTAATAAAGATAACTTGTGTATCATTAAATCTTCAAATGCTAATCGGCACTTTCATTCTCCAGCTGTAGATAATGTCATGCTTGCTGGAGGCTCTTTATTTTGCAATAAAACATTTACATTCTAATGATTTTATTAAAACTATAGTAGCTGTCAGCAGCCTGACGATTCCTGGCAAATTGTATCAGTTATCAGCTCATATTGCCTTTATCAAAACCACCCAGTGGCGAACTGGGCCTGCCACAATGAGATGTCTATTGCTTGAAGAGTCAGTATTTAATCATTTTTTTCAGTATTGTTCTGCTTACAGTGCATAAATAAGTGCCTCAAATAACCCAGAGTGCCACTGACAATGAAACAAAGTATCTGTCCTATTTATCTTTTCACATTCTTTGGTCCCCCTTTGCTGCAGGCACTGTTTATATTCAGTAACCTATCATCATTCAACAGCTCTGTATTTCTCGATGATGAGCATTAGGCCTCTCAGGTAGTCATTTTCAAATGAAAGGCTGCACGGCCAGTGATAATGTTGGCTCGGGGAAGTGACAAAATAAAATTGCCAAACTAGTGGTGCAAGCAATGAAAGTTGAACTGTAAAACAACCTTGACCTCTTCTGATGAGAAAAAAGTATAAGCTGGCTTTTACCATTAACCCATCTTTCTTGATAGACACTTTCTGCAGGGCAGTCAGATCAGTCTTCTTGTTTTTCATTGTCTGCAGTTATTTCCTTGCTCTTTGTTCTTTCAGATCTAATTCTTTGTTCGGTGCTTATTATTAGCCAAACATTTGCTGGAGGGGAAAGGAATATGCCTACTGTGAAAGGGATTTTTAACTCATGTTTTTTTTTGCTTTTAACTCCATGCTACAGTATGAAACGTTCAAAACTGCCTTCTGCTAATGCTTTGTCCTTTAGAAGGTGCACATGATTTATGAATTGATTACAAATGAAGGTTTAACAATTTGGTGCAGTTAATTAATCTGTGTTTAAAACTTAATTGGGGGAGTTGGTGGACCCATCTGCAGCACCCAGATGCAGTGTTAAATGTGGCTGAAAAAATGTTTCCATCATTTTGCATTCTGTCTCTCTTTGAACATTGGGACCAATGCTAGTATTAATAGAAAGAAAGCAGTATATAAATTATAAAAACAAAGTCCCACATTAAAGTAGACATTTTAATGAACTGCTCACAGTAGAGGCTGTCTCAATTTGGTTTATTTGACAGAAGAAGTGGAGATTTATTGCTGTTGGACAATATGTAATTCTCCTTACATGGGAACTGGACTAATTTGGCTCCACAGTTTGCGAATTAACAGAGATTGTCTTCAAACTGTTCAACATAAGAGCACTCTGTTCAGTATTCCTTTTATTGCATCCCTTTGCACCATCCCTGAGGAACGGCTTTATTTAATCCATCTGGAGCCCCAGTAACCAAGTCCCTGCTCTTTGCGACCCTGGCGATTTATGCTTCATATTTCATGCTGTGGTTGGTCTTTAACCACTTACATTTTTCCCCTTTGGTCACATTTTTTGAGAAAATATTTGACAAGTGGACTGTTTATCATGCAGGCCTAAACACTGTTATGGGGGTAATTCAATCTGCCAGCCTAACCACAGATAGATCATTGGCTGCTGAGAGACTGGGGGTTGTGCCACTCATAATTTTTCCACTGATACAAGTCTTTTATAGAATATGACATACATCTTTAGGCACTAAATCATCCCTGTATAATTCATCTGTCAGGCATCGGAGCTAAAGGAAATAAATACTACTGTGGAGTCATATTGATAAGCTTTATATTCCACTGCGACTGTTCCAGTCCTGAGTATTTCCAAAATCAGTTTATTGGAGGAAATTTACATTCACAACATCAGTCTTGCAATCATTTTTCCCTTCATTCATTACATTACCCATGCTGTGTTCATATGCCGCTTATCAGATTTCATGTTTTATGTATTCTTCGACTCGACACAATAGCAATGATAAAATGAAGGCAAATTTCTTCCATTAGTGACAGCCAGCTATTTGAGTTAAATTAAGTTGTACCCTGATATTCTGAAATACAAGGTGCAAATAACCTACTTTGAATAATCACTGCAAATATGCCTCTGTCCATTTAAATTATATCTCCTTTATGATAGTGACTAAACCTTTGATATGATAATATTTAATACCCTTGCAAGCTCAAAAGGATTGAAAACAGCAATTATAACAGAGTGACTTTGTGTCTATACTTCTTTTTAAAAATATCTTATTAAAAACTAATGATTTTGTCATAACCATTCAGTATTGTTAAAGAATTTGCTAATGAAGCATTGGCATTGTAACGTTAAAGAGAAGAACTAAAACAAATGTCACAATCACTGTCGAAGGAAGCATTCACACAAAAGGTTATGGAGCATATCATGCTACTCATATTAATTGTATCAGGCACATGTTAAACAAATTCCTCTTTTTGTATCTTTGCCAAACGTATGTGGTGCACCATGTTTTCTTTAGGTCTTCTTCAAGTTTACACCATAAGATTGCACCCAGCTTAAAACACACTGATCTGAAGTGAATGCACTCTTGCAACCCACACACTGCCTCCTGCCCTAAGTCAATGTGCACACTAGACAGTATTAAATTACCAACCTGACACGCGTGCTGTGCTTCTTCTTTCAAGCAGAATCTGCCAGGAAATTGACATTAGTTCATTTACCCCAGCCTGATTTGAGTCTGACTGACCTATAGTTTGACTTTAATGAGTCGGTGCAAAAATGTACTCCAAATTAAGATGAGTCCAAAACATAATTTCAATCACTGCTTTCCAAGGAAGCAACTGCAAGTACACAACAAATGTGAAGTTTCTGCTGTTACTTAGCCAAGGTTTCAGGTCTCACCTAAAGCTAGAAACAATCTGTTAGTTTTCACTAAAGGTTGGAATTCTCCAACCTCGCCAATGGCTGGGATTCTCTGGTCCCGCTGCTGTGAATGGAGATTTGGCTGAGCGCCAATTTCTCCCTTCTCGTTGGCAGTGGTGTGTGTGGCGGGGGGGGGGGGGGGGGGGGGGGGGGGCCTCGGGGATGACATCAGGGAATTCCAGCCACAGTTTTTTTCTGCAAAACAAATTCATTCAACAGAAAGTAAGGCCAAGAAATACTTCTGAAATACTGAAATGCCACTGTTTTAATATAATGAGAGTGTGCAAAGTATTTAAACTTAAAGAAGTTTCAGTTCAGAAAAAACCTTCAACAGTTTCTTCCTTCCCCAGTTATGATTCCCTAAACAATCATGGCTGGAATTCTCTGACCTTGCCTGCAACTGGGATTCTCTGTTCCTGCTGCTGTGAATGGAGCTTTGGCTGAATGCCAAATTCTCACTGGCAGTGGTAACGGGGCATGTGAGACCGGAAAATTCTGGCCAGTGTTTATTTTCTACCTTTGCAATTGTGCTCATAATCTTCTTTGCCTCTAACTCTCTCAGTGTAGTTCCTGACAATAGTCTCAAAATTGTCGGCCAATCACTGTGATTCACAGGACTGAATATTACAGTTCCATCATGATGCAATTGGGGCTGGAAAATGCAGTGAGTCGTTCACAAGTTAATTGACTTCGGCAGGACTGGAAATTCCCGTCAGCGGGCAAATCCGGAAAATTCCAACCAGAGTGACTAACCTCAGATCACCCACTTCAAATGTAACTATTATTTTTTTTAAATCTGGCTTGTAATGGTAAAGAGGAAGAAACTAAAAAAAAATTGATTTCTTGAAATATAGTAACTTCTATAACTTACCATAATTAATACATTATACTGACCCTGTTAAGAACTTTAGGACATTTTACTTATGTAATAAATGCATTTTATATTAAGTCTTTAAGTATAAACCCTATTGATTACAACACCTGGTGAGAGGCAGCACGGTAGCACAGTGGTTAGTACTGCTGCTTCACAGCTCCAGGGACCTGGGTTCAATTCCCAGCTTGGGTCACTGTCTGTGTGGAGTTTGCACATTCTCCTTGTGTCTGTGTGGGTTTCCTCCGGGTGCTCCGGTTTCCTCCCACAGTCCAAAGATGTGCAGGTTAGGTTGATTGGCCATGCTAAAAATTGCCCTTAGTGTCCTGAGACGCGTAGGTTAGAGGGATTAGTGGGTAAATATATGGGGGTAGGGCCTAGGTGGGATTGTGGTCGGTGCAGACTCGATGGGCTGAATGGCCTCTTTCTGTACTGTAGGGTTTCTATGATTTCTATGACCTTTAATTGATTTATGAGACATCTCTAGGCATCATATTTGATTGCTTTTTTTCAACCAAATTCTTTTTTCATCTTTTCAACACAATGCCAGTAGTCACAGCATATATCCCAGTTTTACTGATCCCATCACCTCTAATTTAGGGTGGCACGGTGGCACAGTGGTTAGCACCGCTGCCTCACAGCACCAGGGACCCGGGTTCAATTCCGGCCTCGGGTAACTGTCTATATGGAGTTTGCACTTTCTCCCCATGTCTGCATGGGTTTAATCTGGGTGCTCCAGTTTCCTCCCACAGTCCAAAGTAAAAGTAAAGTAAAGTTTATTTATTAGTCACAAGAAAGGCTTACATTAACACTGTAATGAAGCCCAGGTCGGAGGTGACGATCACGAGGGGTCACGGGCTCAAGGTGAGAGGGGCGAGGTATAACTCAGATATCAGAGGGACTTTTTTACACAGAGAGTGGCGGGGGCCTGGAATGTGCTGCCAAGTAGAGTGGTGGAGGCAGACACGCTGGCATCGTTTAAGACTTACCTGGATAGTCACATGAGCAGTCAGGGAATGGAGGGATACAAACGAATGGTCTCGTTGGACCCATGAGCGGCACAGGCTTGGAGGGCCGAAGGGCCTGTTTCCTGTGCCGTACTGTTCTTTGTACAGTGAAATTCCCCTAGTCACCACAGTCCAGGTCAATGCACCTAAACAGCATGTCTTTCAGAATATGGGAGGAAACCAGAGCACCCGGAGAAAACCCCCCAGATACGGGAAGAATGTGCAGACTCCACACAGACAGTGACCCAAGCCGGGAATCGAACCCGGGTCTCTGATGCTGTAAAGCAGCAGTGCTAACCACTGTGCTACCATGCCACCCCGGGTGTATGGATTAGGTTGATTGGCCATACTAAATTGACCCTAGTGTCAGAGGGATTAGCAGGGTAAATGTGTGGGGTTACGGGAATAGGGCCTGGATGGGATGTGGTTGGTACAGACTCGATGGGCTGACTAGCCTCCTTCTGTACTGTCGGGATTCTATGATTCTATTCTATGATTCCATTGTGTCAACTTCAAGTAAACATTAATAGAATAAATAACATTTAAATTTATAGTATTTTATTTCACAGACCTTACAAAGCAATCACAAAATGACAGAATGATATTGTATGGGAGAATTTATAACACTCAGCCATGTTAATTCAGAGCAAACATTGCTGAAGATGAGTCTAAATTCATATAAAAATAAACAATTGTCAGCGGTCAGCATGGTTTGCTTTGAACAATTCTGCTATATCTAAGGATTTTCATGTTGCTGTTTTCCATTTAGTCAGTCTTCAATTGTCCAAAAATTGTATATTTTATAATTAATCATATTAAAGCCATTTTGACTTATAGTGACAAAAACTGTTTTTTCGTGCAATAAATTCTGGAACTTAACATCAGCAATCATGTTTGTATATGTCATTACTGTGCATTGCTTCTCATTGCCAAACTGGATCTTGAGGATGGCTTCCTGAAAGATCATGGTCGGAATTCTCTTCTGTTGGATGCCCTACAACCACTGCCAGCGAGAATGGAGAATTTGGTGCTCAGTCAAATCTCCATTCACTACAGCGGGACTGGAGAATCCCAGCCGTGGGGTAAGGTCAGTGAATTCTGGCCTTAGCGCAGAATTTTAAATGGTACCATGCAGCACACTATAAATTTAAAAAATATAGCTGGTGAAATACAGTAATTGTACTGTTAAATATGACAGAGTGTAAAACTTTACTAATATTCATGAAGCAGTCAGTACCAGTACTTCCCTTGAAATAAAACAACAATCAACTGTTTAACCAGATATTGTCCCAGTGTGGGTTTAACAGTAAAAAAATCAAGCTGTATCTATTTCCTTGTTTGTTATTCTCTGATACTTAGTTAATTTTCCCTTCAATACGATTAATCAATCTTGTTAAAGTTCTCGTGAAGAGAGTAATTTTCCTTCTCTGGCTACATGGTGGGAGCTTTCTGTGTATTATCATTCAGTAAAGTGGCAAGGAGGCCTCACATCTGTCTTTGTTAAATGCTTGCTACAGACCTGGCCTCCCATTATGGGTTCTCACAAGCAGTGAATCATTGCTGGCTACTTGTACTGAAACCATTTATTTTCTTTCCATGTAATTTCTTTATCATTATGCTTATTATCAAAGAACTTGAGATTAATATTTGGTTCCTTCTCCATTTCTGGTGGATTTGAATTTGTTTTGAAAAGACTCACGTTACCACAGGGAATGGCTTTAGCTGCGGCACTTTCCCATCTCCCTGCTTAAAAAGCAAATACTAATTCTAGTGTTTGAGGTATTTTAGCCACCCCCTCCCCCCACGCCCCCTCCCAGGCATCTGATACAACTGCCCTTTTGATGTTAATATTTATAAATAATGTTTAGCATTTTTCTGACATCAGTTTCTCATTTACTGAGGCAATATCAGCTAACAATACAAGGCTCAGCAGTACAGAAAGAAATAATCCCTTGTGACCTCGAGGTCAGGCGGCATTTCAAAAAAGATGAAATGAAATGAGCTGTGGCTTAGCTCTTCAATTTAATCACACAAGATAAGAATTGCTAAAACCATTTAAGAACTTAATTTTGTTGAGGATTCATTCCCAAGTGAAGTATACAATGAAAAAAAAATGAAGGACAAATTTACTGTTTATATAAAAAAGGGAACTTCCTAGCTGAGCTTCTGAAGGTGCCAGTAACAGGGTAATGTGAAGATGGTTTATCTTAAGCGGTGGTGAGCGACCATGTAGCACTGGCGATTCGGGACAGAATTCTGGTGAAAACAACATTTTATTCTTTTGTACTGCTCAGGAAAGAACACCACTCAGGAAAGCTCGATTAAACTTGTGGATTTGTCAAGTTCGCAGTTTACAGGGACTGCTTTAGTGATCACAAACAGAGCACATTAATTTTAATTGCTACAAGTTGACTAGTGATAGAATTGTTAATTTAGTTATATAAAGTTGGTATTTACTTTTTTAAATATCAATTCTTTCTCTTAAAACTAATTAAATCTAAAGCAAATTGTTCGTGATTCAGTCAATGTAAATTACTTTCTGACTTACTCTGCTGGTGAAGTTCATCTTTTTCAGCCAATTAAATAAATATTTTGTCCACGTTGCCTGTCACATGAGTTTAGTTGTCAGTTGGGCCTTGATTTTCAGGGGTGGCTTTACCACCGTTGGCCAAGATTTTAACCACACCAATGCCAAGAATGTAGACAGAAGCTGCAAGTGTTGAACCACTGTAACAGAATTAAGACCACCAATGAAATTGTTGCAAAGCCTAGATTATGCTTTTATTTAATCTTATTTTCAAACCCAACAAAATATTTCAACCTATTTATTTCTATTTCCTGCAGCTTGTAAAGATCTGACTGTTCCAATGAGAGATAGGTCATTGGTACTCTATTCATCTGTGCAAGGATATCCTACTCAGTTACCCGATCCCTACAAATGGATAGTACAACTGCATGATTTTTCCGCAGACTGCTGATTGCACTCTACCTGCATAAAGATGGTTAAACGCTTGTGTGGAATTTGTTAATCATGACCCATCCTTCTCCTCACATGTGTGTATCTTGAACTATCCCTGCAATGACTGACCATTGCCTGTTATTCCCATTATTACAACAGTAGTACAGTGGTTAGCACTGCTGCCTCACAGCACCAGAGACCTGGGTTTGATTCCAGACTTGGGTTACTGTGAGGAATCTGCACGTTCTCCCCATGTCTGCATGGGTTTCTTCCGGGTGCTCCGGTTTCCTCCCACAGTCTGAAAGACATGCTGGTTAGGTGCATTGGCCATGCTAAAATTCTCCCTCAGTGTATCCAAACGGGTGCCGGAGTGTCGCGACTAGGGGACTTTCACAGTAATTTCATTGCAATGTCAATGTAAGCGTACTTGTGACACTAATAAATTTTTAAAAATAAGCAATAGGAACCACCTTACCAAATGGCATGTTGAGGTGAAGCATGAAGTGTGAAAACTGATCTTAATGCTGAAAATCTGAAATAAAAACACAAGATGATAAAAATACTGAGGAGGTCTGGCAACATCTGTGGAGGGAGAAACAAAATCAGGTAATGGGCAACGACCTAAAACATAGAGCTGAATAAAACAATCCTGCTCCAAGAGTAGGTTCTGCACCAAGAAGTTGGGAGCCTTCTGACTTCCAGGCCCACTGTGGTCTCCTGCCCAAAAATATGCTAATTGCCACCAATTAGTAGCAATGGCAGGTTACAGACTGTCATCCCACCGAATGTGTGCTTGAGGGTAGGATGTCCAGTCTCGGAGACCATAGGTGATGACCTAGAATAAGGTCACGGCCATCTTGTTAAAGGGCCCTCTGGAATGGGACAGTGTTAGGTGACCCATCAGATGCTCATTTAAGAGAAGCTGTGTATTGTGAAGATTTCTAAGTTTTGCAATTAGTCCAGGTAAATCTATTCTAATGTGAGGTTAAGTGAGCCAACCATCTCAATATTCATACATGGCCAAACTTTCAGAAATCAGCAAGTCTCACACCTTTAGATGTTGAGTTGTACATTACTGACATATTTCCATGCAGAAACGTTGGAGCCTGGGGAGAAATGCTCCAAAAGGGGCGAAGCTGCCCCCAGAATCAGGGAGGCCACCCCTGCGTGCACCTGAGGATAGATGCGATCATCCAATTCTGAATGCTGGGAAGAGGAAGAAGCCCAGGCGGACTCGTGCTCGTGGCTAACAAGACCAACAATATTGATACTGTGAAGAGGACATGGTCCCAGTGCCACAAAAGGTCCAATGACCTCAAGAGGGCAGCAAGGTGAATATGGTATCAATATGAGCAATATTGGTCCAGCTGGATACAGGTCTCGCAAGCTGTGCTAAACCATTGTGCATTCCAAGCAATGACCTAGTTAAGTTGTAGGTGGTTGGCAGAATCACCCAAGATGTCAGAGCACAGGCTTCAGTCTGGCACATGCTGATTTGATGCGATTGAGACATGACGGGGGGGATTTTCCGGCCGTTCACCCGGCGGGATTTTCTGGTCCCGCTGCAGTGAATGGAGATTTGGCTGAGTGCCAAATTCTCCGACCTGACTTGCAACGGCAATGGGGCATGAACATCCGGAAAATTCCAGCCAACATGTGATAGTTTAGAATTGTTGATTAAATCTCTCTGCCAAATCGTTTCAGGAGAAGCGAGCCCACAGACATGAAAGTGAATCTGTATGGGCAGGGATATAACCAGCAAGGAAGTCCTGATTCCTTTTGAGGAGCAATTTCTGGCCCTGCTGGAACCTGACGTGTGCAATATAGGCAGAGGTGAGATTGGAAGAAGGCCTGGTTCTGGTGAGATTATCAGACTGGTTATTAAAAGTGATGGCTAGTGTTGGTTTAAAGGAGGTTAGGAAATATGCGATACGTTTGGTGAATAGAGTTCACAGATTGGAACCTTAACAAGCTTCATGATCAGAAGATTCACATCATCGTGCAAGGTTTCATGTGCCTGTGGGGTTTATTCATGCATGTTAAGCTGTGTAAAGGTGAATGTGAATTGTATGATGTGTCAAATTATCTGATACCCAGTTACCCCCTTACTGTTCGCTCTCTGTTACAGGCGAAGCCTCTGGAGTGCAAAATGCAGCAACCTTCCTCACATCCTCCCTCTGCCCCCAGCACCATCACAAATACTGGCACTTTGACAGGGTTCAGCACATCAGACAGAAGTCATGCACACATTGGTGAGGGCACTTCACATTCACACGTGCAGCTGTTGGATAGTGTGGTGGAGCAGGCCTCAGGCAGTCGGAGGAATGAATGGAGTGTTCTAGCAACTGATTCTGAGTCGGATGACAAGCCTCTGGAGTTATCTGTTAGGAAGCAGATGCTGGATATTCAGCGCAAAGTCTGTGAAGATTTGATGGGTTTACCAGAAGGGTTGCATGTTCTGGGCCAGGCTGTGGAGGTGTCCATGAGGGCTGTGATCATCCACACTTCCAAGCAGCAAGCTTCATCCAGAGACAGACTGGTGACAGTGCTGGATGGACAAACCGAACGCACTGCAGATGTAATCACTGGGCTGCACTCCGCCCTGTACCCATTGCCCTGGCTCGGAGCTCACTGGCTTAGACCCAGAGCAACAGGGGAACTGGGAGTTTGGTCATGCACCCAGCTCCAGGTTTGCAGGACCTACCAGTTCTAGAGGCAGGGGCTAGGCAGCAGCTGCCTTGATTTGGAAGTTCCTCTCAAGGCACTCCTGATGGGAATGGCACTTTCTCCATTCATCAGACATTGACACAGGCCTCGACTTAGGACTCGCATGCGCCTTAGTGAGAATCTCTTGAACTGGCCGGCCAATCAAGGCCACAGCTACACAGAGGACACCCACCAGAGTCAGCCAGGGCAAGGAAGGTAGCAAATCAACAAAGAAAATTACAGCACAGGAACAGGCCCTTCGGCCCTCCAAGCCTGCACCGACCATACTGCCCGACTTAACTAAAACCTCCTACTCTTCCGGGAACCATATCCCTCTATTCCCATCTCATTCATGTACTTGTCAAGACGCCCCTTAAAAGTCACTACTGTATCCGCTTCCACTACCTCCCCCAGCAATGAGTTCCAGGCACCCACCACTCTCTGTGCAAATAATCTGCCTCGTACATCTCCTTTAAACCTTGCCCCTTGCACCTTAAACCTATGCCCCCTAGTAATTGACTCTTCCACGCTGGGAAAAAGCTTCTGACTATCCACTCTGTCCATACCTCTCGTAATCTTGTAGACTTCTATCAGGTCTCCCCTCAACCTCCATTGTTCCAGTGAGAACAAACCAAGTTTCTCCAACCTCTCCTCATAGCTAATGCCCTCCGTACCAGACAACATCCTGGTAAATCTTTTCTGTACCCTCTCCAAAGCCTCCACATCCTTCTGGTAGTATGGCGGCCAGAATTGAACACTATATTCCAAGTGCGGCCTAACTAAGGTTCTATAAAGCTGCAACATGACTTACCAATTTTTAAACTCAATACCCCGGCCAATGAAGGCAAGCATGCTGTATGCCTTCTTGACTACCTTCTCCACCTGCATTGCCACTTTCAGTGACCTGTGTACCTGTACACCCAGATCCCTTTGCCTATCAATATTTTTAAGGGTCTGCCATTTACTGTATATTTCCTATCTGTATTAGACCTTCCAAAATGCATTACCTCACATTTGTCCGGATTAAACTCCATCTGCCATCTCTCCGCCCAAGTCTCCAACTGATCTATATCCTGCTGTATCCTCTGATGGTCCTCATCGCTATCCGCAAATCCACCAACCTTTGTGTCGTCCGCAAACTTACTCATCAATCCAGTTACATTTTCCTCCAAATCATTCATATATGTTACAAACAGCAAAGGTCCCAGCACTGATCCCTGAGGAACACCACTTGTCACAGCCCTCCATTCAGAAACGCACCCTTCCACTGCTACCCGATACCATCAGACAAGCCCTTCTAGTGAGGGGGGAATCACTGTGCTGGAGCACTCATAAACAGATGGTAAATATCCACAATAGTCATGAATAAGGGAACACAGGTTGCATTTTTCTTTAATTACAATTGTATGCCTTGAAGGCTTGTGAATAAATACAAAACTCACATTCCCTCATACTTATGTTTTCACCGACAGCTGTGGCTATGTCCGAAGGCTGAGGTAGGAAAGCCAAGGTTGAGGGATGGCAGGGGAATTATGTAAACACGTAGGTTGATGGAGAAGGTTTGGATGTAAATGCTTCAGGACTCTGTTTTTGCAACTGGGAAATGGGCGGGGGGGGGGCGGATAATATTTAATTGAACACAATATTCCTTTGAAAGCCTGAGTCATCATATATACTGAGTCTCCCTCAGTTGTAGGTAGCTGAATTGCTGCCTGAGTATCCTTGGGGCAGCAAAAGGTCCTCTGCATAACGATGAGAGTTTTGAGGCTCTGCCTGACCATTGGGGCCTAGAGCTGCTCCATCCCCTTCCTGAGAACCCATAGCATCCACCATAGAACTACAGAATCATAGACTCCCTACAGTGCAGAGAAGCCCATTTGTCTCATCGAGTCTGCATCGACTCTCTGAAAGAGCATCTTACCCAAGCCCATCCCCCTACTCTATCCCCATAACCCTGTGCATTTACAATAGCTAATTCACCTAACCTATACATCTTTAGATATTAAGGGCCAATTTAGCATGACCAGTCTACCTAACTTGCACATCTTTGGACTGTGGGATGAAACCGGAGCATCCAGAGGAAACCTGCACAGATACAGGGAGAATGTTCAAACTTCACACAGACAGTTACCCAAGGCCAGAATCGAACCCAGGTCCCTGCTGTGAAGCAGCAGTGCTAACTACTGTGGCACCGTACCACCCAGCGTGAACATCCCTGTGATCCTTATTAAGGAAGGTGGTGGCATAGTAGTATTGTCACTGGACTAGCAATCCAGAGACCCAGGGTACCCAGATTTGAATCCCGCCTCAGCAGATGGTGGAATTTGAATTCAATAAAAATCTGGAACTCAAAGTCTAATGGTGACCATTAAGCCACTGTTGATGTCATAAAAACTCATCAGGTTCACTGATGTCCTTTAATCTGCCATGCTTGCTAGGTCTGGCCTACATGTGACTCCAGACCCACAGCAATGTGGTTGATTCTTAAATGTCCACTGCAAGTGAGGCAGTCAGGACAATTAGGGATGGGCAACAGATGCCCGCAGTGACACCCACATCCCATGAATGAATAAATGAAAAACATCCTCTCACATTTTTCCTCCACCTCCTCATAATCCTCCTCTCCTTCTCATTTGAGGTTGTGTCTCCAACAGAAACCACAATCCCCATCAGTCTCTGAAAGTTTTCACCTCTCACTCCTGGGATATGGACAGGAGAATATTCAATGAATAATCAAAAGAGCCCTTTGAATGAGAGGCGGGTGCTCCGGTTTCCTCCCACAGTCCAAAGATGTGCGGGTGAGGTTGATTGACCAGGTTAAAAATTGCCCCTTAGATTCCTGGGATGCGTAGGTTAGAGGGATTAGCGGGTAAATATGTGGGGGTAGAGCCTGGGTGGGATTGTGGTCGGTGCAGACTCGATGGGCCGAATGGCCTCCTTCTGCACTGTAGGCTTTCTATGATTCTATGATTTCTATGAGTATCCATCTAGTGAGAAAATATCCAAAATGAAACTCTGCACATTGCAATGATCAGTTCTTCCAGTCAATGGAGCTCAAGTCCCAAAGCTGAGACAGTGCCCTCAGACACAGTTTAAAAATCCATCCAGAAAAAGTTTGCCCTTAAAAGCGATTCCCCACCTCATGTAAATCTCACCCTGAAGACGTATTATCGCCCGTTGTGAGATAGGTAATTCATTGGCTCCTTTGGGGTAAAATTGCCATTTAAATGATGTGAGTGGGTAAAATAAAACATGGATGAGTTCCCAACCTTTGACCCACCTGGGTGTGGTATTTTCATAGCCAGTGAAGATGACGGCCGGAATTCTCTGGCCATTCCCGCCAGCATCGCACTCCCGCCTGCGGGTTTCCTGCTGGCATGGGGTGACATAAATGGGATTTCCCATTGACAGCGGCAGGACTAGCGGATCTAGCCACTAGCAAGCAATATGACACCTCCCGCCGGCAGGGAACACGCGGCTGGGAGGCCGGAGAGTCTCGCCCAAGATCTTGAACAGTGCCCAATATCATCATGTCCCATAACACACCCAAAGAGCAAATTAAACTAAATTAAATAAACTGAGGGGCAAAGCAAGGTGGGACCTGCCTGAAACAAAAAACAAAAGCATCTTAAAATATCAAACCAATGGTAGTTAAAGTGATTAATAACACACTGCAGTCCTTACAGTGCCCAATGGATATGGAAGACCTCGATGGTGCCCATGGCCACTGCATGCTCCCTTTTCAGGGACACCCAGCCACGAATATAGCTGCAGTAGACGGGCATACATATGATCAGACGATCCCCTCGGTCACCCACTGCCTAGACCTGTTAAAGGCCACCAATGCTGCCAAACCTTGGCATTTTTTGCATTTATAATGGCATGTATCAGATTAGCTGAGGGACTGAGGGAGTAGGCTGCCAGGCTAACAGATACTCTGGCTACTAACATTAGTGAAAAATGATTCATATATTTGGTGTATAAACTCCCCACTCCCAGCAGTCCATTATTTCCCATTGAGCATTCCAATTATATGTTCCTAATAGATTGATCAATATTAATCATATATATTAAAACAATTAAGAATTAAAATGATTAACTATTAAATAAGATTATTATGCAGACAACTGAGAAAGGCAGTTTTGAATTTGATTTTATTCATGGTACTTTTCTATAGAAAGCATTCTTTCTGGTTGTATCACAACTTGGTATGGCTCCTGCTCTGTCCAAGACTACAAAAAAACTACAAAGGGTCATGAACAATGCCCAGCCCATCATGCAAACCAGCCTCCCATCCATTGACTCTGTCTGCACTTCCTGCTGCCTTGGGAAAGCAGCCAGCATAATCAAGGACCCCACGCATCTCTTCCTCCATCGGGAAAGATATACAAAAGTCTCAGATCACGTACTAACTGACTCGAGAACAGCTTCTTCCCTACTGCATTAGACTTTTGTATATTAAGCTGATCTTTCTCTATACCTTAGCTATCACTGTAACACTACATTCTGCACCCTCTCCTTTCCTTCTCTATGAACGGTATGCTTTGTCTGTATAGCGTGCAAGAAACAATACTTTTCACTGTATTCGAATACAGGTGACAATAATAAGTCAAATCAAATACATCAGGTATGCTTCAACTATTAAAAATTCAGGGAAGCAAGAGGGCTATTTTTAAACTTTTCCTGAAGTCCCAGATGAAATTCGTATATATTAAAGTCCCGGATGAGATTTCGGGGCAGCACGGTAGCACAGTGGTTAGCACTGCTGCTTCACAGCTCCAGGGACCTGGGTTCGAATGCTGGCTCGGGGCGCTGTCTGTGTGGAGTTTGCACATTCTCCCTGTGTCTGCGTGGGTTTTCTCCGGGTGCTCCGGTTTCCTCCCACAGGCCAAAGATGTGCGGGCTAGGTTGATTGGCCATTCTAAATTGCCCCTTAGTGTCCCGGGATGCATAGGTTAGAGGGGTTAGTGGGTGGATATGTGGATAGGGCCTGGGTGGGATTGTGGTTGGTGCAGACTCGATGGGCCGAATGGCCTCTTTCTGCACTGTAGGATTCTATGATCTAAATGGATTCTCATTTTCATTTTTCACTCAGGTAGATTCCCACCTGCCCAGATATTGAAAATAACATTCAGTCCTATTGCATAAATAAAGATTTATATGGCCAGGTTTAAGGGCGAAACACTCACTGCCATCCAGAATGACTGATTGTGGCTTCATTAAAATAAAGCTGTATTGATGTGCAATCCAATAATTAGTTGTGACTGTACAGAGATTTAGACACTCTCTTTATGCTGATTGATTTGAAGCCAACAGTGAATAATATTTTAAACTTGTTCATTGGTGTAGTTGTGATGAGTTTTATTAGTTCATAACTGGCAAGTTGGCAGGATGGAGAGAGTGTTCTATCTCATTCTACTCATGCTTTCTTAGCCATAATCTTTTGTAAATTGATCAAATATCACTGATAATCTACTATCCCACCCCAAAAAAGTCTTCTAACATTTTGATATAGGAGTTACATTTTATTATATCCATAGAACTATACAGATTGTTACCTTTGTATAAAGTGTACCATACTTCGCATGAAATTTTTTTCAAAATTAATTTACGGGATGTGGGCATCAGTGGCCAAGCCAGCATTTATTGCCATCCCTACTTGCCCTTCAGAAGGATGTGGTGACCTGCCTTATTGAGATGCTGCAGTCCCTGAGGTGTAGGTACACCCACAGTGCTGTTTGGGAGATAATTCCAGAATTTTGACCCAATTACCCTATGAGGACAGATTGAGTAGACTAGGCCATTATTCTCTGGGGTTTTGAGGAATATATGCTATTCATTGGAACTGACAAAAAAAAGTCTATGGTATTCAAATATTTTGGATTAAATACAAATAAAATCAGTAAACTTTATTATTTACTGGTGGTAAAATTCAAATAGATTACTGATTCCTATTGTAGTGGACTCCACATAGAGGAAATCAGAGAGTGAAAGAAAGACTGCATTGGAATTTTTCACAACCATCAAATGTCTCAAATGCTTTACAGCCAATTAAATTGTAAGGTGGGAAATTCATCATATCCAATTTTGGACCGTCAACACAACACTGGAACTGCAACATGTGTCCCAACTGGATACCCAAGGTTGAACCAAAGTTGGGCCTTGAGCCTAATTTAAATAACTTGGATGACAATGCATTTAAAATCTATGCTCATCCTGGTCACTGAATGGATGTGGACAGGTCTATTGGACATTGTTCTAGGTGTTGTCGTGCTTCATTAAATGTCAGAAAGTGTGCAAGCTTATACAAGGTGAAAGCACAGGAGGCTGTAACCTGACACTGTTTGAGCTTGAACTGACAGAACACAAAATTTCTTGTATGTATTACTGTAACTTAAACACCAGCACCTTCAGCTGAAACGCCATACCAACTACTGAGTTAACTATTTATGCTATTTCTCAATATGTCTTTCAAAAATCCTTAAATGCAATAGTAGACCAAACCTCAAACTTGGTCTTCTCATAGGTCCAATATCTTGACCCAACCTGAACCTAAATGTTACCACCCAAAGAGTTGTCACAGGAATATATGCAAACACCAGTTGCCATTTTACATTCTAAAAAGCATTGATTGATGTAAGACAGGACTTCCACCTCTCATTCAGGAGGAAGTTTGTTTTGGAGAGCTACCAGAAAATCAGATTG